>NC_043707.1:99548347-99741029 GCF_006229205.1 Suricata suricatta | reverse complement strand
GGCTGCCGCTGGGGGACCAATCGCGGTGCGAGGGCGGGGCCTTCTTGCCTGCGGGCCTGGGCAGGGCCCCGCGTTGGGCTGGGCGGAGGGTTTGACAGGCGGCGGCTGCCGGAGCCCTGCGCTGCCCGCTGTCCTCCGGCCGCCTCGCCGGGCAGGGCGGCGCCGCAGGCGGGAGAGGCAGGGCTCTGTCGTCCGAGCTGGGCTGGCCGGGCGGCGGAGTGCACTGGGCGTCAGGAGAGCCAGGCTGTGTCCCCGCCTGTCCCAGCGACTGAGGCAGGACCCTTCCCTTCTCCAAAGTCAGTTTTCTCATCTGATGGGACTAGCAAAACCTGCATGCGGAGGTAACAGATGTACAAAGTGCTTTAAAGTTTTCTTACAGCATCCAAGCCGCTCTCACTTGCACACATTCCATAGCCAGTCAGCGGCAACGTTGGGACGCGTATCCAGGGATCTCAGACCACTTTTCTTAACGTTTTTGTTTTCACCCTAGAGTTTAGGCTAGAGGGTCTCAAACTCCAATGTTAAAAGACAAACAAAAACAGGGGCGCCTGGCTGGCACAGAGCATGCGACTCTAATCTTAGGATCGTGAGTTCCAGACCCACTCTGGGGGGGTAGAGCTTACTAAAAAAAAAAAGAAAAAAAAAGAAAGAAAAAGAAAGAAAGAAAGAAAAGTAAAGATGTTTATTTAAAAAAAAAAAAAAAGACAAACAGAAACAGATGCCCAGGTCAATATTTTCCTTTAAAAAAAAAAAAAAGTTTATTTATTACTTTGAGAGAGAGCGCGCGGGGGGAGGGGCAGAGAGAGTGGCGACAGGGAGAATCCCAAGCAGGATCATGCAGTCAGCACAGAACTGGAGGCAGGACTCAGTCCCACTAACCTCGAGATCATGACCTGAGCCAAAATCGAGGAGGTGACTGAACCAACTAAGCAACCCAGGTGCCCCAATATTTTCTAGTTGAATCTGTAAATCTGTCTGGGGACAGAGCCCCAGCACCCAGATTTTCAGCAAGCTCCCAGATCTTTACAGCCTTGTAAACTCATTCCACTGAGTTCCTTCTGGGCCTGGAACCTGGTTCCCCTGCCTTCTGGGCTCCCCTCACAGACAGTAGTGTCTCAGGGATCCCTGTCCAATGTGTAGAAAGAACCCCACACAAAGAACAGGACTTCAGTACGACTGGTAGCAGTGGTTCGGTTCCCTTGTCTGAATTTGTTTCCTCCTGTACAAAGCCAGGTTGTTCAGCCTTGCTGGACTATTTGCCAGGGCTACTGGAAAGGTCCAGCAGGACCCCTGGGGTGGTCTCTGCATTTCATCTCAGTCTGCCCCCTCTGCACTGTTTGCTATGACCTGGGTGGGCTCCAAGGGACCTGTCTTCACACTCTCTGAAGGGAGAGGTCTGGCCTCTTTGGCCCCGGTCTCAAGTTGAAAAACATACACGGAGCCCCTCCCTGTGACACAAGTCAGGTCTCACAATAGAGGATTCTGTACAGAGTAAGAGACCTTGAGCAGCATCCCTGGAATCTTGGGAAACCATGATTTTAGAATCCTAGAATTCCAAAGTCTGATTTCCTATAATTGATTAAATATAGCATCTTACAATTAGAGATCAATAGGGGCGCCTGGGAGGCTCAGTCAAGTTAAGCATCCAGCTTCAGCTCAGGTTATGATCTCATGGTTCGTGGGTTCAAGCCCCATGTTGGGGTCTGGGCTGACAGCTAGCTCAGAGCCTGGAGCCTGCTTCGGATTATGGATCTCCCACTCTCTCTGACCCTCCCCTGCTCACGCTGTCTCTCAAAAATACATCAAAAACATAAAGAAAAAACAATTAGAGATCAATAATGCTAAAGAAGGACCATTCAAAGGAGAGAGGATGTGACTGGCCCACAGCAATACGGTGGGTGTGGCCTAGCTGGCACCAGCATCCAGGCTGCCTCACTCCCAGTCCAGTGCTCTGCTTTCATACCAGTCAGCTGCCTCTATTAGGTATAGGATGTCAACCAACCTGCCCATTACACACAGGTTAAGGGCCAAGGGCTGCATAGGGCATCTCAAGGTGTTATCTCTGTCCAGGGATTTGGAGTTGGGGATTGTTGCTACTTTTTTGGTAGGAGGGAAAGGGATAGAAAGGAGCAAGGGTAGCTCAGCAACCCCTCCAACACACCACTAGGTGCTCCTCCACGCCACACTCCTTCGGAAGTTCCAGGGCCAGCTGTGCCACCAATAGGCTACGTGGCTTTCACAAATCATAGTATCACTCCGGACCTCAGTGTCCACCTCAAAAATCAAGACAGTTGGAAGAAGATGGCTGGCCTTTCCAGTTCTTCCCTTCAGCCAAGTCCTCTGCCCTCCCTCCTCACCATACACACACACACACACACACACACACACACACACACACACACACACACACAGAGCACTGCACGCTTAGGACCCTGAAAACAGTTGCTGAATAAGTCACTTAACCAACTGGAACTTCAGGCAAAGGCTCTTCCAATTTCCAAGGTGCAACAAGAGCTCATTCAGTTATTCTTTACTGAGCACCTACCCTGAGCCAGCCCCCACACCTGAGCTATAGGAATGGAGATCCTGCCCTTGCCCCAGTGAGCTCACAGCTCTGCCTCATCAAAGGAAGTTGGGTTTGTAAAGCCCAGCAAAGCACTGAGAAGGTTAATCTGCTCAATATAACAGGTCTCTTAAACGCTTGTATACTGCAGGACCCCTTAGGGCATATACAGAATCCAATGGGTGCATGAGTTTTTTTTCCTAGAAGGAGATACAAGGAAGTGTTAACAGTGGTTAAGGGAATGGAGGACTTGGGGGGTGGGGTCCTGTACTTTTCATTTTTTACTTTTCTGAACTGTTAGTATTTTCCAAAAATATATATTATCCTCCCTCTCTTTCAGGAGGGGTTATGTGCATATTAAGATTATGAACTATATTTTTTCTTTATAGTTTTGGTATAAAAATAAAACGCATCCATATTTTAATTGTCAAGAATAAAACCAAGCAAAACAAATAAAACCTACTTCTCCCTTTAGCATGCCAGACAATGTTTTTTTTTATACTAACCAGTGTTCCAGCTCAAACGCACTTTTGCTCTTCTAGTTCCACGTACAGCCTAGATATCTACTAGATATCTCCATCAGGATCCATCTGCAAAAGCAGACGTCATGTCTTCTTCTCTGACTTGGGTCATCAGTTCTGTAACTACCTACATGAATGGCCCCATGATCAAGTCCCCCATGTCATAAGTCTGAGACTTGGTCTAGGTCCCTCCTCTCCCATACTCCCATATTTGATTTGCTATAAATCCACCTAACAACCCTCCCTGCCCCCACCCCACCCCACACACCAACATTTTTTCCCAACTCTTCTTCCTGCCTCAGCCTCATCTTCTTCCCTAGTATCCGTTTTCCCCACAGGTCTCTCCACCAGTCTCTAAGACACAGGTTTGACCACCTCATTTCCCTATTTAGGCCAATGATTATTCATAGATCCCAACAGCCATCTAAATAAAGTCAAACCATTTTCTCGCTGTACCACTTGGCCCTATCCTATGTTCCAGGCACCCTAGAATATTTTTCATCACCTAGAACTCAGAACATATATTCATGTCTTCATAGTTTTATATATGATGCTTCCTATGCTAACACTTTCCCCTCTGGTCCTTCTTTATACTCCTTCCTATGAATTGTTTGATACCTAGCTCAAGTGCCACTTTTACCCAGAAGCCTTCTTAGAATCCTCTGGCTAGAATTATTTTCTTCCTGTACACTCTTACAGAAATTCTACTTCATTCCATCTCAGAACTTATACAGTTTTCTAACTACCTATTTAACAGTCTCTCTCTTCCTCTAGAGTGAGAGCTCTCTGAGAGCAGGGGCAGCCTTTTGCCTTTGTAACTCCAGAACCTAGAACAGATTCTAGCACAAAGTGAGTACTAGGTGAGTGTTTATGGGATGCTGATTGAATATTTGAAGACTGACCACTACTTCATTTGCTTAAGTGTATTTCTAGCTAAGTGCTTCTTCAACCTGTCATGACTTCCCCACTCACCGTCTTTGTCCATGGTCATAAGAATATATTCAGCAAATAGTTGAGGCAAAAATATGCATTTTTGTGTATCTAAGGATCTCCTGTGTCCTGAAGATATGAAAAAGGAGAAGGAATAGAGATTTTAAATACTACACTGCTTACCCTGCCTCTGTTTCTTGCAGCAAGAGAATTAACATTCACTGGCGAATCTACTATGTGCCAGACAGCATGGCTGACACTCTCCATATGTGATCTCATTTTATCCTGAAAACTCCAAGAGAAAGAGATTATCTTCCCCATTTTATAGGCAGTTCAAATTAAGTGATTTGCTAAAGTTCTCAGTCAAGAGTGTCTGCCTCCCATACATCCATGATGAACTGATTTTCAATAAGAATGCCAAGACTAGTCACGGAGGAAAAACTAGTCTCTTCAACACATTGTGCTGGGACAACTGGATATCCACATGCAAAATAATGAAGTTGAATCCCCATCTCGTACCATCTACAAAAAGTACCTCAAATGTCCCTAAATGCAAGAGCTAAAAACCATAAAATGCTTAGAAGAAAATGTAGGGGTAATCTTTTGTTACCTTGGATCTGGCAATGGATTGTTAGATGTGAAACCCAAACACAAGCAACAAATTTTTTAAAAAAGGAAAGAGGGGCGCCTGGGTGGCTCAGTCGGTTAAGCGTCCGGCTTCGGCTCAGGTCATGATCACACGTTCGTGTGTTCAAGCCCCGCGTCAGGCTCTGTGCTGACGGCTCGGAGCCTGGAGCCTGCTTCAGATTCTGTGTCTCCCTCTCTCTCTGCCCCTCCCCGCTCATGCTCTGCCTCTCTCTGTCTCAAAAATAAATAAAACACTAAAAAAAATAATAATAAATAAATAAATAAATAAATAATAAAGGAAAGAAAAAGGACTTTATCACAGTTAAAAACTTTTGTGCATCAAAGGACATTAGGAAGATAGTGAAAAGACAACCTACATAATGGGAAAAAAATATTTGCAAATCATACATTTGATAAGTGTTTGGTGTCCAGAATATATAAAGAACTTATATAACCCCAAAACAAAAACTCAGTCCAGTCAAAATATGAGCAAAGGACTTGAACAGACATTTCTTCAAAGAAGATGTACAAATGGTCAACAAGTACATGAAAAGATGCTTAATCTTATTAGTCATTAGGGAAATGCAAATCAAAACTACGGTGAGGTATCACTTCACACCCACTAGGATGGCTATAATTAAAAAAAAACCAAAATAACAAGTCTTGGTGAGAATGCGTAGAAATTAGAATCTTCATACATTGCTGATAGGAATATAAAATGGTTCAGCCACTGTGGAAAATAATTTGATGGTTCCTCAAAAAGTTTAACATAGAATCACCATATGATCCGGCAATCCCATTCCTAGGTATCTACCCAAAAGAACATTGCTGTGGAAACAATCCAAATGTTCTCCAACGGATGAATGAACAAACAAACTGTGCACGCGCACACACACAATGGAATAATATTCAGCCTTAAAAGGGAATGAAGTACTGTTACATGCTAGAATCTGGATGAACCTCAAGACACTAAAGGTTACATATTTTAGGATTCCACTTATATGATATCTTTTTTAAATGTTTGTGTATTTTTGAGAAAGAGAGAGAGACCGGCTGTGAGTGGGGGAGGGGAAGAGAGAGAGGGGGACAGAAGATCTGAGGTGGGCTCTGTGCTGACAGCAGCCAGTCCAATGCTAGGCTCAAACTCATGAACCATGAAATTGTGACCTGAGCTGAAGTCGGACATTCAACTGACTGAGCCACCCAGGTGCGCCATATAATATATTCTTTTTTAATTTTTTTTTAACATTTGTTCATAGAGACAGAGAAAGAGCGCAAGCAGGGGAGCCGGGCAGAGAGAGAGGAGACACAGAACTGGAAGCAGGCTCCAGGCTCTGAGCTGTCAGCCCAGAGCCCAATGTGGGACTCGAACTCACGGACAGCAAATCATGACCTGAGCTGAAGTTGGACACTTAACTGACTGAGCTACCCAGGTGCCTCCTGTATGAAATATTCTTAATAGGTAAATCCATAGAGACAGAAAGCAGATTGGTGGTAGCCAGGGACTAATAGGGATTATCTGCTTAATGGCTACAAGTTTTCTTTTAGGCTGTAAAAAATTTTTGGAATTAGATGCACAACACTGTGAATATACTAAATGCCACTGAATTACTCACTTTTACGTGGTTAATTTTTTTACATGAATTTTACTGCAATAAAAAATTTTAATTTAATTAAAATTAAAGATTGTATGCCTGAGTACAAAGCTTGTGTTTCCTTCACTGCACTTTGGGGCTTTCGTTGAGGACAGTCCATAGAATGACTTCTTCAGTGGTTATAGCTCTGGTGCTGTTAAGCTGAGGGACCTGACCAAGTCACCATCCCTGGTTCCTTGATACTGCATCTGCCAAATAAAGAAGACAGTACCTGACCCACCAGGGCTTCTGTGGAGACTCAATGAGAAAGTGGGAAAAGATGAAATCACTAGAAAATGAGAGGTCATGATGCTGATAAATGAAATACCCAACATACTTGTCTCACAACTTCTAGACTTCATTTATTAACCTGACAATGCATTATTATTATTATTATATTAAGAGGGAGAACACATACACACATGAATGGGGGAAAGGGGCAGAGGGAGAGAGAGAAAGAATCCCAAGTAAGCTCCATGCTTGTGCATGGAGCTCGATCTCACAACCTCAGGATCATGACCTGAGCCGAAATCAAGACACTCAACTGACTGAGCCACCCAGGCGCCCCCAAGATGTTCTTTTTTAGAACAAAGAAAAACCCCTGAAGAATCCCAATACAGAACACAGTCACAAAGGACCAATAAAGATGTTCTAGATAAAATCTCAAATATGATTAGGGAGAATAAGAACCAACTTAAACTAGGGGTGCCTGGGTGGCTTAGTTGGTTGGGCCTCCAACTTGGGCTCAGGTCATGATCTCACAGTCTGTGAGTTCGAGCCCCACATCGAGGTCTGTGCTGACAGCTCAGATCCTGGAACCTGCTTCAGATTCTATGTCTCCCTCTCTCTCTGCCCCTCCCCTATTCGTGCTCTGTTTCTCTTACTTTCAAAAATAAATAAACATTAAAAAAAAGAACCAACTTAAACTAGGAATAGGAGGAACAGGAGCAAACTCTCTTAACTAGAAAAAGCGCACCTACAAAAACAAAACAAAACCTACAGCTATCATCACACATTTACACTATACTTAGTGGTAAAAGCTGAATGATTTCTCCTGAAGATGAGGAACAAATAAGGATATCTGCTTCCACTATTCCTATTCAGCAATCCCACTGGAGGTGCTAAGCAAGTGCAGAAAGGCAAAGGGAAAAAACTTCACACAGACAAGTTGGAAAGTAAGAACTAATATTCTCTATCAACAGGCAACATTCTCATCAATGTATAAAATCCCATGGAAACTACCTCCCCCCAAAAAAACCCTCCTAGAACTAATAAATGATGAGTTTATCAAGGTTGCAGGATACAAAGTTAATACAGAAAAATCCATCATATTTATATATACTAGCAATAAACCATTAGAATATTTTTTTATAGTTTGCCCATTCTCTTTTCCCCATCTTTCAATGCCCCCATAATGGTGCACATGAGCATCCTGGCAGACGCTCTCAAGAGCATTAACAATGCTGACAGCAGAGGCAAACACCAGGTCCTTATTAAGTCAGGCTCCAAAGTTCTAGTCCGGTTTCTAACTGTGATGGTGGAGCATGGTTACATTGGCGAATCTGAAATCACTGATGATCACAGAGGTGGGAAAATTGTTGTGAACCTCACAGGCAGGTTAAACAAGTGTGGAGTGATCAGCCTCAGATTTGACATACAACTTAAAGAAGACAAATGGCAGAATAATCTGCTCCCGGGTCACCAGTTTGGTTTCATTGTACTGACAACCTCAGCTGGCAGCATGGACCATGAAGAAGCAAGATGAAAACACACCAGAGGGGGAAAAAAATTCTGGGATTTTTTTTTTCCAGGAATGGAATACATACATGCAAATAAAATGCCTCAATGGACAAAAATTAAAAAATTAAAAAAATTAAAGTACCATTTATAATAGCACTTAAAAAGATATAGTTAGGGGGCACCTCGGTAACTCAGTCCATTAAGCGTCCGACTTCGGCTCAGGCCATGATCTTGTGGTTCGTGAGTTTGAGCCCCGGCGTCAGGCTCTGTGCTGATAGCTCAGAGCCTGGAGCCTGCTTTGGATTCTGTGTGTGTGTCTCTCTCTGCCCATGACAGCTCTATCTCTCTCTCCTTCAAAAATAAATAAACATTAAAAAAAATTTTAAATATAGTTAAATATAAATCTAACAAATAAATGCAAAATATAAATGCTGAAAGCTATAAAACTCTGATTAAAGAAATTAAAGTAGATCTAAATAAACAGAGGTATATTATATTCATCATTTGAAAGACTAAGTATTAAAGATGTCATTTCTCCCCAAATTAATCTATAAATTCAGCACAACTTCAATCAAAATCCCAGCAGGAGTTTTTTCGTTTGTTTGTTTGTTTGTTTGTTTTTTAATAGAAAGCAATAAGCTAGTTTGAAAACTTATTTGGAAAGCCAAAGGAATTAGAATGGCCAAAACAACTATGAAAAAGAAAAAGATGGAGGACTCACTACCTTATTTTAAAACTCACTATAAAGCTACAATAATCAAGATAGTGTGGTAATAGCAAAAGGAAATTCACATAGATTAATGGAACAGAATATTCCATATTCTAGGGAACCCACATGTGGCAAAGAGATTTTGTCAACAGCACAAAACAATTCAGTGGAGACAGGATAATCTTTCAGCAAACAGTCCTGGAGCAGCTGCACATATAGATACAAAAAAACGAACTTCAGCCCATACTTCACTCACTGTGCAAAAATTAACTCAAAAAGATCAAAATGCAAAGCTGCGACTTCTAGAAGAAAATAGAGAAGAAAATCTTTGTGGCTTCAGATTAGGTAAAGAGTAATTAGATATGATTGTGCCAAAAGCACAATCCATAAAGGAAAAAAAATACGTTAAGTTGGACTTGATAAAAAGTTAAAGTTTTTGCTCTGCAAAAGCCACTGACTATTATGAGAGTGAAAGGACAAGCCACAAACAGGGAGAAAATATTTGCAAATCGTATGTCCAACTAACGACTTGCATTCAGAATATCTGAAGAACTCTTACAACTTAATTAAAAGAGAACAATCAAAGTTTTTAAATGGGCAAAGGATCTGAACAGATTCCTCACCAAGAAAATATGCAAAATAAGTTCCTAAAAAAGATGTTCATCATCATTAGTCGTTGGGGAATGCAAACTATAAACACACTGCAATACCATTACACATCTATTAGATGGTTAAAATTTTTAATTTAAAAATAAAATTAAAAAATATCAACTGCTGGCAAGGATGTGAAGCAAGTGGAACTCGCATAAATTGCTGGTAGAAATACAGAAAGGCAAAGCCGCTTTGGCAAAGGGCTTGATATTCTCTTACAAAGTTAAACATAATACTTACCATACGACCCATACAAGCCAGCAACCTCCTTCCCAGTATGAAATGAAAATCTAGGTTTACATAAAAACCTGCACACGAAGATTTTTTAATAACATTATCTGTAATCCTCAAAAGTAGAAAACCAAATGTTTCTCAACTGCAGAATGGATAAACCATGGTAAATGCACAGAAAGAATACTATTCAGCAATAACATAAAGTTGATTAGTGATATACATAATGACATGGATGAATCAGATGCATCATGCTGAGTAAAAGAAGCCAGACTCTGGGTGCGGGGGGTGGCTCAGTGGCACCTGGGGTGACCCTTGATTTCAGCTCAGGTCATGATCCATACTCATGGCTCATGAGTTCGAGCCCCACGTCAGGCTCTGGACTGACAGAAGCCCTACTTGGGATTCTTTTTCTCTCCCTCACTCTCTCTCAAAATGAATAAATGAACCTTAAAAAAAAAAAAAGAAGAAGAAGAAGAAGAAGCTAGACTCAAAAAACTACATCCTGTATGATCCCATTGATGTAACATTCTGGAAAAGGCTAAATTATAGAGAAAAGATCAATGATTGCCAGGAATTAAGGATTAGAAAAGATCTGACTACAAGAAATGAGGCAATTTAGGGGAGGAAGGGCCATGATAGAACAGTTCTGTCTCTTGATTGTGGCAGTGTTTACACAACTCCATGCATTTATCAAAACCCGTAGATCTGTACACTCTGAATTTTGAGTCAATTTGGGTTATTCCTAAAAGTAGAGTCTCTTCTAAGTGACGCCTCACGTTAATCAGTCTCCCTAGAAACAGAAACTGATAACTGGCTTGGGAAGGCAGGCTTCTCCCTCTCTCCTCTCCTTGCTCTTCTCCTGTGTTTTCTCTTACACGAATGATCACATGACCAAGCTGGCATCCCAGGGGTTAGCCGAGGCTCCTTCTCTCCCTCCACCCACATCTAGACCTCAGGGCCTAGGATGCCTACCTCCGTGTACTTCCTGTAAGCGCTCCTGCTCTCCAGCTCCACACTGTGGCCTCATCATCTCTAGTCTGAATCACTGGACCAGCTTCCCATCTGGGTGTCCTGCCTGGCCTCTCCAGTCCATCTTCCTCCTGGCAGCCAGCGTGGTCTTTCTAGATTACTTATCCCACCATGTTGCTCTCCTAGCTGAAAGCCTTCTGAGTGCCCTCAGCTCTTTGGAGGCAGGAATTTTTTTTTATGTGCTGGTGTCCTGGTGGCCATGCACACTCAGTGGATCATGGTTGTATAGATGCATAAGTTAATAATAAGTTAATAAGTGAATTAAGGAGTTACTAAAGGATGTGAAGACCCTCCAGAAACTCATGCAGAGAGATCAGAGATAGTAGCCTCCATCTTGAACAATACTGATTGAGCACCTACCATGCCCAGGAGCTGTTCTAAGGAGCCAGAGATTCATGGAGTTTCCAACTGGTTGTGGACACAAAGTATGCAACTAATCATACAAATCCATGCACATACATGAATCATACCAATGAACAAAGATCCTGAAGGTCCCATGTGATGAGAGGCTGTGAAGTAGGCAGAAGGGTCAGGGGCCTGATGAAGTCTAAAGGTCACAGAAGGCTTCCCTGAGGAGGCGATGATTCAAATGGAATCTTGGAGGACACACAAAGTCGCTGGTCTCAGAGCTGAGGAATGGCTTCCAGCAGATGGCCGAGCATGTGCAAAAGGCCCGGAGAGGAGAGGAACAAAGATCCCTTCCAGGCAGCAAAAGAAGGGCAGTGTGAATAGAAGCCAGTGAGTGAGGGGAGGGGAGGCCCCGGATGAGGCTGGGGAAGGGAAAGTGCTGGATCCAAAGTTAATGAAGAATTTTAGGCTGGAGTCTGACATGATCAGATCTGTTCTGAAAATACCATTTTGCCTGTTGTGTGGAAAGTGGAATGAGAAAGAGGCAAGTGCGGATCCTGTCAGAATCATCAGGCCAAGTCCCAGAGAGCAGTGATGGGGAGCCTGACTCAGGTGGCCAGGGTTGGTGGGCATGGACCCAAGTGGCCCAATGCAGGTTTATTTAGGAAGTAAACTGGACAGTCCTGGGTGATGGAAGGGAAGGAGAGGTCGAGCATCAGGAAGTTGCAATTTTCAACTTCAGAACTTCCCCCCGGTGGCCCAAGGCATCCCTCATCCTTAATGGTGGCTTCTGGAAGCAAAGTTGCGGTAATTACCAGGCCACTAAGTCACACCCCTTCCTCACTCTCATTACTAGGCAACTGCTCTCCCATAAAAACTTTACTTGGCTTTCAGCACATCATTGTATTTGTCAGGAAACAGAACCAGACAATATAGTAAGTAGCCTCTTAAGTCGTCTCCCTGCTTTCATTCTTACGGGCCACCTCCTCTCCACAGTCTACTTTCCACAGAACAGACAGATTGAATTTTGAAAAAACATAAGTAGGCCCAAGTTACTCCTTTTCTGAGAACTTTCCAAGGGTTGCCTCTGACTGAGAGTAAAAGCGAAGCCCTTATTGTAGCCTACAAGGCCTGACACAAATCAGTCCCCTCCTACGTCTGTGACCGCACCTCCCCCCTCCCTCCACCGGCTGTACCTGCCACTCTGCCCTCTTCAATATCCCTTGAACTTCTCAAGCATGCTCTGGTATTAGGGTCTTGCTTTCCGGGACTCTCCCCATATTCTGTCTCTTACACCATTCAGGCCTCTAGCTAAACATCACTTTACCAGGAAGGTCTTCCCTGAGCACCCCGCCTAAAATGGCACCCCACTCTACTTACTACCTACCTGCTTTATCTACCACATGACGTTGCTTTATATTCATCTCCCCCAACTACAGCCTTAGTCTGCCTACTCTGAGCTACTTGCTATCCCTGTGAAAACGTGTTAAATATTTGCTGACAAAGAAAATAAGCCAGCTCCATCTTATTATTTAATTAAGAAGATCTAAAAGGGTAATATGGTCTTCTGTTCTAATAATAACAATAATTGTTATTATTATCATAGTTGATAGCAACCACAAAAACATTAAAATTTTTGAAATAAGAATGATGGACTTCAGTATTCCAGGCCAATCTGTAAGGCTGACTCCAGATCCCAGTGTCCTTTTATAGAGCCCAAAAGATACAAAGCCTTTTCTTACTGTTCTCACATGACCTCTTCAGTGAGAACGAGGCGGGGCGAACTGACCACTCATTATCTGGTGATGGACACAGCTGTCCTCTCATAACTGTCGAGCTTTGTGGAAAACCCTGGTGACTTATTCATGTTTTAAAACACGAATAAATAAAAGTCCACTAAAACAGATTTATCTTTTCGTTCATAAACAGTACTTCTTTCCAAAGTTGGGAAGTTTTCCATTGGACTTGTACATTGAAATAAGCAATCTTTTTTGTAAAAGTTGATTCAACTAAATAAGTCTTAAGCTTGAGAACTATTTGGAGACAATGTATTCTAATGTTGCATATGCAGGAGGAGAAGGAGCGAAGCCTGACAGAGCACCCGGTTCTGGTTCCGTCTCAAACAAGACAAGGAGTAAAGTCCAGCTTCAAGAAAACCACAGGCTGAAATTTGCGAAGGAAAAAGAGCAAGCTGTTTCTAAGGTTTTGCTTTAACAATACATACTCCTCTGACATATTCTTGGGGATTGTTTCTTCAAGATAAAATATTCTTGGGGGGGAGGGGAGGGGAGTACAGCTCCCAAGAAAATTAAGAGCCTGGCTTTGAAGTCAGATCTCCCTGCATCTGAATCCTATCTCTATTAGCTGTGTGTCCTTGGGCAGATCACATCACCTCTTGCCTCAGGCTCCTCTCTTGGAAAACGGAGGTAAACAACACGACCCTGGCAGATAAATGGCTATTAAAGATAATGTGGATAGAGTGTGGAACCTGGGGTCCGGCACCCAGCAGGTGCTTAATAAATGGTAACAGTTAAACTCACTCTATAAGCATCTATCTACAGAAGCCCACTAAGCCACCAGCACTTTTAAATATAAGATACTAAAACAACTGATTTTAAAAGAACATTTTAGAAAATACAGTGGGAAAAAAATCCCATCAGTACTACGGGTAGTCTCTCCACCCCACCCCCCACACAAATGAGAAGTGGTGTGGACTGCAGACAGCTCTCCCCTAACAACTTTGAAATAGTGACCTCTGCTGGTCAGTGGAAAACCCGAGCTTTCCAGCCAACTCTTTCACGATTGAGCAAGGGTTGAGTCAGCCAGGCTTGGTCCCTGTCCCTGGAACAAAAACCAGGTGTTGCATTACAAGGGACAGAAATCGTCACAAGGGTTACCACGATGTAATTGGGATGTTAACAAAATTAAAGGCCGGCCTTTCCATTTGCTCATCTGCCCAGAAGATTCTTTTTTTCAAACCCCGTGGTCTCCTATTTTTAAAATGTCATAATTGCATGCAAATGTTACAGCTGAAAAACAACGCAAGGAGCATTAAAAATCAATCTTCCATGTAAGCCTCAGATTTTCCAGCATGAAGATCCAAAAGCAGAAGTGGTGACAAATGTGTAGAAAACAGAGTGAAAAAGTCAGAATGCATCATTAAGAATATTACAACAAAAGGAGGGAAAAAAATCTTTGGGAATGAATACATGTCTGATTCAGCTGGGGTAAACAGTCAACTACAAAGACGGCTTTAAAGAATCCTGCAAACTTCTTACAGATATGACCCAGAAAGCCAATTAGGAAGCCGCCATGTCCCTCTGTTCAGTCAGAAATACACTTGATGGAAGAACCTACTTAAGCGTCTGTTGGCTGGAACATTTAGACACGAAACACATTCCTACTGCTTAAGGTGTGAAATAAAACAGAGGTTGAGGGATGCCTGGGTGGCTCAGTCGGTTAAGCATCCGGCTTCGGCTCAGGTCAGATCTCACGGTTCGTGGGTTCGAGCCCCGCGTCGGGCTCTGTGCTGACAGCTAGCTCAGAGCCTGGAGCCTGTTTCAGATTCTGTATCTCCCTCTCTCTCTGACCCTCCCCTGCTCCAGCTGTCTCTCTCCGTCTCTCAAAAATAAATAAAAAGCATTAAAAAATTAAAAAAAAAAAAAACAGAGGTTGAAAACTGGCAGCCATAGGGCCGTATGATTGGGTTCGGCGCTTGCTCTTCTTTTTTAATTAATTCGTTTCCAACGCTTTAAAAATGAAGATTTCACATCAAAATTTGAATTTCTGCCTTCTTGTAAGCAACAAATGGAGAGATCTAGTCCTCTCAGGCCAACATTCTCTCACAGGGACAACCACCTAGAGCCAAGCAGCCGCAATCCTCCCTCCAGATGGGGCGCGTGCTCTCCGGTTTGCTGTTTCCGCTTCCGGTCCGCCTCGCTCATCACATCACCTGCTTAGCTTTTGCAAGAGCTTCAGTCTGACGCCCTGGATTTCTAAAAGCCCAAAGGCACTGACGATGAACCCAGTTCAATTCAAACAAGTATCAACTACATGCCAGGTAATTAATATAGACACTGGGGTTATAAAAGATAAGACACCATCCCTGAACCCCAGCAACTCACGGATTTCAGTTTCCAGTGAGAGC
This sequence comes from Suricata suricatta, assembly GCF_006229205.1. Classification (NCBI taxonomy): domain Eukaryota; kingdom Metazoa; phylum Chordata; class Mammalia; order Carnivora; family Herpestidae; genus Suricata; species Suricata suricatta. The sequence goes on along the minus strand of NC_043707.1, from coordinate 99,725,896 downwards.
TAGTAAATTGGAAATTATGATACATTTCCACATGTGCACTAAAAAAGGCATAGGAGTGTTAAAGACTAATGTGATTAAATTCACTTTCTAGCCTCTTGAGATGGTACTTAGCTCATTGATTTCAGTCTTTCTTCTTTTCTAATACATGCATTTAAGGGTGTAAGTTTCTCGCTAAGCATAGCATTAACTATACTTCGTAAGTTCAACATGTGTCTTTATTATCGCCCATTTAAAATAATTTTTCCTACCCATGCGGTTTCTTCTTTGACCTATAAGCTATTTAAAAGTGTAGTTCTTAATTTCCAAATATATGGAGTGTTCTAATTATCACTTTGAACTGATCTCTACCTTAATTGTCCTAGGGCCAAACATACTCTAAATAATTTTAATCCTTTGAAATTTGTTGAGACTTGCTTTATGGACCCACGCATGACCAGATTTGTAAATGTTCAATGCAAGCTTGAAGATAATGTGTGTTCTTCAGTTGTTACGTGTCATGTTCCATATGTGCCCATTGAGTCAAGTTTGCTTTGCTGATCATGTCATTTAAATATTCCGCATCCTTACTGATTTCTAAAATCCACTTGTTCTATCAGTTACTAAGAGAGGTATGTAAATTACCTTGTTATACTGTGGACTGATCTTTCCCTCCTTGTAAGTGGTTGTGTCCATTATGTATTTTTTTAATTAAGGTATAACATACACAAAGTACAGAAATCTTATGTAGATAGTTCAATGAATTTTCATATGTATACACCCACATAATCCAAATCAAGATACAGAACATTTCTAGCACTTCAGGATTGCTCATGACTTTCCAGGTCAATATGCTGCCCCTCTCCCCATTATTCTTAGGGTGAAAACATTATTTTATCAGTGCTTGAAATGCATATAATCACAATTTATATTCCTTTATATCTGGCTTCTTTTGCTTACTATTAGGTCTATAAACTTCACTCATGCTGCTTAACACAGCAATAATTAATTCTATTTTTTTTTTAATTTTTATCTTATTTTTGAGAGAGAAAGAGAGAGAGCGAGCGAGAACGAACAAGGGAGTCAGGAGACAAATCCGAAGCAGCTCCAGGCTTCAAGCTGTCAGCACAGGGCCCCATGTGGGGTTTGAACCCACGAACTGTGAGATCATGACCTGACCGGAAGTCAGTCATTCAACCAACTGAGCCACCCAGGCACCCCTAGTTCACTCTTTTGATTGCTCTGTAAAATTGCGTTGTAAAAGTACAGCACATTTATCCATTCTACTAGTGATGGACATTTGAATTGTCTCTAGTCTGCGGCTATTGTGAAAAATCCTACTAAGGATCCTACAAGCATCCTTAGAAAATGAATTTTGGTGAAGAGATGCACTAATCTTGAGATATGCACTAATATCAATTAGTGGGACTGATAGATTCTAGGGGAGGCAGATGCTTAGCTTTAGTAGTTAGTGCCCATTTGTTTACTCTTTCCAGCAAGTCTATGGAGTTTTAGTTGCTCCACATCCTCATCAACACCTGTCATTGTCAGTCTTTTTTTTTTTTTAAAGCCCTTCTGATGGGTGAGTAGTGGGATATTAGTATAAAGTTTTATTTCCTGGGGTACCTGGTAGCTCAGTCAGTTAAGCGGCCAGCTCTTGATCTCCACTCAGGTCATGATCTCACAGTTGTGGGATAAAGCCCTGCATCGGCCTCTGTGCTGTCATTATGGAATCTGCTTGAGACTCTCTCTCCCTCTCACTCTCAAAACAAATTTTAAAAATAGTTTGACTTTTGGGGTGCCTGGGTGGCTCAGGTGGTTAAGCATCTGACTTTGGTTCATATCATAATCTCAATTTGTGGGTTCAAGCCCCGCATCAAGCTGTGCTGACAGCTCAAAGCCTGCAACCTGCTTCAGATTGTCTCCCCCCTTCTGCCCCTCCCCCACTTGTTCTCTCTTGCTCTCAAGAATAAATACATTTTTTAAAAGTTTAACTTTTTACTTCCCTAATAACTAATGGCTCTAAATATCTACCTTGTCTTATAAGCCATTTGAATACCCTCCTTTTGTAAGTGCTTGTTGTAGGGAAGGCTTCAATCAGTACTGTACACCTGAAACTAACACACACTGTATGGCAACTAAGTGTATTATAAATAAAAACCTTATGAGTAGAAAAAAAAAAAAGTGCCTGTTCATTTGCCCAAAATTCTGTTTTAATGTACTTTGAGTCTGTTATGAGATGCATTAACATTTAGAACTGAATCTTTTATTTTGAAGTGCTCCTCTATGTCTCTAGTTTTTTCTGCCTTCCAGTCTTTGTCAAAAATTAATACAACTATATCAGCTTCTTTTGAAAATTTGCATGTTTATCTTTTCCTATCCTTTTATTTTCAACATATCTATCCTTATGTTTTAAATGTGGCTCTTGTTAGCAGTTTTATTTTGTTTTTTATGGAGTTTGATAACCTTTGTGTATTGATTTAGTCCATTTATATTTAATGTAATTACTGACATATTTGGATTTAAATCTACATATTACTATGTGCATTCTCTTTTTCCTATTTTAGACTTTCCCCCCTACTTTCTTTTATATTATTTTTTTGTTATTCCATTCTTTCCCTGCCTGAACTTGAAACGTTTACTATTCTTCCAGAGGCTATCCTTAAGTCACAGTGTACATCTTTGATAGACCAAAGTCTATTGTTGGTACTTTTACTCTTTCCAATGAAAAGACCTTAGGATATTTTAACTCCCAGATATTCTGACTTATATGTCATATTTACCTTATTGTTAGTTTTTATTTCTTCTGACTGCCCTTCCTCCCTCACCCTGGAAAAACAAAACAAAACTGCCCTGCCTTTATAAATTGAGTTCCTTTCAGTGTGACCTGTTGAGATCTCTCAGCTTGTTTGTTCATTTTTATTGCACTATTTTTATAGATTAATGCTGGGTATGGAATTCTAGGTTAGTAGGTATCTTTCAGCACTTTAAAATTGGCACTCTTGTCCTCAGTTGTTTTGGTGAAGTTAGCTGTCTAGTTGGTGCTCATTTGAAAGTAGTCTTTTCTCTTCTCTGGCTACTTTTAAGACTTTGTCTTTGGTTTTTAGCACTTTTACTATGATGTACCTCAGTGTGTATTCTTTTAATTTATCTGCTTAGGGTACATAGAGCTTTTTCAACCTGTGGCTTTAGGTCTCATCAACTTCAGAAAGTTCTCTGCTGTTAAATCTTCAAAACTGCTCTGCCTCATGAGATCACTCTCTCCTTCCAGGACTCCAATTATACGTACCAAGTTTCTCTTCGTATCATCTATCTTAACCTTCTTCTGAATTCTAATATTTTTTACTTTTCTGCTTCATTCTGAATAATTTTTTCTGACCTTTCTTCCAAGGTGTTTTTTTTCAGCCATGTGTAGTCCGCAGGCAAACCTATCCAGTGACGATTTAATTTTAGTTATTCTATTTTTCTGCTCTAGATTTCTGTGGTCCTTTTTCAAATATATATATATATATATACTTACATAGTTCTACTACATATATATGTAGCTTCTAGCTCTCCAACAAATTCATTTTTTAAATCTCACTGAACATACTATCCATTCATTAAAATTTTCTGAAATGAACAAACATTTCTCCAAAACAGACATACAGATGGCCAACAGATGCATGAAAAGATGCTCAACGTCACTAATCATCAGGGATAATGCAAATCAAAATCACAATGTCACCACACACCTGTTAGAATGGCTAAAATAAAAACCAGAAACAACAAGGTTGGTAAGGATGTGGAGAAAAAGAAACCCTCTTGCACTGTTGGTGGGGATGTAAACTGGTGCTCCCACTGTGGAAAACAGTATAGAGTTTCCTCAAAAAGTTAAAATTAGAACCACCCTATGATCCAAAATACAAGAGGGTACTGGGTATTTACCACAAAAATAAAAGAACATGAATTCAAAGGGATACATGCACCCCTATGCTTAGAGCAGCATTGTTTATAATAGTCAAATGACAGAAGCAGTCGATAGGTGGATGGATAAACAGTGGTGTCGTTCATATATATATGTGAATATTAGCCATAAAAAAGAATGAAATCTTGGGACACCTGAGTGGTTCAGTCAGTTACTAATCAGACTCTTGACTTTGCCTCAGGTCTCCCGGTTTGTGAGAAAGAGTCTCATGTTGGGATTATCTCCCTCTCTCTCTCTCTATTTCTGCCCCTCCCCTGCTTGCACATGCTCTCCCAAAATAAATGTAAAAAATAAATAAATAAATCTTGCCATTTGCAACAATATGGATGGAGCTACAGTATAATGCTGAGCGATCCAAGTCAGAGACAAATACCATATGATTTAACTCCTGTGTGGAATTTAAGAAACAAAACAAATAAGCAAAGGAAAAAGTGAGAGAGAGAGAGAAACCAAGAAAGACTCTTGGTATAGAGAGAGGAGAGGTGGGTAGGGTGGGGGTATGGGTGAAAGAGGTGACGGAGATTAAGGAATGCCCTTGTCAGGATGTGTACAGGGTGTTGTATGGAAGCACGGTATCCCATTATACACCCAACGCTAACATTATGCTGTATATTAACTATACTGGAATTAAAATAAAAAGTTAATAAAAATAAAATTTGTCTCATAACTCTAATTAATCTGGAGCCCCTATGGATCTATTCTGTTGTCTATTGCTTTTGTTGTTCTCATTCATGTTGTCTTGTCTCTTCCTGTGCCTGGTTATTTTTTAATTGTGTGCAGACACTGTATTTGAAAAGTTGTTTGTAAAAATAATGGCAGCTTAGAGTGTTTTTCTCCACAGAGGATTTATGATAATTTTTCCCAAAACCTAGAAACACTTACCACAAATCAATTTAATGACGATGCCAACTCAACTACAGTTTACTCAACCTATTTCCTCCTTCCCTTTCTAGGGTACAGCATTTTGGGCCCCAACCCAAAACAAGAGGACTTGACAGGGCCTCTTTGTAGGTCTTGACCCCCAAATTTTGGCCCCTATCTCGGGAGGCTCTGGAAACCGCGTCTACCCTCAATTATGTCCTGATCAACAAAGGTAAGCTTTCAGAAGCTATGTCGGCACTGCATGGCCTTATCCCCCAAGCCCATCTAGACCCTTGAACACTTGATCCTTTGGGCTAATTTCTTTCAATCAAGAATGTGGTTGGCATTCAGAAATGGCCAGTTTCTATTATATAAAACTCAGGCGCTATAAAGCAGCTGGAGCGTGTGATAGGCCAGTAGGGGGAGAATAAAGCATTAACGAAGAAAGAACCATTCAGAGATCCTGAAAACTTTCTAGACTCTTCATGGGACTAGAAGCAAATCTATACTTGTGTTTACCAAGGCTTTATTGTGCCCTTAGGATCAACTCCCCATTTTATGCTTACGCTAAGTTGAGGTGGGGATTGTGTCCTGGCAGCTAAGGGTCATAGTATTAGGGAGAGACTAGTGTTTCGTGTTTTTTCAAGACTGTAGACTACTGTTACTAATAAGCTGAGAAACAAATAGGCTGAGTCAATTAAAGAATCAACGTATCTTTAAAAGACTGTCAAGGTAAAGGTCTGTGATTTAGAGGTCACCTTCTAACATTTGCCTGCCAGGGAACATCCCTTAGGTCTTCCAGAACTGCTTTACCACCAGGATCACTTGCAAGGCACACCCAACATAATCTGATAGGTGTGTGCAGAGAGAACATGAGAAGTTAAGGGCAAGGCAGAGCCACAGAGCTCCTGAAAAATAATGCCAAACCGAGCTAGCACCAGGACACCCCAGGGAATGCTGCATTGAAACTGTTGCACAAATGCAAGCAACAGTTATTGCTTGGGGTAGGCTAGGAACAGAATAGATAATCAATGAACAGCTATAGCAAGTCAGATCAATTTTTGCTTGTGTTTTGTCTTTTAATGTTTATTTCTGAGAGAGTATGAGTAGGGGAAGGGGAGTGTGGGGGGGGTGGGGACAGAGGATCTGAAGCAGGCTCTGCACTGACAGCAAGAGCCTGATGCAATGCTCAAACTTATGAACCATGAGATCATGACCTGAGCCAGTCAGAGGCTCAACTGACTGGGCCCTCTAGGCCCCCCAGGACACATCAATTTTGTAAATAAATAGGAAAAGGTTCTGTGGAAACATGTGTTGCCTCCATTTACTTCTCCCACACAAGGTCTATGACCTTGTAAGATCAGTGCCTATCACAGGATCTGGTATACAGTAGGCAGTGAGTGAATGCTGAATGAGTGAGTGGAAAAAACAACATATTTTACAAAAATGCTACAACACCTTGTCTTAAAGGCCCAAGCCAGATGTTTCAGAATACAGTTTTTCAGGTGTTGGAAAGGTAATCATGATGTGTATTACATAACACTCTCCCGGGGTCTGGGACGGCACCTCATTAGCAAACAGACTACAACGAACGTAAGCATAGTCACACTACATGGAATAAATTAAGTCTACAAAGAGCCTCACATCAGGTCAGGTTTTGCTGCCAAATAAATTTTGTCACAAAACTTACCAATAAAAAATGCTCTAGATTTCAGACTTGTAGACAAAGCTCTGTTAAATATGAAAACTCAAGTAACCTTAAAAAGGACTACTAACTTTTATTTATTGGAAAGCCATGGCTAGTGGAGAACTGAATCTACATAGGTTCACAGATAACTTTAACTGATTAGACTTAGTGGAAGAAAATGATAGATTGAAGAGACTATCCAAAATAAAGCATAGAAAGTCAAAAATATTAAAATAGAGAAGACGAGTTAAGACACAGATGGTATATTGAGAAAGTGTAACTGGAATCCTGGAAAGAGAGGGAGCTCCTAGTCTAAAAGGAGATACATATTATAATCAGTTAAATTAATTACAAGTCAATGTGATAAGTACAAAGAAGGAATGACAAAGCATTGAAAAAGCACATCCAATTCTATCTGGGAGCATGCAGAAGGCTAAGCTTATCCTGGAGAATGGGAAGTATGCCAAGGCACAAACCCAGGCAAAGGGAACATGAGCATGAGTACATAATGGCATAGAAGGGCAATTCATGTTCCATCACTGGCTGCAATGTCAAGGTAAGTATATGAACACCTATTCCTCAGCCTGTGGGGTCTAACCATATTTTTCAAGCTTTCTGATAAGTGAATCAGAAGTTTGCCTTAGAGCAAATGAGAGTTCACATACTTCAGACACTCATCTGAGAGCACCACATAGAAGACAATCCACTAGAGCCATGATTCTCAGAGTGGGGTCTCCTGACTAGCAGCATTGGCACCACCTGACACTTGCTAGAAATACAAACTCTTGGGCCCCACCCCAAACTTAATCAGAAACCCTGGAGGGGGGGCCCAGCTATCTGTTTTAACAAGCTTTCCAAGGGATTCTGATGTATGCTAAGTTTGAGAACTCCTGATCTAAAATAAACCCTTCTCACGTATGGTTCTCAGACCACTACTTAGAATTTGTTGCAAACTACATCTCTTGGGAACCAGTCAAGAAGCATAATCTATACCAAAGTGCAGTTTGGAAGCACTCCCTCAGAGTCTCATGTTTCTGATTCCAAGTTTCAAATGCAACTGCATTAGATTATAACCTTCCCAGGGTGTCTGGGTGGTTCAGTTGGCTAAGCATCTGACTTTGGTTCAGGTCATGATCTCACAGTTTGTGGGTTTGAGCCCCGTGTCGGGCTCTGTGCTGACAGCTCAGAGCCTGGACTCTGCTTTGGATTCTGTGTCTCCCTCTCTCTCTGCCCCTCCCCCACTAATGCTCTGTTTCTGTCTCAATAATAAATAAACATTAAAAATAAACAAATAAATAAATCTCATAATGAACTCAAGGGCAAGCAAGAACTGTCTGATTCACAGTTCAATTGGTTTCCAGTAGTTGGGCTGTAACGACACTCAGGGAATGGTTTGAATGATTAGCTAGCTCCAGATCAACTTACACATCATTACAGCAACCGGCAAGATTGCTCAGGACCGTGACTGAGAACTACAGGGGATACGCTGTCCTCCCTTGTCTTATCCCCCTTAAAACAAGAACAATTTTGTTTATTTTCAAATGGTGGTCAGCGGCTTGCTAATAGATGGATTAACTGAAAAACTAAAGCCATCTTTGTTTTATGCTATTTGGTTTTAAAGAAAGGGAACTATGGGTTGGGAGAGCAAAAGAAGGAGTTGAGGGCCTTTGTGTAGCACCTCAATAACCTTGAGGTGAAGTTCAGACTGAGACTAATTTAAGAAAAGTTGACAGACATAACTGTGAGCCGAGGGGAATATGATCCATTCAGAAACACTATTCCTGCAAGAAAAGAAACTTCTATTAAGAGATGGCTTTCAGCACCTACATCCTTTGCTTAGTTCTGGAAGAAAGGCAGCCAAGACACGAAAAAGACTTCAGAATTCAGGTTCTTTGGTTATCATTGAACACAGGTCACCTACCAAAATTAGCTCAGTTAGGGGCAGTAGCTAATGTATCAAAAAGTTAATCCTTTTCAAGTTTTGCAAGCAACTGAGGCTTGATTGAAATAGCTAAAGGAACACACACGCACCAGATATTAAATAACTTACCTTGAAGATACACATATTTTAATTTATAGTCTCATTTAGAAAAACTGTCAATTTATTTTTCTACCCAATTCAGTATCAATGACATACAAAAGGATATAAACAGATTATCATATTTACAGGAAGATATACAAAACAACTATCAAGGAACAAATCCAGCAAAGTAACAAATTGTTGCTTACCCACATCTACTCAACTGCATGTACATGGTTCATTCTAGGACAGTTTCCCAGTTCCCCAGGAAAGAAGCTACATGAACTTAGATCTCCCAGAAGGTGAAGCAAACATTACACAAGCTGAAAAGAACCATGTTTTGTACTGATAGTCATCAGAGAAAAAAGCCTTTAAAGAACGCTCTAATTTTCAGGCCAATGTTATAAAGCATCACTGGGCTCACAGACAGGACATGACTTCATCAAAGGAAATGCCTCCCTCCTCTTGGCCTTTCTAAGACCCTCCTCCTTGTAGGTCCACAGGAGAAGGAGCTGCCTTTAGTAGCAAGTGGCCGAGCAATGCCCTGCCTCAACAGATGGTGTGTAGGGCAAGCAATACCCTACCCAAACATAATGGGGAAAAGGAACTGCCCCTCTTATCTACTAAACACAATCCAGATTTGGGGTGGCAGTTTCCAGATCTCCACCAGGGGGACATTATGTGACCTGTATTTTGTACACAGCACATTCCCTTGAGAGAAAATAGACATTAGCACCTCTCAGAAATTTTCACATTACTCATGACATATACCTTTTCCCAAAGCATATAGGAAATGGCCAAAACCTAAACCTGGCCAGATACTTTACCCAAGTCACTCAGAGCTTACAGGAACCATCTCTTCGTCAGTCTCAGGGATCCAGTGGGTGAAGTGCCACAATTCTTTAAGGGAAGCAGGTTAAGAATCTTTTTCATTCCCAAAATGCCTCAGCCAGGGACAGACAGCACAGTGAGTGCAACAGAAAAAGCTCAAGGGCTCCAAAACATGGAACTCGACTGTTTTCAGTCAACCTCACCACACTCTTCTGGCCATCTGCAAGGAACTAGCACATTCAAAATTCAATTTTCATATTTAAAAAAGAGATCACTCCACATCAGATGAAAAAAGGAAAGAAAAAATAAAGCAATGGCAATTAGCCTAAATACTCCAAACACTTGACAACTGAGGAACTGTCTCCTCATGATGCTCGGAAGGCCAGCAGGATTCATTTATAATCTGGCATGTGCTGGTTGATGGGGCAACAAATAAAAGGAATAAAGATATAATACATCAAGTAAGGAGACAAATGGTAGACATACATACCACATTAAAGATTCATATACAATACTGTGCTGACTTTAAAGAAAAAACTGGGAGAGGGTGGAGGGAAAAGATAATAGGAAAAGAATTACAAGGGAGCATTTCAGTCCAGCGCTTGTTCAGTGAATACCTACCAGTGGGATTTCCAATCTTCCATCTCGCAAGAAGCTGATCTAATAAATTATAAAATTACTTTGCTCATTTTGGGGACATACAACAAAATCCCAAGTACAGGAAGCCCTCTGACATTTTGGTTTCACTTGCTGTGTGATGACTCAGCTGTTTCTTGTTGTAAAGATTAGCCAGTTAACACAGCAAGGGCTGCTCCCTCTGGGAGGCCAAACAAGCTTCACCAAATACTTCGATCTAATGAAGATGAAGGATGGAGGGGGGGAAAAGGGAAAGTTTCCTGGTTTTTGTTGCAAAAGTTTTTCTCTCACTTAAAAAGCTCTGCAATCACTTAATGTTTTGTTCCAGAATAAGAAAGCAAAACTAGTTGGGAAAATACCCATAGACGTATTGTTTACTAGCATGATACAGAACAAATTCATAGTTATCAGTCAGTCGTCTTTCAAAAAATCAAATGTGAATGTTTAATCTTGTAACTTAAGAACTGAATTTTTCCACATTCCTTTATAGAGAGTTAGCATCTGTAAATTGAGACCTTTTTTGGACAATCATGCAAATTTAATTTGTCCCTGGAAAGAAAAACACAACCTACCAGATTAACAAAACATGTCCTTTAAACAATAATTTTTCTGTGAATTTTTCTCCACTGTTACCATTTTCATCCTTCAGAAAGCAGAAACTACTCTTAAAAAGTTTATGTATTTCGAGCATACAGAGAGTTAAACTCTCACAACAAACAGGGAGACCGAATCAAGCCAATCTATCTTACCTTCTGAATGCTCAAAAGTAAACTCTAAGAATTTTCCAGTTATTATTATTAAACTATAGAAGCTAAAGACATTTCTACTGCCATAGAGGCTTCTGTAAAATTGAATAAAGATTTTATTATACCACACACACAAAAAGCCATCGGTACAGAAAAGGCAGTTTTCGGTTATTCTGTTGAGAATTTTTTTCCATGATTTCTCCCATTAAAGTATAGTCTTCAAAGCAACCACCACGACAAAGGAAGCATCTAATTAGTCCATTTTCTTCTGATCCAAGAATGCTGAACATTTACTGTCCCATCTGTGGCTGTATCAGCAGTGTAATGAACACAGTTTATATTACTGAGCTATTCTTTGAACTCCAAGAACTGTTGAAGTCTTTTCTGATGTTCTGCAGATGCTTGCACAGCACTAAATGAAACATAAATTCAAAGCATAAGCTTTATTTTACATTAAGCATATTAAGTGAACCACAGAACACAGAGTCAATATTTTTCAAAACAATTAAAAAGGAATAGAAATCCTCACTTATTTAGTACTTCTGAGAAAGCTGGATGAAAACCCTCCTTAATCTAATGAGGAGGAGGGCTCGCATTCAGTAACGCCATGCTTCTTACCTTCTAAGAGACCAAAGCAAATTAAGACTGACAAGTGAAAGCATCGATTTTAACCTGCTCTGCTGTGGAACCTGCTGTGCAGAGTTCCAGGCCTTGCAGTAGATTTTCTGGATTTTATTATTTTATTTAAACCAGATTCCAACATTATCTTTGAGTTGTGGAGTATTTGAATTGCCTTTAATATAAAATCCTTTAAACTAAAATGTTTGGTTAAAACACAATGGATTCCACTAATCGTTTTCAAAGGTAACAGCTTGGTGGTTTAGATTTAGTTTTCCCTTTGAACATAAGTTATGTCTTGGATGGGGAAATCGAGTTCTCTCCCTACCTCCATCCCCCACAAAAATAATACATTACCTTGACAAAGTGGAGCAAATATATTCTATAATTACTATAAAACTTCCTTTCAAACTTTTGGGCAAAAATTGAGTACAATTAAAGATTCTGGTTTTCTAGTTGTTGAAGATGGTATTATTAAGTGATAAAAACCCAGGTTATAGAAAGTTTCTACTTTTAAAAGTGCCAAAAAAGTCTTATTACAATAATTCTGCTTCAAATCATCCCAAATCGCCTTAAAAATACACACCTCTGCTTGCTTAAACCTCTAACTGAACCATTTCAAGTACTTTACTATGTGGACTCCCTCCAGGTGCTAGTGAGGCCAGGTAACATACCCTTTTCACAGGAGGGCAAACAGAATCACAAAGGTCAGAGGTTAGGGGAGACAACTCAGCCTGCTGGTTAAGAGTACAGACACTGTTAAACAGAACACTAGGGTCAGAAAGACTGGAGTCTGACTTCTGCTTCTGCGTAATCATGGGCAAGTTAAATCATTAGGTAGCTCGACCACAACCACAGATAGTGAAATAACCATCATCAAGCATCCTCCATGGCAGTTTATACTGAGGCAGTCTATTATACGAGGAGAAATGGTGGGATTTTAAGAGTAAGGAAGACCTGCTTTCAGGTTCATGTTCTAACACCAACTAGACGGTGCTATTAGGCAAGTCCTTAACCTCTTTGAGCCTCAGTTTCCATATCAGTACAGTTATGATAACCTCTATACCTCATAGACTCTTTGAGAGAAGGATATGAAAAAATGTATTTAAAGTGCTAAGTGTATTGTCTTGAACAGTGCTATCTTGATAAGCTTTCTGCAAGGACACAAATGTTTCAGACCTAAGATGTCCAATACAGTAGCCACTGGCCACTAGCCCATATGCAGTTACGAGGACTTAAAATGTGGCCAGTTTTACTGACAAACTGAATTTTTAGTTAACTTAAATTTAAACAGTAATATGGAGTTATCATATTGGAGAGCACAGATCTATAAGGCACTCCATAAATTTTCTTTTGTTTTTAAACAAGTGAGTAAGTCTCTGAAACAGAGAGGATTATCTATTGCTCTTTACATTGCACACAGAGCCAAGTCCCATAAAAACCTGCTATTACTGGTGCATTGTGGAAGTAAAAGGAAACATACTACTCTTTCTAAAAGCAGGCAGTATGCGGAGTTCTAAACTACTCACTGACTGCATACAGAAAACGCAATCTCTTGTGTCTTCTAAAGTTCATTTATAACTGTGATAAACACAGTTTAGTTAATAAACTAGCATCCCTTATCCTGCCGAGCTGGATTATTTCATGAGAAAAAAGCAGTAAACATCAATGAAACTAAATATAAACAAGCCTGGCATTTGTGGTTTTCTTTCTGGTTCTGTTTCCAAAGGTGTCATGATCTGTCACTGTTTTTCCAGCATGATTCACAAAGCGCCAAGGACGCATTTATGGAACACTCTGCTCCCCCCACATCTTAGTTAGCTGACCAAGATGTAATAATCAGAATTATTTTTAATATGCTTTTTGGGAAAGGTACTCCACTTTTTGCCTTTTTTTCCTCTTGTAAGGATGTTTTGGCAATTAAAAAATATACATATCAAATTACATTTGCTGCTTTTATAACTTTCTATCTTTTTTGTCCGTCTGAAAAGAAGGTCCTAAAGCTTATATGATAGGCCCAATTTTAAAATATAAAGGAAGGCTAAATCAAAGCTGTTAATTCTCAGTAGAAATCATGAAATTCACATGTTTAACACGTGCGCCTTTATAATTCTCATACCTGTTTCTTATGGGAACTCCTGAAAGTAGATTATTATCATGGATTAAAACAGGTAAACTTACTTCAGATGTTCCCCAAATGTAGTAGTTATTCGATAGATGGCAGTTTTTAGCGATGCTCTAAATGCAAATCTTAATGTTTTATAAGAAGTGTCCACAAGGCTTCCTGAGATCCGAGGTGGTTTACTGGAAGCATGAGGAAGCTTGAAGTACTTGTCAACTGCCTAGATCAACAGAGAAAGAAGGCACGTTAGTCCAGAATATCAAGAAGGCCATATCAGTCCGAAGAATCAAGGAGATTTTATTTCATATAAATCAGTAGAGACACACACATCCTACAGACTAGAGAACATTTATTTTGGATCGCAGTCAAAACAGTCTGAAAGACCAAGCAGTGGAGGCTGAGCCACTAGAGCGGTTAACAGAGAAAAGTCCAGACCTGTCCTCTCTCTGCAACGGTCTTGAAAATGCAAAGCTGGGAAGTCAAATACAGATAGCCTACTCTGCTTATGGTGTGTGGAGGCTAAGAGTACTTTTATTATAAATCTCAGCAAAAAAAAATTTTTTTTAAAGACCAAAACTTTATACTTTACATAAATAAAATTGTTTACTAAACTACCTCATCTTCATTTCTAGATGACAAAACATCTCTGAGCAAGAATAGGTAGGGAGAAAATTCACAAGTGAAACTGACTTTACTTATACTTGATAGAAAAAGAAATGTAGATTTAAGTATATCTTTTTGAAGGCCAAAGGCAAATACAATTTTTAAATGATAGAACTACATTAAGAAAAGGAAGTGTCTTACACTGCTACAGCAAGATAATACTACAGTGACAAGAAATAATACTGTAAGATTCAGAGTTATGGATATAACTACCAAAAGAACTAAAAACAACAGTTAAAATGATTTCTGCCATCATGTTTTTAATTTCAAGAGCTCCTCTATATGATCTCAGTGATCCTTTCTGTTTTAGCATCCTATTTTTGTCTCAAGGATGCAATATCCTCTCCTATTTCTGAGGATTTTGATGATTGTTGTGGTTTTGGTGTTTTGTTTTTAGTTTCTTCCAAGCCACTTGCCCCACCTTTGCTTCTTTGGTCTCTATCTTCTGCCTTAAGAGACTGTGCTCAAAAATCTAGTGATCCCTGGCTCATGACTGCGAGAGGGGCTGCTAAAAAACTAACCAAAAGCACTGAGCACAGAGAGATTACTGACAACAGGCTTCACAAGAGGTGATCTGCGTGGATTTTTTAGGGTGAGTGCCCAACTCAGTAACTTTGTTTTTCTTCTTGGATTAGTCAGAGAAGAGTTTTCCAGTACCCTGTCTGGAGGGCCTGTGTGCAGGCAAGTATAACCCTGGTGCTTTGAATACAGAACCCACATGCATGTCTGTCGTGTCCTCTCACAACTGCCAGCCCAGAGCGCCCGGTGCTCTACCCTCCCTACAGGGTAGAGCCGCAGAGAATCTTGGGGTCTCACTAACTTTCAAACAGCTCTCAGCCATCATTCTTACTTAGGTGCCTGTCCCTTCATCCTTAGTTCCAGAGGGACCAGGGGCCTGTCCCACTACCAGCTTCAGATTTCCTTCCGGGATCCGCTAAGTTAGTTATCTCAACCGTCTCCATTCCAGCTTGGAAGACTGCTGTTGTCTCCTCTCCTGTTTGTGGATGTATGTCTTTTTAAAAGTCCTTTGACTATGGTTTAGCAGAGTTTGGGGGAAGGAACAAGATTTAATGTGTGTGTTCAGTGTGCCATGACAAGTTCAAGTCCAATCACTTATTCTTTCAACAGTAACTTGTAAGAGTGTTTCCTAAGACCAGAACATACTTGAAATAATTTTAAGGCAGAATGGGAGGTGGTATTCAGTGACGTACCTGAGCAACATTGTAACACTGAGTCATACTGGAAAAGTTACTTCCTTTTCAATTTTCTTGCAAACTTTCTCATTAACCCTCATTAGACCAGGAAAAATAGTTATCATCATTTACCACCTGGGTCCAATGATCCCTTTTTTATAATTTAAAGTCATCTTAGAAAAACATCTACAGAAGAATACCATCAAAACGCAATTATTTTTTAAAACTTTCAGCAGCTTATAATTTTGTTGAAGAGAATTTAGCCATTTTCTTAGCACAATAACTGCAAAATGTTTTCATTCTTAGGTTTATAAAGAAAAATCCAAATGACAAATCTAGTGAGTTTTTTCATTTCAACATCACCTATTTCCTTCCAATCACCTCTGTACACACCTTTGTATTCCTTCAGCATTTATCCACTTATGAACCGTATAACGTAAAGTTGGTGCAAAATATCACAGAAAATGGAAGGATATTGTCACATATACTTTCAAGAAAAGCGGATGATTCACAGGTTCATATTATAAAATATTTTGGGACAAAGTCCTTCCTCTTGAATGACTTACTGAATTGTAATTGTTGGTGGCAAAAGCTGACCTGACCTCATCTGACAGTAGAACCTGACCTGAGCTGACACAAGCTATTTACAGTCTGTATTTACTTAATATGAAGAATCAGCTATTTCACTGCAGAAAATTATTAATGTATCTGGTTTAGGGGATTCTACCTCAGATTTCAATAGGAGTATTATCCCAAACAATGAGAAGGGCAAGCAGGAGGTACAGTACACCATAAACAATATACTCTTCAGGAAAAATTTAAAATGTCAAGAAGGCCTTATGTTAGCCCTTATTGGAAGCCTAAAAAGGGGCTATACTATGAAAATAGGCACTTTTGGTCCATTTATATTTATAGGCACTGTATATGCACAAAAGCCAAATAAAGAGAAAACTCCAATTGCTCTCCTGTGAACATTTATCTACCAGTGTCATTAACAAATTGTCCACTGTGCAGAGCTTAGAAAGACCCGGGTCTCAAGGATCTTACTTACAACCTAGTTAAAATACTGGTTTATTCCACTAAAGCCAGAATCCCAAACAAACGGTAAGGAGAACACCAGATCTGTTAAAGAGCAGAGTTTCTCAACCTCAGCACTACGGACATCTTGGCCTGGGTAATTCTGTTGTGGGAGCCGCTTTGCGCATTACGGGCCGTTTTGCAGCGTCTCTGGCTCCACAACAGACATCGGAACCACTCCCCTCTATCTGTGACAATCAAAATGTCTCCAGACATTGCCCAAAGTCTCCTAGGGAACAAAACTGCCCCTGGCAAAAACCACAGCTACAAGATAATACTATTAAATGATGCTGATAGCTAAATTTACCGGTGGCAGTTACCGTCCGTGTGCCAGGCACTGAGTTAACTGCTTTATGGTACCTCATTTAAATAATAAAATAATTTGCTAACAAAGCCACCAGGCTAATATCACAACCATTTCACTTAATTAATTGTTTTTATAACTGCACCTGCTATTTATTGCATACCTGTTTTATGTTCTCTGATCATTCTGCATTTCTGTACACTGTGGCACTTATCACAATTGTAGTTAATTATTCATAGATTAACTGTCTTCTACTCTGAAAGCTAGAGGGCTGGAACCATGTCTGTCTTTCTCTATTCTGTATCTTAGCATATGGTAACTGTCTGATTATTGCCAGGCAATTGATAACTTGAGACACCACTCTAGACTATACAGATTTTATCTCTAACCCTCAAAATAACCCTGCAAGGCACTATTTCTATTTTAAAGATGAAGACACTAATCTGAAACACACTCAATAAATTATCCTTGATCACTCAGAAAGCACTAGAGCCTGGGCTTGAACTGGGCATCTGTCTGACACTATGTCTCTTGGACTGCTTGCTAACAGAACTGACAGCAATACTTTTTTTTAATCTTGAAAGATCTTTTCTCCTGTACGCTGTAAGAACTCTGTCATACAACATGGTACTAAATGCTCACATTTACTGGGTACTTACTACAGGAGAGGCACCCTGAGTGCTGATCTCATTCATTCTTCACATCCCCAAGAGAGAAGTACTACTATTACTATCTTCATTTTTCAGATACAGAAACTGGTGTGTAGAGATTCCTATATTCACTGGTTATGCAATGCACTCCCTCCCCTCCACCCCCGCCATTTAAAAGTTTATGAAATGGAGACTTATCTTCTAGTTAATCATACCTTAGATTCAATGAAATATGGTAAATGTACTTCTAAGGTTGCACAGCTAGGGACTGGTAGGAGCTAGGATTTAGACACAGGTAGGACTGACTCTAGACTCACACTTTGGTCCTTCTAACACACTGCCGTTCAGTCTCAGGAAAGGAGGTTAGGAAATGCATACCCCTCCAAGCCCTCACAGAGGCAAAGGACTTAGGGTCTGAAAGCCTGGTTTTCAAATCTGACTTGACCATTTACTGAGCATAATCTTAAATAAGTCATACCAATAGATATAGCCTTTTTGAGAGAGATACAATCTATACAACTGGCCTTATTCAAACTTCCGGAGCTGTTAAAATTTTAAAGAATCATTTCTTTGGAATACCACACAAAGGTAAAGCAGCACAGGATTCTAGAGGAACAAAGAATGAACTGCAACTTATACAAAAATATTGGTCAAGGGTCTCTGAGCCTTCAAACCCACAGTTCTACACTGCTAATGCCCTGCAAACAGCTCAGGTTCAAGTCCCAGCTCTGCCACCTATGAGGTTGATAAAACCTGAAACAAGCCTCCTCCATCTATAAAATAAGGCCTAAAATACCTCCATCCTACTTCCTTCACAAGATAGTTAAGAGTTCAAAAAAAAAAAGTGTGAGTGAAATTGTATGGTATTTGTATTTGTCTAACTGACTTACTTTTCTTTTCCAATTTTTTTGAGAGGGAGAGCGAGTGAGTGGGGGAGAGGAACAGAGCGAGAGGGAAAGAGAACCTGGGGTAGGCACCATACTCAGCATGGTGCCCCATGTGGGGCTCCATCCCATGACCCTGGGATCATGATCTGAGCTGAAATCAAGAGTCAGACACTCAACTGACTGAGCCACTCAGGTGACCCTAACCAACTTATTTCACTTAGCATAATACCCTCTAGATCTATCCATGTTGTTACAAATGGCAAGATCTCATTCTTTTTTATGGCTGAGTAACATTCGTGTGTGGGTGTGTGTGTGTGTGTGTGTGTGTGTGTGTGTGTGTCCCCACGTCATCTTTATCCATTCATCTACGGATGGACACTTGAGTTTCTTCCGTATCTTGGTTGTTGTAAGTAATGTAGTAAACACAGGGATGCATATATCTTTTCAAGTTACTGTTTTAACTTTCTGTGAGTAAACACCTGGTAGTGGAATTACTAGATCACAGGGTAGTTCTATTTTTAATTTTTTTGAAGAACCTCATACTGTTTTTTCCATAGAGTCTGTATGAGTTTGCATTTCCACCAATAATGTGTGTGGGTTCCTTTAACTCCACATCCTCGTCAACACTTACTTCCTGGTGTTTTTTATTTTAGCCATTCTGCTGGGTGTAAGGTTAGGTGTAAGAAACAAAACAAACAAAGAAAAAACAGACACATAAACAAAAAAACCCAGACTCTTAACTGTAGTGAACAAACTGGTAGTTTGGTGGTTACCAAAGGGGAGATGGGTGGGGAGATGTGGGAAAGAGGTGAAGGGGGTTAGCGGTACACTTACTGCATGAGCACTAGCAATGTACAGAGCTGTCGAATCACCATATCGTACACCTTAAACTAATAACACTGTACGGTAATTACACTTGAACAGTAACTATTTTAAATAAGATAAAACAAAAAACATATTTTAAAAACTCCAGGAGTCTGGTATTCAGAGAATTTAAAACTAAGTCTTCCTAACTGAACAAAACAAAACACGGTAAGTAACTGCTCTGCAGACTACAAAGCACTGTACTGTTATTGTTATTTTATTGTGAACGACACCACCCGAGTGACCATACACGAACGATGCTTTGCGTGTCGAAGACAGGCCCAAATCCTGGGGATCCTACTGTGTGGTCAGGCAACCCGAATATTAGAAGTTGCGGGGAAATACTACGAAATGATCCCTTCAGAGAAAGGTAGCTGGGAAAAGAGCACAAATAATAAAACTATACACGTGTACACATCTCAAAACATTCATGAGAAAGTGGGCACGAAAAGAACTCAAAGGGAGAAGAAAGAATCAATCACTGGCTCTGATGCCCAAGACCTTCTAAAGGGTAAAATAAATTGAGGGTGAAAGAAAAGGATGGCGAAGCATGTCTTCTTTTCGTCTCTCATATTCCTTCCCAAGACCACAGATGCACCAATCGTGCTCCTTTCAGCCTACTTCAACACCACTCCTCTGAACACCTACTGCACAGCCCAGCTGCCACCTGGAAATGCTTTTGGCACTCAGCGTTTGGATCTCTCACCTGACATACAATGACAATGACAAGACAACATAAAACACAACACCCAAGGTGAAGTCAGCAAAGGCAGCCTATTCAAAAGCAAGAAGCGTATGTTTTATCTCTGTCTTTAAGTCTAGGACTAAAAAGTTCTACTATTTTAAATCTGTGCACCCAGCCTGGTGGCAGGGATCTGGCTGATAGGTAACATTCATCTGCAATAATTTAATTACAGGTCATTCTTAGTAGCTACAAGTTATGAAAGGATCCAAATTTATATCACTGAACATAATTCTACTACTCTAGATAATCTGGTTAATACCAGAGGATTAGTGACTTCCTTTTTCTGTTTCTATAAAATTATTATTTACAAATGAATTAGAAGTTTCTCTTCCTGGTCTCTGTTAGATTAGAATTTTCCATGGGTGAGAAGAGTGCCATATTTTAACTTCTAACATATGTTTTGTTGCTCAATAAATGTGATAATGAGAAACAAACTGAAAAACCTGGGAGGGAGGGAAAAACATGACCATCTACCTCCCCGCAGCCCACACACTGCCTACCTCTTGCAGCGTCAACAAAGTGTTAATAACAGCTGGCAGTGTAGTCTGGACAACTCCGTATCTATCTTCGGTGAACGATGCTGCCACTAAGTGAGACAGACCTCAAGAAGAAAAGAGGACAAAAATTAAAAGGAAATAAAAATTAGACAAATCTATTGGCAATACATCCATTGAGAAAGAATTAATATCCTGAGTATCTAAAAAACTTAAAATAGAGGAGGAGGGTAATATGCTGGAAAAATGGGCAAAAGATTGGAATGTGCACTGAACAGGTGCTCAACTATGCCAGTGCTGAACAAGAGGACGGTCTCCTCATTCTAGTAGGAAGAGAAGTTTTTAAATGATATTGTGTCTGGTAGTGACGAGTGGCAGAAAGAAAAACAAAGCAGGATAAGGGAAAAGAGCGACAGCCGCTGCGGGCACTTTTCACTAGAGTGGTTGGGTAAGGCTCTCTGAGGAAGTACTACTGAAGCATTGAGCAGGCAGTATCTAGAGATGAAAACAAAACAGTTCTTTAACAACTAAGTTTTCATATTCAAGCTAGGTTAAATACGTTAAAATGTTAAATATGTTAGGCCAACGTAAGTTAAGAATTGAAAACAATCTATTAATTGTTATAGTTTTTTGAAGTAGAAAGAGATAGGTAAGAATCTCAGGCTCAGTTTCGCTGCTTATATATAAGGAAAACTTCTGCCCAAATTAAAGCACACCTAAGTATCTAAGAAAGAAAAATGACCCATATAAAACAAAGATATAAAAATGTATCTAAAAATTCAAAGACTGAGATTAAAGTCTAGAATTCACCTTTCACTGATTACACTTCAGTATTTAACTGATAATGAAAATCAGAATTGTACTTCACTGAGATTGCTTACCTTCTAATGCCCAAATATGCATTTGGGCATCTGAAAAAACAGCCTGAATAGATGTCTCTGGGTGCTACAAATACAACAAAAACATTTAAATAAGTTCCCCTAGGCAGTAACTCTGTTATTTCATCTATCATTTATGTAGCCTATAACAATAAAAAATCTACAGCTGCCTCTCAAGAATTAAAATCTGAAATTCTTACATAATATGATTTAACTGCAATAAAGCAGTCTATCACCAGCTAACTGTGTGACTCCTGCCCAATTTCTAAATCTCTGTGTGTCTTAGGTTCCCATTTAAAATAGGAGTTACATACACCAGCCCACCTCAGATTACAGAGTACAGAGATCACTTAAGACAATGGTTACAAATGCTCAGAACACCTAATGCTTAGGCTTTATTAAAACCTCAGAACGTCTAAATACATATTACCGCTCTTAAATTGTCTACCCTCACCCCCACTCCAAAGAAAACACCATCCGACCTTCCTTAATATAGCAAGGTCAAATAGTAAGGAGCAGCAATTGGCCCATTTTAACAAATGCTGACTTTGGTAATGTACCCAATGAAGCCTATTAAATACATCGGAGATGTTACATTTTTCAACATCCACCAGCAATGTCTACAACTCCTCATCTTCAAATAGATCCACTTGCAAAATCAGAATCAAAAGCAGCCGTTCACTTCCGAAGGAAAAGAAGACCTTGTTCAGCACCTACTCTGCCACGTCCTGGCTATGTGCCCTTCCTTAGCCTAGCTACCTGACCCTCCTGAACCTCAGGTTCCCTTATCTGTAAAACGAGGGCAACAGGAAGGCTGTTAGAATTAAATGAGGAAACTTAAGAGAAAAGAGCATGGCATATATAAGACACAAGGGTGAGTTCTCTTCCCATCCTTCGGAAATAAAACTTGGGACATCCCCTCTTCCTCTTGGTGGAAGACAGGACACCTTCCTCAGGGGGCTGATAGTTTGCCCAAAGCTCTAATGGAGAGCCTGAGGTAGATTCTTTCTGGTAAAGGTAACTGCTAGTTCAGTGGATCTTCCCTGCCACCAATGCAAGAAAAAAGTTTTAAGCGCTTAAAATGATTCCTTGTTCTGTGTGCCTGTCTATGTTCTATCAGAGTTACTCAGATCTCTCCCCCCCACAGAATGAAAATGAATAATGTACGCCAGTGCAAACTTCTCACTTTAACTGAGTACATTATTAGCTAATGCTGCCCTATCTTCAGAACGAAAGAAGTTAGATTTAATAGCTAACACAGAAAAATTCTTTCCCCCACATATGGGCAAAAGTTTTGCTCCTCAAAGGATTAACATGCAACAGCTGTAGACAGCGAGAAAGGAATGACTCTTTAGCTTCTGCGATTCAGAGTCCCTCCCTCTCCTGTGGCAGCCGGAGCAGCCGACAGACAAGGTGGAAAGTCATTTCATTTGTGGCCTGATTCACACAAGCTTAACATCTATTATCTAACCTAGCCATCTCTCTTCTGAACACCAAACTGGCCACAAAGATTTGAGCAGGACAGTGAGCCATGAAAGATCGCCATAGATTTAATCATTCTGCAGGAAGAGGCTGCATTTCAGCACAAAGCTGCCTGCAGCAAGGAGACTCCGAGGCCTGAGCTGAGGCGGGTCTCGCGCAGCTGTTCCTAACACGGAGGAGCAGCGCAGCGCCACGCCAAGCCGTCTGGCGTGCTAGGCTCAAGCTACAGATTTTGAAGTCAAATCCCGTCTGGTACTTCATTTTTTATTTCATTTCCTCTTCCCCTATTCCCAATGCTGTAACTATACATTCTTACCTTACTGAAAAAATACATTATCAGCACCCGTTTTGATAAGAAATTCTTAACCTGAGTTGGAAAACAAAAAGGAAGAAATATCACATGTATAGTTTTCAAATCTATTCAAACATAATGTTAACACATCCCTGGTTTCTTCCTGATACTACATTTAATGAAACACTACACATCTTACAGAGAATAGTTACAGTAAATCACGTAAGTAACTGCCTTTGTGCTATAAACTGGAAACTAAGGTGGGCCATCTAACCTAAACTGCATTCTCTAGTACACATGTCTAACCCCACAACAGAAGGAATTTGAACTGGTGCTGATGATATTTTCTTACTCAATTCTTGACAAGTGTCTTGCCCCTTGACCTCCTAATGCCAAAAGATGTTTCCTTAGACAACAAAAAAAAATCTTAAGACATGAAATGGTTTTCTATTAGTTGATACTTACATGGGAAACAATATTCTTGGTATTAAGCTGAAAGCTATTTGCAACCCCAACTGACCTGAAGTGGATTCACGATATGGCGGTACTTAATGACATGTAGGGCAAATGGGATCCTGAGGTTTGTTTAATGCCTGCAGTCCCTCTCTATTAAGCGATCATTTCATCCAAAAAGATGTGAATCCTCCCATCTTAAAAAATAAAACCCATCCTTGACCCCTCAACTCCTGCTATTAATCACCCCATCTCTCCTGGACCCGTCCAATCAGACATTCATCCCCACGGCTGCACCCAGTAGCTGGACAAGGGCTCGACGACCTCCACATTTCTAGCACAACACTTCACTCCTAGTGTGGCTCCCAGGCTATGCCCCACAGCACGTGGCCCTTACTTCCCCTTCTCTTGGTTCTCTTCTCACCTCGAGAGTCACCGGGTCTCCTCTGCTATTCTTTCACATCTCTCGGGCCTTTAGTCATTGAAGAGTCCAGTTCTTACATGTCTTTTCTTTTTAACCGCTCCCAAAGCACTTTTTCATGGGAGTTTCATGACTTCAAATAGTGTCTATATTCTGATGACTTCCAGATTTGTATTCTAGCCCAGAACATTCCCCTGCGCTCTGGATAAAAGTCTTAGTTCTTACTCACTATTTTCAATTGGTTGTCTAATAAATATCTCAAAATGGATGTAAATCAAACTCATAATTTCCCTACCTCATCTCTATCGGATCTCTTCAAATCAGTTAAATTTACTCCATAAATGGCAACTATATTATTTCAGATATTCAAGCCAAAAACTTGAAAGTCAACACTGACTCTCTTTCACACAACCAAACCATCAGCAAATCCTATTACACCTACTTTCAATTGATCTTAGCCAAAAGGCCAAGAAGCGATTACACCTACTTTCAAAATACATCCAGACCTTGATCACATCTTACAGTCTCCATTACAAACACCCTGACCACTGATGCCATCAGCTCCCACCAGATTACTTCAACAGCTTTACAACTGTCTCTCTGCTTCTACTCCTGCCATCGGAGAGCCTAGTCTTGACACACCAGCCAAAGCAGCACTTTCAGAATGTAAGGTTACAACACATCATTCTTGTGAAAAAATCAGCCTTCCATTTCACTCAGAGGAAATGTCAGTTTTCACGATAACAATAACTAGCATGCCTACTGAGCTCTGGGTGCCTGCTGCCTCTGACTTCATCACCACCTACCAGTGTCTATGCTGTTCCTCACACAAATCAAGCACATTCCCACCTGAGGACCTTTGCATTGTCTGTTTCCTGCCTTCCCTTCAGGGTCTCTAATCAAGTATCCACTTATCAAGGAGACCTCCTTTAATGGCTCTATTTTCCTATATTAGCATGTATTAAGACATCAAATTTCTTCCCTGTTAAGACACATATTTTTCATATTTTGAATATAACATATTGGGATATATTTTACAGTTGACAGCATGTCATGGCAAATTCTTTTCTTAATAGCATATGAAGTAAGTCTCACGATAGTATTATATTCAAAGAGATACGGTTTAATACGTTTGAGTGCTCATCTATTTTCCCCCACTAGAATGTAGACATAAGGTCAGGGACTATTGTTTGCTGTTTACACAGTACCTAAAGCCACACTCTGCATATATAAAGAACTCGGTAAATATTTATTAAATAGGAGAATTCACACATCAAAGGCACTGTATTAGGCTCAGTCATATGAAATTGCAATTTATATAGCTCAAAACCAGTCAAATATGGGCAATTTCATATGAGTCAACTTAATACGTGAAGCATCAAAAAAAAAAAGTCCTATTTGTCCCTGTTGGGTTACTCTTGTGAGATTCTTAATGCTTTCAATGTTACATGCAACTATAAATCCTAAAACCTGTAATCCTACCTGTTCACGTTTATTCTGAATCCATGAATAAATTATACTGGGCTGTCTTGCTGTCTTACCCTCCTCACTAACAGAGGGAGATGCAGAAGGATCAGAAAACTCAGTCATTTGCTGATCTAAATAAAAAACAAAACAAAAAAACCCAGGAAAGTGAAAACTTAGGATATCGGATTCTCTACAACTATGACATTTCAAACTTTAGGAAACAATCCTCACCAGGAGCAAAAGTCCATAATCTTGGCCCTCTTCGTATCAGCTGAGAACTTGGAGGGGACCCACTGCAGGCATTTACATCAAAAATTCCAGCCACTCGATTCACTACACTAGAGCCAAACGGGGTTCCGAGGGCACTTGCCACATCCGGTGTACATAATTTTGAGGAAAACAGTGATGTCTTAACTAACGGTGGCACTGACAGCCGAGGCATCTGGCTCGATTTCGGGGTCTGAAACGTAGTTTCTTCTGTAAAAGAACAGATCCAGTGCTGAAGAGGCATTCGATAAATACTTGTTGAATAAATAAATGCTAATCTGAATGTGCAGAACTCAAACACTAGAATCTTTTAAAATCTGACATTTTAAAATCTGACATAGGGTGCCTGGGTGGCTCAGTCGGTTAAGCATCCGGCTTCGGGTCAGGTCATGATCATGCAGTTGTGGGTTCGAGCCCCGCATCAGGCTGTGTGCTGACAGCTAGCTCAGAGCCTGGAGCCTGTCTTCAGATTCTGTGTCTCCCTCTCTCTCTGACCCTCCCCTGCTCATGCTGTCTCTTTCACACAAAAATAAACAAAACATTAAAAAATTAAAAAAATATAATAAAATCTGACATTCATGACCTTACCTAAATTGTTTTTCATTTGTAATCTCTTGTTTTGGTCTATGATCCTTCAGAGCCACGATGTTTACTATGACCCATATAGAGATTTTTTACATATCAAGATTATTTACCAACATTTAAAAAGTGGAAATTTTTGGGTACCTGGGGTGGCTCAGTTGGTTAAGCATCCAACTCTTGATTTCAGCTCAGGTCATGATCTCGTGGTTTGTGAGATCAAGCCCTGCATCAGGCTCCATGCTCACAACACAGAGTTTGCTTGGAATTCTCAGTCTCCCTCTCACCATGTCCCTCCCCCATTCACAACCATGCACTCTCTCAAAATAAACAAATTTTTTTAAAAAGTGGAAAATCCCATCCAAAATATTTTTAGATTTCAGGCTCCTCTTAAAAGGGGGGAAGGGAGTGGGGGCACACAGAGTTCAGATACTAGGTCCAAATTCCTACATGGGAACAAGGGACCAAAGGTAATCCACAGCCTCCCCTTCAGACGAAGCCAGTGCTCTCAGGTTTACCACGGTTCTCACCCAGCCAGTCTGGCCCGTGTCCATTAAAGGCCTGACCCCAAAACGCAAGTGGACATTAAGTTCTTTCATTAGTCTTATATTCCTTGGCATCTTCGACTTAAGGAATTTGGTCAAATAGCCTAGGTTCCTCCAGTGTACTTCTTCCCCTCAGCTTTCATCTTTCAAATATTCTATCAGGCCCTCTGAAAACCATGAATGCAATGCTCCCACCCGGGAATCACTCAGTCACACAGTTACTCTTCCTGGGCATTGACTGGCCAGTGACCTTTTGTCCCTGGGATACTGCAACGAAACCATCAGTTTGTTAGCTTTTTGAACACCAGCAGCACACCAGACTTAATTTCTTCAATCTACAATGATACTCAGGCCTTTTTCTTGGTCCAGTACAATATCACCCGTATTAGATCAATTTTCCCTAAAAATTTTCCCTAAAAATGTAGGATCTCCCTAAAACTCCTTCACGCTCGTGTATGCATATCCTTAGATTAACTGCCATCATCTTGCTTAGGAAGCAAGATGTACACCCTCCACCCCCTCTCAGTAGTACGGGCGTCACCTGGGGAACCGAGTTTCTCAGGCTCCACAGAGCATGAGGACATCATTCTCCCATTCGTAGCAGCTGCCTCCTGGTAGAGAACGAGTTTCTGAGTCATATCATTTAAAAGATTCAAACACTCCCTTGAAATAGCTGTCCAATTGTGGGGATGTCCTCCTAGAGGGTCAGAAAAAGCAGATTTTAAAATGTACGTAATGTTATAGTCCCCTCTCAAAGTGAGGAGAAAACTCTAGAAGACGTGCTACATTACACTGTGCATCAAGGCCCACTTTCTGTGCCTAAGCTACCATTTTATGCACTTGCCATCTAATACACAGCAGGAGTTCAATACATATTTGGACAAAACCATTTTCCAAAAAGTCTATAAGCAAAAACTTGCTATTTTACTGTGGAAAAAAAAAACCCTATCAAATTAGCTGCTAAAATAAAGCCAAACACTAGAGCATGGTGTGAGTGAAAAAGACTAGTGTTACTTCTCCACCCGCATTGAAAAGCCTGAAGACTAAGACAATGTACACAAGCATGTCTTACGAGATGCACCCCATGGCCCCCAACGACCCATAAACTGTGTCTGGCCCACTATGCTTCCTTACATTTTCATTTACAATGGCCCCTATTTGTTATTATGTCCATAGGAAGGACACATTATTTGATAATCATCATACTTTATATACCTATCTGTTATTATTTAACTTAAACTATGATCCACAATCTTGTAAAAATTCCCTCTCATCTTTTCATTTCCTAAGACCTTTCTCCCTCACAGCTGCCACATAAAAATCAACCATGCTTCTTTCTATGTTGAGAATAGCCAAGGAGTCCACTGAAAACTGGTTTCCCATCCTGGGTGCCCAATAACCTTTCTGTCTTCACTTAGAGCCCTCCTTAAACATGTCTGCCATTTACAGTTCAAGAGGAATACTGATTAACCTACAGGCAAACAAAGGACTTCATCAGTAGGTCCCAGAAGGTTTTGTTCTGCTGTAACTCAGGACCACTAAAGAACTATGTGATGGTCCAGTGAGATTTTAATAATATGCCCGAGAATGTAAGTTCTCTAGCGGAGAACATGTCACCCTGTTACAGATTGCGGGAATATCTGGTGAAAATATTTAATGTGTACAGAATTCCTAAGTGAACCTAAGTCTGACAAAAAAGAATTGCTAGTTAATTTTCCACAGCATCAGCTCTGGATTTTTCATGCTACTACAAGGAGAGCGTGGCTCTAATCATTTATATTTTTATGTAACTGAATTTCATTTCCATGTAACATTTAACCATAGAAGGTTTCTTTTATAATGTGGGAATTAGCAAGTTTAGGAAAATAATGAAGAGCTGATTACAGGGATGAGAAGCTACCTAGGGTCTCTGTCCTCCCCTGGCCGCTAGGCTGGAATGCTTTCTAACCGGGAAGCAGCAGAGCACCGGCTCGGCGGCAGTCTTGAGGGATTTGGGACAACTGACAGTGGAACAGTGTCTCAAGGCTACCGAGAGCATCTTGGGTCCCCATCAAACCTGGCACTTTTTTACTTTTCTTTAAATGGGGCCAAAGCAGCATGGCAAAAGGAAGGAACTCTGCACTTGGGAGTCGACTCACAGAATTTCTTATTCCAACTGTGACATTAACTGTATATTAAGTCCCTTAATCTCTCTGAGACTCAGACCCTCCATCTAGGGATTAGACCACCTGATTTTCAAACACTTTGTAATATGAAAACTTCGAGGATACTTAAACTGTACTCTTCTGCTCTAAAACTGTCAATCTACCTCATCATTTCTTCAGGTTAAGGGAATAAGGATGCTGAAGAAAGTTTAATACCTTTCCCTA
Source organism: Suricata suricatta (assembly GCF_006229205.1). Classification (NCBI taxonomy): domain Eukaryota; kingdom Metazoa; phylum Chordata; class Mammalia; order Carnivora; family Herpestidae; genus Suricata; species Suricata suricatta. The sequence continues at coordinate 99,696,802 of NC_043707.1, read as the reverse complement.
TAAATATAACTTCTAACCACAGCAATGCAAACATTTAAGGTGGATGTCAGTTAAATCAGTATTTCATTTGATGGATTCACAGTTGTGTATTTTATTAAATACATCCCTGTCACCAAAAATTTTAAGTGGAACACCTTGTGGACACCCATGCCTATATCTGATACTTTCAGCAATACCTGGTTGGCTAAGGCTAAAAACTTCTTGTCTTCGTGAGGGAGAATACTGAGAAAGCAACATCAGGTCCTGCAAGGCCAAATACTAAAAGGGAAAAAAATATACATTATTTAATTGTTTTAATTTTTTTTACTGTTTATTTTTGAGAGGAAGAGCGTGTGCACATACACACACATCCGCAAGCAGCAAAGAGACCGAGAAGGAGAGAGAAAATCTGAAGCAGTCTCTGGGCTGACAAGAGCCAATCTGGGGCTTAAACTCATGAACCGCAAACCTGAGCTAAAATCAGACATTTAATGAACTGAGGCGCCTACATGGCCCTAATTGTTTTAACTTCTATATGAAACTTTAGTTATGAATTGGGCTTGGTATTATATATGTAAGGGGAAGTCACTGAAATTTTTCATAAAAGAAATTCAGTTTGTCAGTCACGCTGGCCATAATCTTCCTTTCCAGACTCCCAGAATTTTCTTGCCTCTTCCCTTTGTAAGCTACCCTACCCGCTGTAGGCTCCAGCTACAAGAAACTGTGTTTTCTCCCATCTCTACGGTGGGAGCTTAAACATCACTTCCTCCTGGGACTTCCTGGGCCTCCCCCACATATACTCACACAGCTCTTAAGCATGGCACTTAATTTATTGTAACTGCCTGTTTACTGGGCTCATCTGGTTCCACCCACTACGCTGAGGCAGGGACAGTATCTTACTCGCTACCACATCCAAAGGCACTGCCTGGCACAGAGTAGACACACAACGTATGTTGAACCTTTTTACTGAAAATCTGCATTTTGTTTCCTGGCAAACCCATTCAGTCATCATTCAAGACACCATCACTTCTATGAAGCTTTCTTATTTTGGTTCCAAGCAGAGTAAGTGGTTCCCACTGCACTTATCACAATAAATTTTCCTTATTCTGTGTATCTGCCTTTTCCGTTAGGCTGTGCTACAATCTTATTCATTATTATACCTTAAGCAACTAGCAATGACTGATACCTACCCAGTAAATAAAGATGTGTTAAATAACCAAATGAATACTTGATATTTTTGTATATCATAAATTAGTCATAACTGTTGTTTAAAGGTAATCAGAACCTCAGTGGTCATTTTCTTATTTGTTTACAACTTTTCTAGAATGTATTCCAAACTCTGGGTTCCATTTTCTTTGAATTATTTTTTAAGTACTATGACTTCATAACAGGATCACACATATTATACATAGATCTACTTTAAAATTTCAAAATGCAATTTGAATCAAAACAATTTGTTCTTAGTCTAATTTGTAAATTTATTAGAACTTTAAACTCTTTTGATTAAAATTTAATTTAGGATCACTGTCATTATTCATCTTTTAAGACAGTTCATCATATGTGTATATCCACCGAGCACTACCTTTGATCATAACTGACGATGCTACATGAGTAAAAACAGGTCTTGACTCCATAATAAATAAAACAAAACAGTATTTTGTTTTGCTATAAGTTTATGAAAAGCTAATGCATACAGTTGTATATCATAGTATTTCATGCCAGGAAATATTTTTATGTCTATTCTAAGTATAGTTTAGTTTGCACAAATTAGCTTAGCTTGAGCATACACACTGTAACACAGCCTTGCATTTTAGTCACGTGGCATGAAAACTAAGACAGTGAATGGCATTCCATGCAGCATGTGGTTGATGTTTTACAATACTAGTGCTAGGATATCCTAGGCTCTCAAAAAACAGATCTAAGTACCTAAATACACTAAATGCTAAGTCCATTTCTTCAATAGGTTCAAAATGATTGTGTAAAGACACAAAATGCACAGATCAGGTACCTTGATGATGAGGGGAGGATTGCTGTTTAACACCTTCGGGAGGCATTCATCTGACTCTTCCGAAAATGGTGGCTGAACAGGGAACAGATGAGCCTACCAAATGTAATCAAATAAAAAGACTATGAAAATGATTATTTTCTTGACTTGATTATTCAGTAAGTTAGCATTAACTGAAATTTATTACAACAGGAAACAACACAGCCAAATTAACATCTTCAGTGTTTTAATAATGGACTGCATCAAAATTAGATAAACCTCAACATGCTACTTTCAGAAATGTTACTCTCTCCATTTAATTAAATCTCTGGCTTCCAGTAACAAAGATTCTCTGAAACCACTGAAGGACACAAACCTACAAAGATGGTAAACTGAAACACAAACACTCATTTCCTAAGACAAACACTCGGATGATAAAGACAATGTAATTCCCATTCATTTAAAGTCATTTCTATACAAATTTTAAGACTCTCTTTCAAAGGACAAATACTTTATTGCCTTATATTAAATATTTTCATAGTAGCTATGTCAACAGCATGTAAAACAATTTTAAATTTCAGGTATTCAGTACGTGCTCACTAGAGGAATGAGAATTACACACAGATAAAACAGAGTAAGTTCCACTAGCAGGTCATGCAGTTTAGTTTCCAAAGATCAAGAACACTAACACTGTTCCTTACACAAATACACATACATACACAAACACAGCAAATTACGGTTACAAATGATACATCCCTAATAAAGTCTCAGGAAAGAGACCAAAACCCAATTTATCAAAATGGCTTTAGGCACAATAGCATACTACTTAGTGCTCTGCTAAAAATAAATCTGTGCACTCCAGAACACAAATGTATTAACAAAAAAACCTCAATACCAACCTCTGTGGCAAAGATTTTGAAGAGTATCCATGAGATATACCAAGTCATCAGAAGAAAGACACCACACAGCCAGACATGGTAGAGCAAGGAGAGATTCAAGAGGCCACTCACAGTGTCAAGAGGCCTATGCAACTGCCTATGAAAGCAGAAATTACTATTTAATCTGATGGGGAAATACAATCTCAGCATTCAACAGCCTCACAATGACAAACAAATAAATCTTATTTATAAATAATAATGGTGATATAACGGTGCCTGGGTGGCTCAGTCAGATAAGTGTCTGACTTCAGCTCAGGTCATGATCTCACAGTCTGTGAGTTCGAGCCCCATATCAAACTCTGTGCTGACAGCTCAGAGCCTGGAGCCTGTTTCAGATTCTGTGTCTCCCTCTCTCTCTGCTCCTCCCCGACTCTTCGCTCTGTCTCTCTCTCTCAAAAGTAAACATTAAAAAAATTTTTTTAATGAATAAATAAATAAATAAATAATGGTGCTATAGACTCCCCTCCTTTTGCAACCTATACAATTCTTTCCCTAAAACCTTCTTACAAACTAGATAAGAAAGCCTTAAAGGAAGATTAGACCTAAACTCACGCGCAGTCTCTTGTGCTCCAAATCTTCACTCTCCTTTATTATGGAGAAAGAATAAGCCAAGTCTGCAAGCCAACCCTTAGCAGCGGGGTAAAATTTTACTACTGGTGCTTTGTAGTTTGATACATAACTATTCAGCAGGACTAGCACCTCTCCTGGGCCAGATTTCAGCTCTATCTGTACATCCTAAAAATGAGTCCACAATAGTCGGGAGCACCCAGTACTATCAGAAAATCATAATCTTTACTTTCAAAATAATTTAAGGGGCACCTGAGTGACTCAGTTGGTTAAGCATTTGACTCTTGATCTTGACTTAGGTCATGATCTCATGGTTCATGAGAACAAGCCCCCACATGGGGCTCTGCACGGAGTACAAGGAGTCTGCTTGGATTCTCTCTCTTCTGCTCTATCTGCTCCTCCCCAGCTGGTGCTTTCTCTCTCAAAATATAAATAAAAAAACTTTAAAAAAAATATTTTTTTTAATGTTTTATTTATTTTTGATACAGAGAGAGACAGAGCATGAGAGGGGAAGGGGCAGAGAGAGAAGGACACAGAACCGGAAGCAGGCTCCAGGCTCTGAGCTAGCTGTCAGCACAGAGCCTGACGCGGGGTTCGAACCCATGAACGTGAAATCTGACCTGAGCCGAAGTCGGAGGCTTAACCGACTGAGCCACCCAGGCGCCCCAAAAATAATAATTTAAGACACTCTGTTAGAAGGCTAAATACAGGGAACACTACTTTACCAAACTTTGTGTAGATCAATTAGCAAAGTCATCATAATCTTATAATCACACAACTAGTAATTTTAAAACAGAATTAGAACCTCTGGCGCTGCCATCTATGAGTGTTGTGATTACCTTTAACTGCCTGACCTAACCTGCCTCAATTTCCTTACCCACATAATGGTGCCATAATCTTTCTACTTCTTTTTTTTTAATTTAAAAAGAGGGCTTTTTTAAGTGTTCATTTATTGTTTAGAAAGCGAAAGAGAGAGAGAAAGAGGGAGGGAGGAGCAGAGAGAGAGGGAGACGCAGAATCCAAAGCAGGCTCTAGGCTCCAAACTGTCAGTGCAGAGCCTGACGCAGGGCCCGAACCCACAAACTGAGAGATCATGACCTGAGCCAAAGTCAGATGCTTAACTGACTGAGCCACCCAGGTGCTCCTCTTCTTTCTACTTCTTAGGGGTATTCTGACATTAAAAACACCTTATGTTAGGAGTGCCTAGCATAATGCTTAACATTTTCTAGGAAAATAAAGTTATTTTCAGATTTTAAGTATTTACATATATATTGCCATATATTAAGGACAGAACATTTGGCACTGCCATACAAATAAAATATATTTTAAGTGAAAGAAGGAAAAAGTACTACATTCAATTATAATCAAATGTCATTATCATTTTTCTCTTTTCACTAGACCCAATGTAAAATCCGGGCTAATAAAAGAAATGATCCGTGCATTTGGTTTCATATCTAGCAATTAAACCTAGGGCAAAACTAAATTTACCTAGGAACTTTTAAAAGTTAGAAATTGAGGGGTGTCTGGATGGCTGAGTTGGTTAAGAGTCTGACTCTTGATTTTGGCTTAGGTCATGATCTCACAGTTTGTGAATTCGAGCCCTGCATCGGGCTCCATGCTGACAGTGCAGAGCCTGCTTGGGATTCTCTGCTTCCCTCTCTCTCTGCCCCTCTCCTATTTGCTCTCTATCTCTAAATAAATAAACAAACAAATAAACAAACATTTTAAAAAGTTAGAAATTGAAATACATAATATAGAAACCATAATATCTCAAACACCTACAAATGTCAACATCTCCACTCCTCAAAATGCTATTAGTTAAATCTAAGTGATATAAAAAGTGTCACAAGTAGAAGAATAATTAAAAGAACTAATACTGATAAAGAAATTTCCATTTTTTCCCAAATAAAGATTAAAGCGTTATCTATGTGCAAAGTACATGGGAAATAACTAGAGTAATACACCTAGTGCTGCCACTCGGTTACCACTTATTGACCTTCAACTGGTCACATGACCCTCAATTTTGGTTTCCTTAGCAGCAAAATTCAAATACCACAGCACTGTGCTTGCGTGCCATAACAGCAGAGAAGGATCACTGAGGAGAAAAATAAGAGAGATTCCCATACAACTCAAGAAGTCCACTTTCCTATGCTATAAAAGCTGTATCTAAGAAAAAACAAATTATCACTGCTAACTTCCAGGGAGAGGGACCTTGGTGACTAGAAACAGGAGTAAAAGGATTATTCTTAACTGTATACCCTTATAGGACACTGGAATTTTAAGTTATATGAACTAGGAATATTCTAAAATGAATACAATTGCTTTTTAATTTTAAAAATTTAAAGGCTAAATCTAAACAAAACATCTGGAAAGTGGTAAACACCTAAAATGACGGAAACAACTAATGGGAGTTAAAATCAGACTTTTCATATATCACTTACTCATCTATTTGAAGGTCCATTGCAGTGCTAATCCAAGCTTTGGGAATATGGCCTAACAGGAAAAAAATATCATGCTATGAACATAAAAAGTTAATAAATCTTAATCATACTTTGCAATATGAGGTTGATGAGATGACCAAGTAGACACCAAGACCTAGGTCAAAACGCTAGGTTGTTTGATTAGGAATGGGCAAGAAAAGAGAATAATTTCTAAATATAGGAAGTCCCTGCTTTGCAAAGGTCTGATTGTGTACATATTTCAGTCATATTTCAGTAGTGGTTTAGATAAATCACACTAGTCCCCCAACAGCATAATTCAAATTTCAGTTACCAATGGTATATTTACAGGGAGCAACCAAATATAGGACTCCCAACTCCTCAGCACACGAATCAGTATGTAGATAAAGGATACACACCACCATCTGTGACTAATCACATCCCTACTTTCTAAGTCTGTGTGTGATTGGTCACTGACATCTGTTATTCAGTTTAGGCACAGACAGCAACGCATAAAACTGTGTCGCCTCCTTGTCTCTCGTGAGAAGCCCACATGACATTTTATAAAAATGAATAACTGAAACTGGCCAAAAAGACCCAAGTGCAACAAAGAAATGAAAAGTGCTAACATTTGAAATGAAATCTGGATGGAACATGTACAGAGTTCTAGAAGAAATGGTTGACCACAGAAATAGTGACACAGCTGCTATGTGAGCCCAAATGTACAACGGTGGGGGAACAGTCCAGGCTGAAGATAGTAGGTTAATAAAAAAAACAGTAAGGTGTTAACATCAGAATGACAATGGCAAGAACTATGTAAAACAATGGGTTATGTAAACTACTCATAAAAGCAGTGGACAGCAGAATAGCCCATACCCGGTAAAAATAATTTTGTGAAATGATTCCATAGAAAACAGTAGGATCAGAAAGTTACACAGGTATTCCCTGCTTTTTGAAGGTTCGTGTTATGTCGCTTCACTTTTATGACAGGACTATGCTAGCACGTGTTCTCATTAACTGAAAGAATGTCAATTTATGAAGAAAGCACAGAAGTGGAAACAACATCCAGCATTGCTGTGCGGCACACCAGAACAGTTGCCCTACAGAGGCGCACACCGAGCGGCGAGGGCGGCCCCACCAGGCTCCTTCCCCGGGAACCACTTCCCTGGGAACCACAGACAGCGGCTCAGCCTCCAGCCTCCAAAGCTTTGAACTGTGTCTGTGAGCATCTGCGCTTTACCTCAACTTGTTCTGGGCATCCATTAGCAAGATGTGTCCTAAAGTATCAGAAAAGCCTGAAAGGTTACTTTGGGGGTTTGGGATGCTCAAAAATCTTTCCATATAGGGGAGCAGGAGTGGCTCAGTCGGGTGAGTGTCCAACTTCAGCTCAGGTCATGATCTCAGGGTTCCCGCATTGAGCTCTGTGCTGACAGCTCAGAGCCTAGAGCCTGCATCAGATTCTGGGTCTCTCCCTGCCCCTCCCCAGCTTACACTCTGACTCTATCTCTCTCAAAAATAAACTTAAAAAAATTTATTTTAAACCTTTCCACATAAATTAACAGTAATTGCTTCTTCACATTGTGCCATTTCAGCTTACAAAAGGTTTCACAGGAACACTCCACTTTCGGATAGTGGGGGAAACCTGTAGTATTATTATATGTTGCTATTGAGATTATTTCCTTTCAACTTGAACTGCCTCATGATATTAAATAAGCTGGTGTCTGTGCTTAACATTCATGTTAATAAATTTTATAGGTTTCCCTTAGCAGCAGGCTATTCTACAGTATATCAGTACCAAGTTACAAAAAGTTACAAAAAAGTGTGTTATTTATGGAATGACCAAATGACATATATTTTCTTCTTTTTTTAAAAGAATATTTTTTTAACATGGTAAAAACCACACAACAAAATTTACTGGCTTAACCAGGAAGTGTGCATCCACCACTGCACGTTGTGCAGCAGATCAGAACTTTTTCATCTTACAAACTGAAACTCTCTACCCACTTGGCAACAAGTCTCCCTCTTCCTTCCCCACACAGCCCCTGGCAACCACAACTACACTTTCTATTTCTAAGAGTGTAACTGCTTCAAATAACACTTCCTGTGAAATCATACAGTATTTATCTTCTGAGAACTGGCTTATTTCACTTAGTACGCCGTCCTCAAGTTTTATCCATGTTGTAGCATGTGACAAGATTTCTTTCTTTTTTAAGGCTGAATAATATTCCATTGTTTTTATATACATTTTCTTTAACAATATTTTCCCTTAACTAAATACTCTTAAACAATCTAAATATTGAATCAGTTAGGCTAATCACATACCTATAATTAAGAAACAAACAAAATAAAAAATGTCTTTGTAACTGACATTTTCTGAGCTATGAGCTAACACATACACTATATCAAAAAGCAGAAATTCTTACCAAGAAAATAATACACAATGCAGAAATTTCTAATCAGGAACAGTGATTCCACACAACTATGCTTAATTAGCAAGAGCAGAGATCTCCGGAAGCGCAAGAACTTGTATTGCTGAGAAAAAAAAGAAAAACAGAATCAAAGGACACTTCCAAGTAGAGGTTCTATTTCATTCTATAGCAAGCACTAAAACAGTCCCCATATTAAAAAATAATTGCATAAAAAGACAAAGTTTATTCCAGAGGTAAAAAATCAACAATTTCTGATGTTAAAATATTTAATATTTACATCATAGAACATTTCATTGATAGGATCAGAAATGACAAAATTGACAGTATCAATCTATACTTATGCTAAGGACTATGGAGGCGGCGTATGCATGTATGAACAACATGACAGTCACAATGGCAGCAGCTGACACTGTCAGGCCACTCAGCATGTACCAGGCACTCTTCTAAGCACAATGCCATGAAGGAGATTCCATTATTATCCTCATCTTACCAGTCAGAAAACCGAGGTGCAACTTAACCAACTTAACAGCTAGCCAAAGGAAAATCTGAGATTTTAAACCAGGCAGGCTGGTTTCAGAGACTGCAATCTTAAATATAATACATGCTGCCTCTACACTCAATGTTTTCAAATGCTGTCTGCAAGAAAAATAGGCAGAAGACACTAGACTGAGTCAGGAGACCTGAGTTTTAGTACTTCTCTCTGTGTACCACTGAGTAAGTCATGTCTCCTATTTATCTGTGAGATAAGGCTGACCCGGCTAAACAGGGCTTTAATGGGTACCTTCAATTCTAATCGTAAGAGAAAAATTAAGATAAAATAGGAAACACTTCTTTCCTGGAAAAAAACTATACTTCTTGTAAAACAAGGCCTGTTTGCTCCTCTCCCCTCCCTACCCCAAAAATGCCAGTGGAAAAATATTTTTAAATTATTGGAAATATAAAAACCCTGCTCAGCCCTTGTTTGGGGCTCTCAGCACGGATCCACTGCGCTGGTGAAGTCTGAGCCCGAGCTTGAGCCTGTAATAAAGCCCTTTGTCCTTGCAAAAAACAAAAAAGTATTGGAAAGAATCTAAGGAAATATAATGAAGCAACGATGAATTTCCCAAATTCTGGTCTTCTCTTCTGCTTCTATTATGGCTGATCCTTCTTTAAGGAATTTCAGAAGCTAAAGAAGAGCAAATAATTATAGTACATGGGTGGGAATTACAGCTTCATACCATGTCTGTGAACGCCTACAGTACCTTTCAAAATGCAACCCATAGGAATACTTGGTCACTAACCACACAGCTTCAAGTATCCTTGTTTATTCAGATATAGTCAAAATCCAAGATACGGAGCGACACAATTTCATGCAGCTACTGGGTGCTATCACCTCTCATCTCAATCTCCCAATAAAAAGTGTATAGTTCCTGTACCATTCCTACTGAAGCTCCCGCCTCAACCACTACTCACAGCTGTCCAGAGGCTAGGCAAGCAGGTAGGCACATCAGTAAATATGCAGAGAATAACTAATACAACCTCTTCGTGCTCCCCAATTCCTTAGTGGGTTTCTCCGGTGATTTGGCTATAAACTACCCTTCACTGAGTATTTACTATGTGCCAGGCTCCTTAAATCTTATTTAAGTCTTGTTGGCCTAGAGCTTGCCAAGCTCTGTCCTGATGTTCATCCATTTGTCTCCCACTCCCGGCTAATGTTCTGTTTTTCCTTATCAGTCTATCATTAAGAATTTGATAAGGACAATGGAACTGGTTTTAGTACTGTACACTAGTTTAAAGAAAAAATAGGCTAATGGTAAACTGCTTAGAATTCAATTTTTAAAAAGATCTAATTTTTATAGTTACATGAAAACAGTGTTACTGAATAATGTGTACAATATAAAACTTTACAGAAGCTCCACCTTATAAGATATATAATGTTATAGGTACTATAACCCTAACTATACAGTAAAGAGTTTAGCAGAATACACACTAAACTGGTCACAGTGATCTCTGAGGCAAAGATTGAGATTGGCAACAGAATGACCAAAGGGAACTTTCGTTTTATCTATGGTACAGGAATATTTTATAATAAAAATGTTACCACTCTACTTCTAGGCTGTAAGCTGATAGGCAGCACCAATAATAATGATGATGATGTTGCTAATAATAATGGCTGTTATGCTTGTTAAAAAAAAGTAAGGTCTAACGTTCTCTGGTCAGCTTGGCCAGTAAAAGAAAAAAAAGGAACTAGCTATTACCATCATCTCATTTTATGGAGGTTCAGAAGAAATGGGCCTGATCACACAACAAGCTTGCAAGTTCCTGACCATCCATCTTGCTTCTCTTAGCAACTGCAGTGCAGGAGGAACGGTCACACAATGTGCACCATGCCCCGCAGGCTGGCTAATCAAAGAAAGCTAAGCTACAGCATCTTCCTTCCCTGTCAATCTTCTGATGAGGCAAATCTCAGACAAAGACAGTTACAAACTTAATGGATGAGAAACTGTGATCCTGGGTACAAAGATCTATCATTTCAACTACTCTCACCAAAATCTGTACCTCCCTTACTCCACTGCGCCCACCCACAAAACCCGTTCCAACTGTCCTCAGGTGGGAGAACAGCACCCACCGGGACGGACCAAGCAGCACTACTCCTTTGCACTCAGGGTTACACGAGATGTCCCCAAAATAGATTTTGGCCGAATACAGAATGCCCAAATGTTAAAAGTCAACACTGCTAAAGTTGAATCTAAAGCCAGAGCTAAATATTACCATTAGAAAAGAAACTTCAGGGGCCCCTGGGTGGCTCAGTCAGTTGAGCATCTGACCTCAGCCCAGGTCATGATCCTGTGGTTCACAAGTACGAGCCCTGCATCGGGCTTCTGTGCTGACAGCTCAGACCCTGGAGCCTGAGTCACATTCAGTGTCTCTCTCTCTCTCCGCTCCTCCCCTGCTCAGATTCTGTGTCTCCCTCTCTCTCTGCTCCTCCTCTGTTCCTGCTCAAAAAATAAAAACATTTAAAAAAAGAAAAAAAAAAGAAACTTCCTGGATATAAAAATAAATCTAAAATTTTATCAAAGGACAGAACACCTGGGTGGCTCAGTCAGTTTAAGCATCCATCTGCAGTTCAGGTCATGATCTCATGGTTCCTGAGTTCAAGACCCAAGTCAGATTCTGTGCTGACAGCTCAGAGCCTGGAGCCTGCTTCAGATTCCATGTCTCCCTCTCTCTCTTCCTCTCCCCCGCTCATGTTCTCTCTCTCTCTCAAAAATAAATATGAAATAATTTTTAATAAAATAAAATAGAATTTTATCAAAGGAAACTACAAAAACTTTAGTAGTCAAATTCTACAAAAGTGACATTACACAGCAGGAACCCTCTACCACTTAGTTACTGGACTGTTCCTACATTAAGTTTATTGCGTCAACTGAGATTCATGGGGTAGAGCAAGTAATTTCGGGGTATCTTGTTTTTCTCTAACACTTATATTCTCTATATTCTTAATTACATTTGGATCAAATACAATATAGCATGGATATTTCTGTACAGAATTTTGGGTTTTTTCCTCCTTCTAAAATTTTAAGGTGGCAAAGCTGACACTCTGCTTTTAATTCATCTTCTCGAGATGTGAAGAATTTCTAATCAGGACTTTTTCCTTAACACATTCACAGACTGCAGGGAGGTAAATGCCAGCTCCTTTTCTTTTCTTTTCCTTTTTCATGTTTATTTGTTTTTGAGAGAGAGATACAACATGAGCAGGGGAGGGGCAGACAGAGAGGGAGAGAGAGAGGATCCCAAGCACTGTCAGTCCAGAGCCTGATGTGGGGCTCAAACCCATGAACCATGAGATCATGACCTGAGCTGAAACCAAGAGTCAGACACTTAACCGGCTGAGCCACCCAGGTGCTCCCTTCAGCTCCTTTTCTGTGAGCACTATCGCCTTGCAATAGGTCTATTTTCAACAGAGTGTTCTCACGGAAGCCACAGTTAAACCAGGAGAACCCTAATCTACACTCTCATACCCTCACGACACATCATCCGTTCACACATCCCTCCCTCCCCACCAGAAGGGCTGGCTCTAAGAGTTCTGCTCCAAAGCCCAATCCTCAGCCTGCCCCAGCACAGGAATGAGGCGAATAAGCGCACAGCCGGGAAGAGTGGGAACAGCCTGGAGAGAGCCCTGATGCCCCAGGAGAAATCTCAACCCATCTTTCTCTCTCCTGCCAAAGGAGGTGGTTGACAAGTGCCACAAAAGGCTCCTACCAGATGAGATTTTTAAAAACCTAACTGAAAGACAATTTAAACCATCCAGTCACACCTGTCAAAATTGTTTTATATATACGCCTTGTTCTGGAAAAGATGTGAGACAGTCACTGAGATTCTATACACAAGCCCATGAGTTCCTAGGTGCAAAAAGAAGCCAGCAGCTGCACAGAGGCACTCTGCATGAGTGTCCTCCTCCCCACCAGCCCTGCGAGTCACAGCACTGCCACTACCTAGCAGGGACGGAAAGAGGGGGGCAAAGCGGTATCCTCAGAGTGCCAGTGTAAAGGGCAGCTCTAGGGGCGCCTGGATGGCTCAGCTGGTTAAGCCTCTGACTTCAGCTCAGGTCAGATTTCACGTTCATGGGTTCGAGCCCCGCGTCAGGCTCTGTGCTGACAACTAGCTCAGAGCCTGGAGCCTGCTTCTGGTTCTATGTCTCCTTCTCTCTCTGCCCCTCCCCTCTCATGCTCTGTCTCTCTCTGTATCAAAAATAAATAAAAACATTTAAAAATAAAATAAAATAAAGGGCAGCTCTAGCTCTCAAACATGCTAAAGTCTCACGAAGGCAAATCTCTCTTCTCCAAATGGCATTTTGATGATCTCAGTCCTAAGCTTTGCTGCTCAAATCTTGAAGTAATCAGACGAGGCCAGTTATATACACATACATCAAGGCAATTTTAACTCTTGCTAAATTCTGACATAATGTAACACTCAAATGGTACCTTACCTGTATGATGGGAAATGGGAGATAGTTCATGTTATTAATAAAATACAGGAGACTGTAGCTATAGCCCATAAATGCTCCAGCCAGGAGAAAAAACAGGTGATACTCATTTAAGCAGGTTTGTGCAGCAGGGCTATTTAAACTGGAGAGAAAATTTTAAGTTATTAACTCAACAGTCAAGGACACAAATCACTGTTTTAGAAAGCTCAAACATTGACTTAATCACTTAAGAAATGCCTCCAATTCTAACTAAATGGTTCACTTCAGGTTAAGTATGGGCAAAAGATTAATAAAACCCTTTCCCAGATGCATGAGAATTTGACCTCTCTAAAGGCTAACTCGGTAGCTCTTCCTCTGGAAGTCTGCCACAGCCAAGAATACCCGCTGTGGTAGCACGCAACGCTGCTGACGAGCAGGCACGCTGCGTCTGGACTCGGGGGAACTACAACTGAACGGTGCGTGCCTGCTGGAGACGTCACGCCTTTGGTCTTCTCTCTGTGTTGTCTCTTCTAAAGGGGCAATCCCTCAGGTGGACCCTTTTCACTAAAGAAAATTTATCACTTTACAAAAAAAAAACCAAAACGCCTCACATAACAGCAACAGGAGGGCAAAAGGAAATCAAGTATTCAGTAGTACTCGTGAACCCTAGATTTGAAAGGCAGTAGAAAATAGGGAACTTTAAGATTACTACCATAAACTTTTTTTGATTTTTAAACTCAGAATACCAACCTGAAATTTTTATCAATGCCCTGTGTTCAAGAACTGTATCCATTTCAAAATGATAAAGGTACTACTGAAGAAAGTGGTTGTAATTATTTTCAGGTTTTTTTCTTCATTCTTCCCACACAATCCTTTCTTAAACTCCAACCTAAATGCTACCTCCTCCAAGAAGCCAGGGATCTTCCTGGCTTTCTGCACTGCCACAGGTTTAACGTGTACACTTACTTTCTTACTCCCTCCCATTTCACATAGATCCTTATTTCTCTCCTATCACATCCATTTGTGTCCATGTCTTAATTCCCCTACTGTTCTTAACTCTCAAAGACCTTAGAGCGTTATGCGTGAATCTCTCTCACAAATCCAACAGCACCTAGCAGAGCACCTTGCACAGAACATGGTTTTTAAAAAATACTAAAATTCAATAAGCATAAATATCAAAAACATCTCATGTTATGCATAAAAGCACCTTCCATACAAGTCTAGAAAACAAGAAATGCCCACAAACTTTTAACCCATACAGGTCACCTCTGGATTAGAACTGAGTTCAATAGAGAGAACATACTTAACATTACCTCTCAGCGGCGGTGCAGGGAACCACAAGAAAACCGTATCGACCCTTGGCCATCACTGCAGCACACCAGGCCACCATCATCCCCATCGCAGCATGAACAAACGAGTGCATGAGCTGCTGAGGGTGAATGATCTTCCCGATCAGTGCCAGTCTGGAGCAGGGAATGGAAGGCACAACTGCAAACAAAGCACGTTACTGCGGCTTTATAGTCTGTAGCATGTGAGGTCAGGGGACACCAACTATTACTCCCGCTCATCCTTGTACAAATACTCCCAAGGGCACGAGGAAACCCAGAATCAATGTGAAGTACAGAAAAATTCTACGTTAAGAATTCTAAGTTAAAATAACTTGAAAAGACTGAATACAAAGAGATGCATACAAAAAAGAAAATCCAAAGATCCTAGAGAGGTGAAACCTAAGGACAGCATGATTAAAATTTCCTGATAGCTCAAACACTGTCTACCCTGCCAATCTCGTAGATGCCATAAAAGAACAAACAATGATAATTTTTGAAAGATAGTGCCTGCCCTCTGACAAATTACCTTCACTTCAGCATTTGAACTTGTCAATATATATATAGTCCAACTGTGAAAAATAAACCACAAATGAGGTAAATGACAATACCGAATACTAAAATAAATGTTGTACAATTATTTCTAATACCTCTCTGATAAAAAAGTTTTCAGGAAGTGTGCTAGGGCAAGTGAGTGTAGGTAGGAGGGATACTAACCTCTGAAAACAGCTAGCAGAGAGTTTCCTGACCTACCCATACACACTTTTTTTTTTACTCTTTATTTATTACTTTTGATAGAGAGTGTGCGATGGGGAGGGGCAGAGACAGGGTGGGACAGAGGATCCAAAGCAGGCTTCATGCTGACAGCAGAGAGTCTGATGCAGGGCTCAAACTCATGAACCATGAGAACAGGACCTGAGCCGAAGTCAGATGCTCAACCAACCGGGCCACCCAGGTACCCCTACACATTCTTTTAAAAGACTCCAAGTAAAGCTATAGTAGAGGGGTGAAAAATTCCTATGAAGGGAGTGGGCTTAGGTACTTTACATTTTGAGAAAAAGGTTGCTCTCTCCTCTCTCTGCCCCCCAGAAATGCCATGAGACCCACTGAACATGCAACTGACTTATAATGCTCTGAACATACCAAAGCTTCTCATGTCTCTAAGCCTTTTATTTAAGGGAGCACATGAGTGAGTGAGAGGGACCTAGCAAGAGGGAGACAGAGAGTGAGAGAGAGAGCAAGAGAGAATCTCAAGCAGACTCCACACTCAGCACAGAGCCCAACATAAGGCTCGATCCCACGACCCCAGGATCATGACCTGAGTTGAAACCAAGAGTCAGGAGCTTAACCGAGCCACCCAGGCACCCCTAAGCCTTTCTATGTGCGATATTTCCCCCTGAATCATCATTTTCCTTCTCTAATTAATACAACTCATCCTTCAAGGCTTGGTATAAGCATCATCTCCTCCAGGAAGCTTCCCACGCTGGGTGAATGGTGCTCCTACATATTCTCATACTATCCAGTGTATTGTTATTGAATATGTTTGATGAACTGTGATCCTCTGGGGACAACCGGGACCATGATACTTCTCTTATCCTCACACAATGTATAGCCCAGAGAATGCTTTTGAAGGAATGATCCAAAGTGACTAATCAGGCTTTAAATGACAAGCAGAACAGCCCTAGTGTGGCATCTACATCAAAATAACCTGGGTACATGGGGTCAGATAAAAGAGCACAATGCTACAAGCTAGGGAGACTGGTGTATGGTTTCAACAGAAAAAGAGATCCATCAGCTAGGAGTGAGGGACTAGGAAAGCAAGGGAGAAGGGTACATATTATAACATCCAGAGGAGGACCTGAATTTTATACCATCTCTAAGAAGCAACTACTGAAGAGCTAAAAAGACGGACGGTATTATAGTCAAAAACAAAACAAAGAAAAAGAAGTGTCAGAAAAAGTTTCTTACTGTACCAGAAGGACAGATGCAGGAATCAGAAAAGGCATAAAGAGTAAAAAGAGAAACTGCGAAAAATAAAAAGCTCTGGAATCTAGCAGGTGATTTTCCCAAGGCAAAACAGAAAGGCTTTTTGGTATTTTTTTTTAACTACAGAATTATAGACTTTTATATTTGAAAAGGACCCTAGAAATCATCTGGTCCTGATCGCCTACCCTATAAAGGAGTTATTTTTATAATACATCTGCTGAGTCACAGCTTTAACAGCAGCTGTGAACTATTAAAAGGTCTAAATTTTTTTATTGTGGTAAAATACACAGAAGTTGACCATTTTAACCATTTTCCCCCATTTTAACCACTTAAGCATACAGCTCTGTGGCCTGAGTTCGCTCACACTGCTGTGTATCCACCACCACCATTCACCTCAGGACCTTCCCATCTTGCCCAACTGAAACTCTGTATCCCTCAAACAAGGGCTTCCCAATCCCTCCTCCCCCAGCCCCTGGCAACCATATTCTTTCGGTCTTTATGAATTTGACTCTAGGAACCTCCTATATAAGTGAAATCATACAACATGTGTCCTAAGAGCTCTAAATATTATAAACAGGCTTCATGCCCAACATGGGGCTTGTCCTCATGACCCTGAGATCAGGAGTCAGGTGCTTAACTGACTGAGCCACCCAGGTGCCCCAAACTTCTAAATATTTTTGAACACAGAGAAACTGGCATTCAAATAAATTTTTGGTTAGAACATTCAAAGCAGATGATTCTATATACATATCTTAAATGGACTCAAAACAAGCCTCTGTTATATATACCCACATACAAAATGCTTTGAGTATGCCTTTATTAGTATAAATTCATTTTTTTAATTTTTTTAATGTTTACTTATTTTGAAAGAGACAGAATGCAAATGGGGGAGGGGCAGAGAGCAAGGGAGACACAGAATCCAAAGCAGGCTCCAGGCTCTGAACTGTCAGCACAGAGCCCAACATGGGGCTCAAACTCACAAACCCTGAGATCATGACTTGAGCCGAAGTCAGCGGCTTAACCAACTGAGACACCCAGGCGCCCGTAAATTCACATATTTTTAAGACAATTCACATTTGAACACTCACCTGCATAGAATTCCACATTAAAAATACTTATTATCACTTCTACCATCGACAGCAGCAGGAGGTAAAAAATTACATAGGAACTATACAGATCATTGAAAGAATCTAAAAACAAGAGAGATGAATTAGTAAATCATTCAGTCATGTAGTCATGATCAATACATTGCAATAAAAAAGGGGTTTGAACCACAACTGGAAATTTCATTCTAAAAGTTATCTTTTCTTCAAGAATTTACTCATACACTGCTGACAGGTCCTAAGGACATCAACTCAAGAACTGCAGTGTGGGTTACATACACCAAGCTCTGGGCCTTTAAAATTATACTAGAATTTCCTTTCGATGACCCAGATGTTAACATCAGACAAAATACTACCATATGCAAATGTATTTCATTGTGTGAAACAGAGAAGTACCACATTTAGTAAAATACCAACAAGATTTCTTTTTAAAATGTAAATAATGTTTTTCAGATCTCTTCTTAATAAATGAAACTAGTTTCTACCGCTTAAGTAGTAACATTTCTGGAAATAGCATAATCCATGCAAGTGAGCTGAATTAAAAAACAAAAAAATCATGATATTCTTGTAAAATACTAATTTTTTAGAGTGGACCAAACAAGCAAATATTCCATTTCAAAAATATGGCCACGTTAAAATATATATGTATATAAAACACCTAAAAACATAACTAAGAGAAATAACAACAATAAAATATATTTCCTGTATAGGCTGAGACTTATTAATAAAACCTGTAATTTTTAGAAGTGTAATTTATTGACCAAGATTAATAAAGAATATTTATTAAGCATTCACAATTAAAGCCAAACATTATACTCAACTAAAAGAAGAACTGATTCATGTAACAAGAAATAAGGGAAGGGCATAGTTTCTCTGAAAAGACTGCGAGCAAAGGTTGAAGGAGATAAGTAACATCTGAAGAGAAAAATGGCACAAATCAAATCCCATTTGGAGAGAAGGTGTTATTAGGATTAAAAAACCCTTGCCATGAAATGGCAAAAACTTTTTTTAAGTGCCAGTTCTGAACAACTGGGAATGGTTCTTGATCTCACTACTGAATACTCAGAGGTTGGGACCAGACGGCCAAGATCAATGAGCGATGCTGACTCAGTCAGGCAAGGTGCTTACAGAAATACTTGCCATCCCTATGCTGGCTGAGGGCTTAATTTTATCCACCTTACAGGACCCATGCAAGAAGTGACTGAGGCATCTCAACAAAAAACTTAACACGACTATAATTCTTCAGCAGCAATGTCTCCAAAGGCCACAAGGTAAAACTTCTAACTCCTCAAAAATTGGCATTTTCTTCTGAAAATTAAATTAACAACACACTTTCTACTTCCCAAAGCAAAAGAAATTCACTGTTATGGTTGTGGAGAGGGACATAAAAGAATTTCAAGAGTATTTGTGCTTCTTAGCCTTAGGCAAGACTTTAAGGAGTTCAAAACCTATCCTGGCAACATTTCTGTCTTTCTAATTCTAGTGTAGCATAGTGGAAAAACACAGGCTTTGGAGTCAGAGACCAATGCTCAAATCCTGGTTCAGTTACTCACTGTGTGTCTCTGCACAGACTTATACAATGTGAGTCTCAATTTCTCATTTATAAAGCAGGGATAATATCTCTTTATTATATAGCTTGTACGAAGGATAACAGCTAATATACTTAAGGGGCTCAGTACAATGCGTGGCACAGAGTACACGACAGTAATTGGAAGCTATTATTAACATAATCATATTGAGATCAATTCAATAATTTTATTTTTGTCTCTACAGACGCTGAGAAACATTTAACCTGCTCTAATCTTTTCCTCCTCATCAATCTTTGCATTTAACTCTGTTTCTTAGTCTTTAACTCTTTCCTCCTTTTCTCTTTTTCTTATTTATCACAATATAGAAATAAAGTAGTCCCAAAGTTTTTTTTTTCCCAATGTTAAGTTTTTTAAAGAAAGCGATGTTATATTTTCTATTACAAATTTTTAAATAGATAAATGGAACAGTTCCGGTCCTTTAAGACAACGTCAAAAAAAAAAGCAATAAAAAAGACAAATTAACAAGAATTAAGGTAAGTTTTCATCTATGTAATCTTCTAATTATCTTTTGCTCATGTGATAATACAGTCTCTGACAGGCTTACTACCATTATTATATAGTGAAAAAGTAATTCATAAAGGGAGTGCCTTAAGATTACCTCAAGGTGAATGTTTTGCCATATCAATATAAACAGTGATTAAAAACAAATTATTTAAAACAGAACATAGTTTTTATGCTGAGAAGTAGGTCCTGTAAATTTGATTTCCCCAAACTGAGTACCACTTACCCGACAGCCACTGAATAGGATGAAATAAATCAATGCTGCTGAAGATTATAAATACTGTGGTACAGATTGGCAGAAGCAGCACTGACCAGACAATACTTGCAACTATCCTCCAGCCCAAAACCTATAATTAAACAAAATCCTTCAATCATGAAGTCAAACTATTTCAGTTATTTCAGTTATGCAAATCCTATCTTTTCACACAGGATGTAAATCACTAATATTTACACCCAGATCATAATGGTTACTCATATTAATAACACTGAATACAACTACAGAACCTTGTATTATCAGTGAACTGATACCTGTGTTAGTCCAGAGTCAAATGCCACGTTAAACATCACACTTTGGGGGAGGGCAGGAATTATCTAATTCTACAACTGCATTTTACAGCAACTTGTACTTGTAGCTCTAGGTTTAATGCATAGATAAGTCAGAAGAGGCATACATTTTACAGAAATCATCTGCATATTATAATTGTTTCCATTTTTAGCTATGGCAATTACGAGGCAGTTACTGCATTGTATTCCTGTGTAATCTCCAGTGCCTGCCACTTAAGAGACACAAGATAGAATGCTGAGTAAGTCAATGAGAGAAGAGATACTGAGGGGTTTAAAGAAAATGACAAACAGATTTACATTTTGGAAGGTAAAAACACTCTTGTGTTTATAAGGTGGCTATAATGAAGATGGACCCACACAAGACCCACACGAGAGACAGTGAGGAGGAAGTCTACCACAACTGCCCAAAGCCAAAATTTACAGTCTGTATCTGAAGGAAGGCAGTGGCAACGGGAAAGGAAAAGAACTGCAGCCATATTTTCTGTCTACTGGACATCAGTCATTGATAATATATAGGTGATAAAGAACAAGTAAAACTTAAGGACTCAAAAGTTATTAGCTAGGAAAACAGCCTCTGCCAAGGCCACACCACATTCTTTCCAATTCTGGACATTCCTTCCCATTTCTTACTCCTAGTAACCAATAAGCTCTTTATTTTGCACCTACTAGGTAGACCACCTCTGCAAAAAACTCTTGCCCCTTCCCTGCCCCAATTCTCATGCTGGTCATCCCTCTCCTTCCGACCAGCTTCCTCTTGGGACTGCTCTCCCACCCCATCAACTAGTCATCCGCTCCGCCCACCCTATAACCAGATTCCATTCGGGACGCCCGGCACATTCCAGTAATCAGTTCCTCTGGTCGCCCCCCCCGCCCCACGCGCGCTCCCCACGTTACACAGGAGCCGCCCCCCAGCCACCCGCTCATGGCGCACGCGCGCTTAGCACCCGCCCGCCAGGCCCGACTGCAGCAGCGGGCCGAGCGCGCGCCACAGTAAGCGCGGCACTCACGCGCCACAAGATGTCCCGCGACCCGCCGGCGCCGGGCCGAGTCACAACCGTGGCCATGGTGATGGCGGCCCTGACTCTGAAGGGTTCAGGAGACAGTGCGCCCGCCCGCCACCACAGTTCAAAGGGAGAAAGGCCCCAAGAAGACCCTGTTGGGGCTGCCTCAAACGCTGCCTGAGCGAAGTCCGGCCGGGGTCCCAATCAATCTCTTCGAGGCTTCTTCTGGACAGACCCAACACGCTAGAACTGCCCCACGGACACGTCCCCCAAAGGGAGATGGGACTTCAGGACCCGCCCCCTGGCGTCCAAAAGGTCTCTCCGAAGCAGGGTCCAGCGGGACGCCAGAGACTGGGGGCGGCGCTGCATGCTGGGAACTGTAGTCTCGACCGCGCTCTAGGCGCAAGGGGAGCGTTGCATTCTGGGACTCAGTTCCAAAGTGAGGCATGCCGAGAGTGGAAGTCTTCCCAGAAGTACCTTGTGGCATGCTGGGAATCGTAGTCTTTTATGAAGCCGATAATAGTAACAGCGTCAATTGATGGGAATTTTGCAGTTAGAGCTGGCAAAATGATCGGCCCTTATTTCTTCCAGTTTTATCGACTGCCTGAAAGTGAAATCAAAGCATGGTGTGGCCTTCTCCACAGAGGTACTCACTAATTTTACTGATACAAAAAAATGTCTTTCCATAAAGGTGATTTGGTTTCCTGAGATCTAGTTCCTAGTTCCAGGTCTGCCACTTGCTAAGTGGAATGTTTTGACCCTCACTTAGGCTCCATTTCTTCATCTATAAAGATAAAAATAAAAGAGCATCCAGTGATGTTGCGAAGATATAATAAAATGCTATACAAATATTATCATTAATTCCCTGCCAGTAAGGAAAAAGGTTTTTACCAATCCAAGTCCACTTCATGAAATCTCTGATTCCAACAGCCCTCAGTAAGATCCCTGGAAGCATACTGCTAACACCTTTTAATACCCAATTACATACCACAGTCAATGTTCAGTACTCTAGCAGCAGAGAGTTAGTGATTTACTGACTCTGGAGAAACTCCTAGTCTAATGAGAGAAATTGAGATCACACATAGCACTTTGTAATGTTTGCTAATGATGGTTTCCTGAGTTGCATTAAGATTATATTCACTTCCAAAAACTTGTTAATATCAATCATGTCTGAAGCACAAGAACAAACTGGGAATGCAAACGTAGGTCAAGTACCTGCCAAGCTTCTATTTGGTGGTAGACAAAGATTATAAAGAATCATTCTAAATGAGTGTCCTTAAACACACCCCAGAGGGATGCCTGGGTGGCTCAGTCAGTTAAGTGTCCTACTTCAGCTCAGGTCATGATCTCACCCTTCAGTTCTTGAGTTCCAGCCCCACGACAGGCTGGCCTGGAGCCTGCTTAGGATGCTGTTTCCCTCTCTCCCTGCCCCTCCCAGCTTGCACTGTCTCTCTCGCTCTCAAAAATAAGCAAACATTTAAAAAAAATTAAACAGACTCCAGGTTACTTGCGATCAGATTACCTTGTTTAGTTCCTTTAGTATCTCCTTTAGACTACTAGTTGTCTAGCCCAGTCTGTCTATCCTCCCCTTCTTAGAAGTAGAACCCCCAGTTTTTAACCAGGCATGTGGCTACATTTCCTAGTCTCCCTTGCCTCTAGGTGGAGCCAGGTGACTGATGAGTTCAGGTCAATAAAATGTAATCAAACTGTGGAGTGGTAGCTTCCCAGAAACTCGCCTTAAAGGAGAGCTACCCAAGGTCTTTGCCCCTTCTTAATCCCTTCCTCCATCCAGCTGCATGGAATATGGATTAAAGGAGACTTGATTATTTGGAGCGACTAAACCAATCCTTAGGCTACCTGCCCTTACCTCCTGACTTCATTTACACAAGAGACAATTATTTGTTTACACCATGTTTATTTTCAGAGCACTTACCACAATGTGACATCATCATGTGTAAACTAATTATTTCTTGTCTGAGTTCCTCACATATATAAGCTTCTTATGGGCAGGGGTCTTGTCTATCTTGTTTATCACTGTTGTGACATGCCATAATATTAGAAAGTAGTCAATGAATGTTTGTTAAATGAACAGAAGAATGAATGCAAGTAACTACATCAGAAAGTGTCTGTTCAGGACAACAAACTTTGTTATCTTAATCAAAGAGGGACTGAATGTGGAGAATTGATAACAAAAGTATTGGAAGGGCTGAAGAGCACAGGGGAGAAAGAATAGGGTTGTTGTATCAAAAGGGAGAAGGGAGTTCTTACCCAAATATCATGAATGTGCTACTCCTTCTGTATTAGTGCCCATGTGCGCATGCACACACACACACACACACACACACACACACATACACACACACTAAGGAAACACCATGACTGCTGTTAGAACTACCCCATAGCTAACCAGCAGGAACTTGCACTTTTTCCTTAACTTACTTTAGCTTATTTTTGAAATATTAAGTTAGATTTTTATGTGGTTTTATTGCCATGTCTTTATGGAATGTTTTCATATCATTGGGGATACCATTCTGCTCTGTATTTTCATTTTTCTAATAATAACATCATGCTGAGATATGACTGCAGTCCTTTCTGTTGCTCATTTTTATAGGAAATTAGTTCTCCTGCACATTTAGGAAGGATGGGTGACTTAGGATAGCTTTGCTAAATTCAAGACTACAGCTTCTTTTTCTATTTTCACAGTGTTCAAAAATATGGCTTCATATTTTGAGATCTCCTTGCTGTGTGCCCTTCCCCTACTCTCATCTGACTTCCCTTTCCTGTGCCCCAAATATCCCTGGCCTACTCTAGCTATATTCTATTCCCTGCAGTTTCTGCTCTGATGGCCTGAAAGATACTTTGACTGGTTTGGGAGTTCACAGGACCTGGGCCACTCCAGCTTCTCCAGACCTTACTTCAGACCCCCTGCGCTCATCAGCTGCAAACTGGGTTGTACAAAACTGCCCCCCAAATCCAGCCGCCGTTCTCCCACTGGCCTACTGTACTCTCTAGGGAGCACCTCTTGGCTATTTTGAGGTTCTCTCACTTTTGATTTCTCAGAAACCGAGCTGCTTCCCTTTGCTTCTTTCCACAAAACTGTGAATACCATGCAAGTCTTTGAGTTGCTAGTGGTTTCCACCTGCTTCGATTTCAGGGTTTGTGGTGATATCCTGTCACCCAGTTTTGTTGTAGATGTTGTCCATAGGTTTTGGTTTTGCTATCCCAGATGCTCTGTTTTGAATGGAGGAATTTAGGGAGATTCAAAAATGCCACTGCCATTGTCTCAGAACTTTTTTCCCTTGAACCTTCGTATGATGCCAGCCAGTGTCAGGAAAAACCACCATCCAATAACTTTTCTAAAAGTAGGGGTTCCAAGATGTAATAGTTATCCATCTAAAACTCATTCTGGATTCATTCAGGGTGGCAGGGTGCCCAGTTAAAGAGCATTTCCCAGCCTCCCTTGCAGCTAGGGGTGACCATGTGATACAGTTCTGACCAATGAGATATAAGCATAAGACATTAAATGGAGTTTTGGAGAAAGCTCCTTAAAAGGTGGGTCCAACTGGTCAACCTCTTTTGCCCTTTCCCTTCTTTCTGTCAAAAGCTGAGCTGAGCTGGAGAGAGCTGAGCTGCCAGGTGTCTGAGTGAACATGTACAGTTACAATCAAGCCTTTAATCATTTACTGTGATGGTGTAAGCAAGATACTAAATAGGAGAAAGCACTGGCTCCCCTAATGTTCCATTTTTCTCTGTGGAACAGTGACAGGTAAGGGTCAAGTGGATTGGTACAGATGTGGACAGTCTTACTGCCAAAGGATCCCTAAACCTGCCGTTTTACAGCCCTGAAGGGTAGGAGGATGGAGAGGGGAGGGGCTATTGGTGGAAGAGTACTGAAGACTGGGTCAGGATGGAGAAAACATCTTCGAGGCCCTCCACCTCCCACCCCTCCCACCCCCAGTATATTGGTCTAGCAGAGGCACCTGGGAGAGGCCATGGCTAGGGCCCTCAACCCCTAAGCTCCATCAGGAGGCCTCCAAAGAAAGGAAGCTGGGCTAGAAATGCAGATTTGCATAAGAACAAAGCTGAGGCGATAGTAAGGTGAGCCCAGAACCCCTGAGTGCAACTCCCCTCAGAGAGTACAGTGATAAGGCTGTGCACCTAGTCTGGTGTGCAGTGGCAGCTTTCCCAGAGGCCTTTCAGGTAAAGCCCTTTAGCCACATAGCCCCTAACTGCCTATGGTCAGGTCAGAAAGACATAAGGTTCTGGCTTGGAGCTGGACTCCTTACCGCCTACACTTTGCTGGAAGACAGCAGACATCTTGGGATCAGATGATGGCAAATTCATGCTTAGGTTTGTGGAACCGAAGAAAAATGAAAATAAGTCAGAATCCCTAAGGGCGTCAGGGAGCAGCCATATTAAGATGGGGCCATCTCTAAACTTCTATTTGCATGAGAAAAGTAAAACTGCTAATTTGTTTAAGCTATTGCTTTGCTTTTTAGAATTCTTTTACAGGTGAATATAATTTATAAGTGCTTCACAGGGGGTCCCAAGAGCAGGGGCTCCCAAATGGCGGTGCCAGTTGGTTCATGAAATTTTCACTGGTCCTTGGTAGGTGAGGAAAAATGAACAAAGCATTCAGCTTCCTTACTACTGAGATTATGCCCCTCCAGAGTAGTTGATATTATAATGTCCTCTCTTTTATAAGATGATGGTGCTAATTTATGATGGTTGTCTAAAATTCTTACTTAAGTACTCAGTGGTAACTAATTACTCCCTCAAACGTGGATATTTATAGGTGCCTAGAAAAAACTCAGTACTCTCCTTCACTTTAAAACTTACAACGCTTCTGTCACCAGATGTATGGGTTTTCCACACTAAGCAATTCTGCCACTCACTATGTGAAGGTAGTATAGAACCCGAAGGTCAAGGGCACAGTCCCACGTGACCGCCCTGCTGACCTCAATCATCAGTTGTGCCTAGTGGGTTCCCAGGTTACCGATGATTTCTGTCTGACCTGGCTTCAAATTGTGGGTTCCCATGAACCCCTCCCTTAGTTTGATCATTTGCTCACAGTACCCAGGAAAAGTTTACTCACTATTGCTGATTCACTACAAAGAATGTTTTAAAGGATACAAATAAACAGCCCAATGGAGAGATACATAGGGCGAGTTGTAGAAAGTCCCAGGGGCAGAAGCTTCTGTCCCTCTTGGAATTGGGGGTGCACCACCCTCCCAGCATGTGGATGTTTTCACCAACCTGGAAGCCCTCCAAACCCATCCTTTTGGGATAATTATGGAGGCCTGATCACGCAGGCATGATTAATTATTACCTCCATTTCCAGCCCCTCACTTCTCTCCAGAGAATGGGGAGGGGGGCTGAAAGTTCCAAGCTTCTAATCATGGCTTGGTCTTCCTGGTGACCACCCCCTCCAGAGCCTCCCAAGAGTCACCTCATTAGGAAAAAAGAAAAGAAAAAAGATGGTCTACTACCTAGGAAATTCCAAGAGATTTGGGAGCTCTGTCAGACACTCTTTATCACCCAGGAAGTTGCAAAGATCTTAGCAGCTCTGTCAGAAACTGAGGCAGAGACCAAGATACAGATTTATCATTTCACAGTATGCTTCTATTCTTCAATCAGAGAAAAGTCCTGCCACTCTTGCTAGGGGACAGGAAAGGAAGGTTGCAGATCGCCTGTCCAGGGAATTCACAGGACCCACATGTGGAAGAATCACTGCCTTGGGCAGCAGGAGTTAAGTTTTAAAGAAAGAGCACCAGGGTACCAGTTCAGAGGGTGACCAGAAGGTATAGACACCAAGTTCTTTGAAGAGTCCTTGAAGATAAAAGAAATCTTCACTGGAGAAGATTCAGGCAGGGGGTGCAGAACAGCTGTTTTCAAACATCCGAAGTCAACAAAGGGAAGAAAGCTCAGACCTGATCTGAGAGGCCCAGGGGTAAAGCTGGGACCAAGCAATGAAATCTACAGAGAACACACAGGAGTTGTTCGAGGAGATGGTGGCCTTGGAGAGGCCAAGGCTGGCGACCACCTAGCAGTGATCATGTGACTGTGGGATCCAGGGGACCAGGGACCTTGTCTGTTTTGTTCACTGCTCTAGTCCCACTATCTAGAATGGTGATCAGCACGTAGTAGGTGCGCAACCTATATGTGTTAGGTAAATTAGTGGGGGGAATACTCCACATTTGATGGGAGGTTTGCAGGGGGACCTTAAGCTCACTGTAGCTGGAATTTGTACACATCTTCCTTTTTCTGTGTGATCAGCCTTTTAAGTCCAAGTGTGTCTTTGTAGCTGTCTCAGAAATACATTGGAAATTCCTGTCCTGAAGAGGGTTAACGGAAACAGTAGGGAATCAGCAATCCTGCCTTGGCAGCAGCCCAGCCTCCCAGGTGCTAAGCATTCTGAATACGCAGTATCTAAAAAGTTATCTGTGAGGTGTCACTGGTTTCTCCCCTTAAGGCACCTTAGCCAGGGGTCAGGCCACTTCAAAGAGGCACTCAAAGTGCCCTAAAAGTTTCTTCTAAAATCTGTGTGTCCGAATAGGTTGTAAGTGAGCATGTTCTTTAATCCTTCTGTTCCATGCTCGTAGGAGGAACAATTCCAATGTCCATTTTAACTCCCACACCCCAACAGCTAGCACATTTAATAAATCTAGATTCCCAGCAGCTTCCAGCATGCCAAGGAAGAACTTGAGATCAAACTCATGAAATGCAGACAGACATTCTATGAGGTATTTATTTGCAACAATTACCAGTAGCCCAGTGTCAGGTCATCAAAGACAAATGTTCAGGCTCCCAGTGAACCTGAACCAAAGTTTATACAGTTTGGCCACTTTAGGACGGCAAGCATTTGGAGAGGAGAAGATCACCTTAGAGGAACATCTGTACACCATTCAGAACAAAGACATCAGGAGTTTGGGACAGATCCATGTCACGTATTAAGAGCAGACCTCACGCGGAGCACGTCACGTGACAGTGAGAGGCAAATGACAGGCACACATACCACGTTCCCTCGGATTTCGTTCCAAATCAGTGTATAGTCCCGAGGATGATCGACAGTTGAGAAAGAAGAGCTGAAAGACACAGGTACTGAACAACATTTAATTAACTGTTGAATTAGGTGACTGGGCTTCAGTGTGACACCTTACAGATGCCAGAGGGTGGCGCCATCCCATCAGCTCTCCCGCTGCTTTCCTGCAGGAGATGCCACGTCCAAGAGAGACACACTCCAAAGCACATAAAAGAGAACTGAAAAACACAAAGAGTAACTTTTAAGACGAAGAGTCCCCCAGACAGAAAGGAGCTAAACTGTAGGCCAGGGTACTTATGTTTAGAGGTATAGCTTCAATACCAGCCAGCCTTGAGCCCTGATCTACAAGCTTCAAGACTTACCATTGGAGGGGAGATGAGGTTTCTAAAAGTCCTCCTCTATTTCTTTGGAAACCCAGTGATTTTTCTCTGCCAGACCCCAAAGCTACCTTCCCCCATCCTTCGTCCCCTCGCCTTTGTGACAGCTGGGTTAGGTGCTAGCGGAGAAAGAAAGTAAATATGGAGGCACATAAAAGATTGGGGAGCGGGGGAACTGTTTGTGGTGGTTGAAACACGAGGTTATGCAGGGGACAGTGGCAGGAGATGAGGCAGGACAATTAGATTAGGGACAGATCCTGCTATCCAGGGAGTTTAGATGTGGTCTTGTAGACAATAGTAGACCAAAAAAAAAAAAAAGTTTTTAAATAGAGGAATGACACAGCTTTATCATATTTTGAAGACTGCTTTGGCTACACATAGGATAGATTGGAAGAAAAAAAAGAAAAGAGATAGAAAAACCCATCAAGTTATTAACCACAGTCCAAATGTGAGATGATTGGATCCTGAACACAGCATGGTACTGACAGGACAGATTTGAGAAACATTTCCAGTTGTGCTGATAGATAGGATGTAGGTGGTAAAAGGGAGGAATCTACATTGATGGTGGGGTTTCTAGCTTGGGTGACTGCATTGGATTTCTTAATTAACCCAACAAATACTGACTGAGGACTCAGGTGTCAGATGTGTAGGGCCCTAGGTACAGTGATGAATAAGGGAGACGTGGTCCTAACTCTTAAGAATCTTACAGTCTAGCAGAGAAACTACAGAGGAAACAAATCCATAAAACATTACCTATGTAATCACAATTGTAAGGTAACCGTGAGAGAATATGATACAGAATTTACCTAGTCTGAAGCCAGGGGCAGTGTGGATGGTAGTGCCAGTCACTGAGTCAGGAAAATACAAGGAGGATCTGGTTGGGGTCTGGGGGGAGTTTAGCTTTGAACATAATGAATTTGAGTCATCTGTTGGTACACCTGGTTGGGGATTTGCAATAGATGGGAATTTGGAAAGAGGAGCTAGAGATATAGTTGGGGGCGGGGATTAAGAAATGCGGCAGAGAGGGTTTCCTAATAAATGGCCTTGAACCTAAAACAACGTGCCAGGCCTTCTTAGAAATTATCACAGGCAGTATCACACCTAGATGTTGGCATCTGACCACACTAGGAAGGTGGGGCTAAGGCAGGTGTATCTGCCTAAATGGCCCCACTCTAGAAAAGGGAAATGTCGGCAACAATGTATCCGTGAAAAGTGGCTGGAGAAGAGTGAATGCCGGGATTTGCTGGACTGCTAGAGCCTAAAGTGCTGGCTGGCCTTCTGGTAAACATCAACTCGGGTTTCTGAAATGCTAAATAAAGGTAGGGACAAACGAGCCCACAGGCACTAAAGATTTTATTTTCATAAACACACTCTCTTTCTCTCATCTCTCTAGCTGTCTGTTCCAAATTTATGTCAAGACTAGATGGAGGAGGAACTGCGGACCGAAAATTCCCTTGCCCTGCTGCCAACCTTTATAGGTAGCCTGTGGGACAGAGGCTGGGCATTCCTGAGGCTTAGGCCAGAGGGTGCAAGTTAGATGATACTGCCCTTTGTGCCAGACTTGGCCCATAATGCCACCAACAGCCAGAGCTCCCTCCCCTCTTCCCTGCCTAACGGCCGATTCCTGTCCACTTCTGGCTCCCCAGCCTGGTGGCCCCTTATGGCACAGGCACGCCCCTTGTCCCGTTCATGGCTGCAGCCCTGCACCCAAGTCTGATTGGGGATGCTCCAATCAGAAGTCCCCAAAGTTAGGATCCTCTCTTTAATTTAGCAGAGCCTTCTAGTCTGTCTGAGTGCATGAGACAGAAAATTGGGGTGCAAAATCTGGGATGGTAAGGGCTTACCACTATTGTTCACCCCAGTCACCTAGCAAAGGGTAGTTCTCACTGAACGAACAAGTAAAAAGTTCCTCGGTAACCTGGCCAACGAACCGAGGGTATATGCATGTGATAGGTGTATCGACCGTCACTTGTTCAAAATCAAGCTTTCCCCAAATGCCTGCTGGATGCTGTGGGCATACTGGTAAATACCTCCCCACCCTCAAGGAGTTCTCAGTCTCGATGACAGTAAATAGGAAGACTTCCGTTAACAGAGGAACATGCAAGGAGCTGTAGGACAGCACAGAGGAATAAGTAATATAAATGTCCCCAGGGAGAGGGTGTCGGAAGTGGTCCTGAAGAATAAACAGTGAGCTGCCCAGCAGGCAAGCCAGGGAAGGGAATTCCAGAACTTAAAAAAAAAAAAAAATACTTAAAAGGTTTTAAGGCAATATTTCCAGTAAGTAATGGTAGTGCCATTGCTGTTACAATTAGACCGTTGTGAGTGCCTGGATACAACAATTAAGTTTGTATGCGACGGGCCAATTCTACGGCTGCTGGTGTCACTGAAAAGCGAGATCCTCGATGGGTGAGAAAGGAGATGCAGATAGAAGATGAAAGCAATTTCGTGAAAACTCTGTAATGCTAAATAAGAGTGGACAGGCTGGGTATTAATTCACAAAGTAGCTTCATTAAAAAAAAAACCAAGCAAACCACCAATCTATTTCCTGACTCCGAACACTGGAAAGGCCTGTAAACAGCCAAGACCGCTGCAGTGAGGGCTGCTAGCATCCGGACCATGAGCTGGTGTTTTACTGCCTCCCCACTGACCAGGGCTGAGGCTCCTTCGAGGCATGGCTCACATCTGGGTCTGGGACAGGACGTGTTCAGAATGAGCCCGGAAAATGTTGGTGTACCAGATGACAAGGCAGTTATCAGAGACTCTTAGGGGCATGCCAACAGACTCAGGCCAATATGAAGAGTTCCCATTAGCCAGAGATGGGGCAATTTGAGTACTGATAAGCATAATGCTTGCGATGGACTGAAACTAGTTGGTCACTGTTGCCGAGTGCTGGTGAACCAACTACTATTTTGAAAATAGGTGAAAAAAAAGCATTTATCCTGTTTTTCTATAGAAACCATGTCACTGCATAGCCAAGTAGTAAATAAAGGGAAGTTTTTATAAAAGAAATATCTAGGGCGCCTGGGTGGCTCAGTCGGTTAAAAGGCTGACTTCGGCTTAGGTCGTGATCTCATTGCTCATGGGTTCAAGCCCTATGTTGGGCTCTGTGCCGACAGCTCAGAGCCTGGAGCCTGCTTCAGATTCTGTGTCTCCCTCTCTCTTTGCCCCATCTTGCTCATGCTCTGTCTCTCTCTCTCTCTCTCTCTCTCAAAAATAAATAAAACATTAAAAAAAATTTTTAAAGGAAATTATTCTAGTTAGTAAACAAAGAAGCAAAAATGGAATTGAAATATCACCATTTTGGAATGCCTAATGAACGAACAGATGTAGCATTGCTTATTAGTGGTCACTAATATCAAAAAGTAAAAGAGATGCGGCACCTGGGTGGCTCAGTTGGTTAAGCATTTGACTTCAGCTCAGATGATGATCTCACAGTCTGTGAGTTCGAGCCCTGCATCAGGCTCTATGCTGATCGCTCAGAGCCTGCTTCAGATTCTGTGTCTCCCTTTCTCCGCCCTTCCCCTGCTCATGTTCTCTCAATAATAAACATTTTTTTTAAAGGTAAAAGAGAAAATTACACATTGTGAATTTAGGGATGGGCGAATTTACCACCATATATCAAGTTGTCTTGCCAAAACCAACCAACCAACCAATGCTGAATCTGTACAAACCATGAGATACAACCACCAGTTCCCAGAAAACAAAAGACACAGCAACATGTTAAATGACACCATACAGACACAGTCAGCAGAATCCAGACAGTGAGAAGCTACAGCATAAATGATTCTTCAACAAATACATGGTTAAGGGAAGGGGGGTGGGGGGAAATGAAGTAGGAATCAAATCTATAATTTAAAAAACATTTAAGATACATCAATAAATTGCAAGATGAAATTCAAACATTAAAGTATATTTGATACAGGTACAGCTCAGAGATATGGTGGAGATATTCCACACCATGGCAATAAACACCACAATAAGGTGAAATCAAATGAACTTTTTGGTTCCCCAGAGCATATAAAAGTTATATTTACACTATACTGTAGTCTATTAAGTGTGCAATAGCATTAGGTCTAAAAAATGTACATACTTCAATTTAAAAATACTTCATTGCTAAAAAATGTTAAGCATCATCTGACCTTTCAGCGAGTCGCCATCTTTCGCTGGTGGAAGGTCTTGCCTCAATGGTGCTGGCTGCTGAATGACCAGGGTGCTGAAGACTGGAGTGGCTGTGGCCATTTCTCATAGGACAGCAATGAAGTCTGCCACCTGGACTGATTCTTTCCACAAACGATTTCCCTGTAGCGTGTGATGCTGCACAATAGCATTTCAGTGACAGGAGAACTTCTCTCAAAATTGGAGTCAATCTTTTCAAACCCTGCCACTGCTTTATCAACTACGTTTATGCGATTGTCTGAATCCTTTGTTATCATTTCAACAATCTTCACGACCAGGAGGAGATTCCATCTTCAAGATACCACTTTGTTTGCTCATCTGTAAGAAGCAACGGCTCATGCACTCAAGCTTTATCATGGGATTGCCGCCATTCAGCCCCACTTCAGGCTCCACTTGTAATTCTAGTTGTCTTGTCCTCTCCACCTGTTACTTCCTCCACTCAAGTCTTGAACCCCTCAAAGTCATCCATGAGGGGCCGAATCAACTTCTTTCAAACTCTTCCTCATGTTCACATTTTGACCTCTTGTCATGAATCACAAATGTTCTTAATGGCATCTAGCATGGTGAATCCTTCCCAGGAGGCTTTTCATTTACTTTGCCCAGACCCACCAAGGAATCACTAGAGCCTTATGAAATTTATTTCTTAAGTAATAAGTCTTGAAAGTCAAAATTACTCCTTAATCCATGGGCTACAGAACGCATGTTGTGTTAGCAGGCATGAAAACAGCATTCGTCTTGTACATCTTCATCAGAGCTCTTGGGGGACCAGATGTACTGTCAATGAGCAGTAACGTTTTGAAAGGAATCTTTTTCTTTTCTGAGCAGGTCTCAACAGGGGGCTTAAAATATTCAGCAAACCATGTTGTAAACAGATGTGCTATCATGTAGGCTTTGCTGTTCCATTTATAGAGCACAGAAAGTGGAGATTTAGCATAATTCTTGAGGGTCCTGGGGTTTTATTAATGGTAAATGAGCACTGGCTTCAACTTAAAGTCACCAGCTACCTTAGCCCCTAACAAGAGAGTCAGCCTGTCCTTGCAAGCTTCGAAGCCAGGCACTGACTTCTTTCCTTTATAACTATAAAAGTCCTAGACACATCTTCTCCCAGCATACGGCTACTCCGTCTGCACTGGCAATCTGTTTTGAGTGTGGCCACCTTCATGAATTCTCCGCGCCTGACCTCCCAGAGAGCCTGCTGCAGCGTCTGCATCAGCACTTGCTGCTCCGCCTCGTAATTTCATGGTATGGAGACGGCTTCCTTCCTTAAAGCTATAAACCAACTTCTGCTAGCTTCCAACTTTTCTTCTGCAGCTTCCTCTCAGCCTTCACAGAACTGAATAAAGTTGGGGCCTTGCTCTGGATCAGGCTTTGGCTTCAGGGAATGTTGTGGGCGAGTCTGATCTTCTATCCAGACTCCTCGAACTTTCTCCATATCAGCAGTAAATCTATTTTACTTTTTTATCCTTCACGTGCTCATTGGAGTAGCTCACTTTTTATTCCCTTCAAGAAAGAACTTTTCCTTTGTACACACAACTTGGCTAACTAGCATGACAGGCCTAACTTTCTGCCTATCTCAGATTTTGACATGACTTCCTCACTAAGCTTAGTCATTTCTAGCTTTTGTTTTGTTTTAATATTTATTTATTTATTTTGAGAGAGAGAGAGAGGCAGAGAGAGGGAGACAGACAATCAGAAGCAGGCCTAGCACTGTCAGCACAGAGCCTGATGCGGGGCTCAAGCTCACGAACAGTGAGCCACCCCGGCACCCGTCATTTCTAACTTTTGATTTAAAGTGACAGACATGTGACTCTTACGTGAGCACTCAGGGGGTCATTGTAGGGCTATTAATTGGCCTAATTTCACTGTTATTGTGTCTTTAACAGAGAAGCCCAAGAAAGAGAGAGAGGAAGGAAGGGGCAGTCTTTGGAGCAGTCAGAACACACATAACCTTTTTTGGTTAAGTTCACCATCTTATATGGGTATAGATTGCAGCACCGCAAAACAACTACAATAGGAAGTAGCATCAAAGAGCAGTGGTCACAGATCACCGTAACAAATATAATAATGAAAAAGTTTAAAACATTGCAGGAATTACCAAAACATGACACAGAAACAAGAAGTGAGCAAATGCTTTTAGAAAAATGGTGCCAATAGGCCTGGCTCAACACAGGGCTACCACAGATCTTTAATTTGTAAAAGCACAGTATCTGTGAAGCACCATAAGCAAAGCTCAGTAAAAGGAGGTATGTCTGCATTAAGGGGCTATAATTATTTTGGATGTGACTATGGTATTATGTTTATGTTTTTTAAAGTATCTTCTATAGATTCAGAATTTAAATATTTGTGGATCAAATGATAGGATACCTTAGATTTGCTTCAAAAGAATAAGAGGGAAGAGATGGGTGTATGGATGAAATAAGACTGACCACGAGCTGACAAACTGGAAAGTGAGCCATGAGTATGTGGGGATTCTTATACTGTTCACTCTACTTTTGCCCGTGTTTAAGGACTTTCCACTAAATAGGTTTAAAACGGAATAAGAAGTTATTGTGTTGACCCACTCTCCATCTAAAGTTCTCCCAACTTAATTCAAAGAAAGAGAGCCAAGAAGAAGAGCAATGAAAAAAAACAGCACAGAAACTGAAAATAGATTCTCTGGGCAGGGACTTTTCAGACATGGTGTGGAAAACAATAAGCGGCCGGCACAAAACAGGGTTGGCCACGGTATAAAGTCCTGCTGTCTGGACGCTCTGCTAAAGAGGATGCAGCACGACGTTAAAGCTGATTTCAGAACAAAGGACACTCATGACCAGAGTGAGTGAAAGGATGATTGCAATAAAACCTATGTATCAAATCAGGAGGGTTTTAATTACAAGGAATCTCCTCAAGTCCTCGGCTGATCTCTTATGAAAGCCCTATCACACTGCAGTGGAATTATCTGCTGGCCACCTTCCTCCATTTGTCACTGCTCCTCGGAAGGCAGCCCCGTCTGAACGCGGTCCTTCAGATACTCCCTCCCACGAGCCGAAGTAAGACTCCCAAGGTACAGTTTCTAGGCTTCCACAGGGTCTTGGCTCAGAGAAGAAATGGCACTGGCCCTCAGGTGACAAGTTAATTTTTAAAAAGGAAAGAAAGAGCATAGGAAAGAAGGAAGGAAAGGAGGGAAGAAGAAAGCCAAATATTCTCTATAATATCTCGATGACTCACATAGGGGCAGTTTTCCAGATCACAAGTAATCGGAGGCTCCTCTATGATCCTGAGTTTCCAGGCAGAGCTCTCCCCATTATCCATGCCAGGCTAAGCCCTCCAATGCACAGATTTACATGAGGAAGGTTATCTGCGAGATTAGAAGCCATTCTTTTTCAGTGAAAGCTGGGAGGTTGGAGATTACAGTAGAAGGCAGCCAGCTCATAAATCTGCAGTGCCTGGGGCTCTGGACAGCCCTCTCATTGGCAAAGCAATTGATGCTTCTGCCAGGGAAGGTCCATAGATACTGTTCATCACTATCTCATTTGTAGACATGACGCCTAAATGGAGACACGGACACCCAAGTTTATAGATCTGAGCAAAGGCCAAAGGCGTCAAATTTGTATAAATCAGGATGGGAGGTCTGCAAAGGCCCTGAGGTCCAGACTTTTCTCAGATGACAGCTTCTGACTCTCTAAAGGTTTACAGCTCCTGGGACATTAGTCGGAGCCTTTGTAATAAAATGTAAGGAAGGAACTCAAGTGCCAGTGCAGGAGCAGGCAGAAAGAGCCCCTCGCCAGGCTGATGTCAGGTATTCTCGGCCAATGCAGAGACCCAAGCAACTGCTGCCCCTGCAGTCTCTACCTCTATCCTCCAGCTGGGCTCAGATTTTCTTGTTCTCCACAATGTGAGCCCACATCGCATCACTGTGTCCCAATGAACTACCTATGACTTCACCTTCCCAAATGCTATGGGAAGCTGACTACTCGCTTCAGAAAAACTGGTAATTGCTTGCTTCTGATCAACCTCCAGGTCCTGACTCAAACAAGACCCCTTCTGTGAAGCCTTCCCTCAGGCCAAATGAGCCCATGGTTCTGTGCTCTCACCATGCTCATCAATTCACAATTTGGGTAGGGCCCTTCTCACATAGTCTGCTTATGATCTGTTTAGCTATTTTACCCATGGACCAAGGCTCCCCGCGGCAGATTGCATCTGATTTTCTAGGTCCCCAGTGCCTGGCCCGTGGGGGCCAGCGTCGCCTCAAGTAAACACTGAGCGAGAGATTACATGGGGCCTAGGACTCCGTGAGCCGAAACACCTCTGGTAAAAGCCCACATCCCACTCTTGCCTTGACTTACAAAGGGTCACGTCCAACCACCCAACGGTAACTGAGCACTTGCTCTGTCTGTGCCAGGCAGGCGTCAGGCCAATCAAACTCAGTCTCTTCCCCGTAGACCTCAGTCTCGGGAAGAGACCCACCTTGTCCCAGGGCCTTCTCTGCCCACAGTCAGTGAAATCCATCTGTAAGAGAAGCTGAACGAGCGTGCAGACCATCAAACTGTGAGGCAAACAAGCTGCCACATGCTGGTTCTAAGGCAGTGGGCTGCAAAAACAACCCACTGAGGTCATAGAAAAAAATCTCAGAACTTCTATTAATATCTATTTCTTATCAAAAAAGAAGAAACTAAGCTCTAATAGATACTATACGGATTGACAACAAAACACATAAACACTTTAAAGACACACATATTACTAGGGTATGTGCTTGCGGCAGACAGACTGCAAAACGGCCTTCACACAATGTATACGTGTATCAAATCATCATGACGCACACTTGAAATATCTTACCATTTTATTTGCTAGTGATAGCTTAATAAAGCTGAAAAATAAAATGATATAAAAATGCCCTCCAATGATCCCTGCCTCCCGGTATTTATGCCTTTGTGTAATCCCCTCCCACTGAGTGTGAGCAAGACTTGTAACTTGCTTCTAACCAAAAGAATACAGCAAAGGTGATAGGTAACATTTCCATGGTTTCTTTAGGTTACAGATCTTCTGTCTTCCGAACAGGCCATCAACTATCTCCATTTACAACTTTGATGGTGTCGGTCATCCTATGGAGAGGCCAGGGGCAAGAAACTGGGGACAGCCTCCAGGTGACAATAGCAAGGCCTTCAGTCTAACAGGTCACACGGAGGTGAACCCAGCCACCGACTATGTGAGCTTGGAGGAAGATCCTTCTCTAGTGCAGCTTTCAGACGAGACCCCAGCCCCGGGCAGCACTTTGAGTGCAGCCTTGTAAGAGAGCCTGAAGGTGAGAGCCAAGCTGAGCCATGCCCAGATTCCTGACCCACAGAAACTGCAAACTAATAAATGGGTGCCATTTAAGGTGCTAGGTTTGAGGTAATGGTATTAGGCAGCAATAGATAATTAATACAGCCCTCAAATCCTTAAATTCTTAACTTGATTGGTTGTGCAATCAAAGAAGTATGGATTTTCTGAACTGAAGCATCTCTAGACCAGCAAAGGAGGGCTTCAGAAAAGAGGCCAAAGGCTAGCAGTGGTAGCCTGCAAGTTTTATTGGTAAAAAGAACATCAGCCTTAAAGGTAGGAAACTGGAAAGACCTCAGGAATTGGCTCCAGAAAACATGTGTTTGAGTCCCAGCTCTGCGTCTAAGAGGTAGGTAAACTTAGTCAACTCAGACTTCATAAGTCCAACTTCCTCACCTATACAATGGGGTCAATGAGGCTGTGAGAGTGGACAAAGAGAGAGTGGTCTGGAAAGTATTTTGTAGAATGAAATGTGATATACACATGTTGGTTTGCTACAGAAGTCTAGGATGGCCTTGGGCAAGGCCCTGTCCTCTCTTGGCCTCAGCTTCCTTATTATAGAAAGGGGAGGGAAGCCCATCCTATATGCAAGGGCTCTGACCTTTGATTCTAACATCACATCCCTACATGAAGAGACGAAGAGGGGAAGGTGGCTGTGACATGTACAATAGTTCCCTAGTTATTCCGTTGGTCAGGGCAACTGTCTTACCAACAACCCTGCCAGAGATGTCTTTGACCAACCATATCTTGTCAATTTGCAAGGCCTGCAACCCAAATTTCTCAATGAAGAGAAAAAATTTGGTTGCTTTACAGAAGGTAAAATCAGTGAGAACCACCAAATTTCAACACAAATACTTTCCCACTCTCGGAGGGGCGGTAGCTTTGAGTCCACCACTGAGTACCTTAACTGTGTGCCAGGAGCTTTTATAAACATGATCTCTAACCTTCACTGCAGTCTTAGAGTGTGGGTTGTATCATCCTTATTTCACAGTTACATTGGCCAAGGCTCCAAGAGAGTAAGCTCCTTGCCCCAGGTATATGGCCAGTACAAGGTAGAGCTGGGGTCTTATTTTAGTTCCACTTGACTCTAAAGGCCCTGGTGTTTGCACCATGCTCAGTGACTCTGGGAGAGGAGTCACCCAGTGATTACAAAACAGATTAAAGGTTCTTGGCTCACAGGGAGCTCATGGGCAGAGTATGGCTTCATTCATTCACTCCACAAACATTTAATGAACGCCCCCTGGGTTGTGGTGAGCAATGAAGATAAAGGGTAATACCCATTTCTTGTCCTCATGGAACTGAGTCGAACAGTTCATTCCTCAGGAGGACATACCAGTCCGTGGAGGACAAATGAATCAATGAATGAACAAATGAATAGGCAGATGGACGCACAGTGAACACTTAGTGTTTCAAGCACCATAAGCAGTGATGTATAATACAAGCTATACTAGGATCACAAGGCAAGTGATGATGGTTGGAAGAGAGGGAACATGTCAGCCATCTGGAACAGCAAGTGCAAAGGCATATGTGCTCTGGCAAGGGCCAGAAGTTCAGCATGGCTGCAGCCTTGGTACACGGAGGAGCTGGAACAGGGAGGCACAGAGTAAGCCATGGAAGAATGGGCTCCTATCCCTGTACTCTTCCCAAAGGAGCTAACCACAGAAGTGGAATCATCCAAGAGGCCAGAGAGCAAACCATGCATGAGATGTGTAAGCTTTGGAGAACCCCACAAGTAATTCAAGAGAAGTCACACCCCGGGTCTGAGGCCATGGTGAGAAGTCACAGGAAAACTAGAAAAACCACGAGGACTGTAACCAAATAGAACACCTCCACACTGTGCTCCTGGGAAAGGGGGTAGAAGGCAGAGGGGAGGGGATGCTGGGACCAGAAGGCAGGAGCTCCTCTAATAAAGAAGCTTAGAGCTCACACCTCCCAAGTCTATCAAACCAGGGCCACATGGATTTCACAGCTGAGGCCTTCAGCTGGAGGGACACAGATATGCAGACATGCTCATGCACAAACACCACGGTGAATCGTATGGAAAGACAAAAGGGTCTTGCCCTTTTGGTTTAGATGCTAACAGGAACGGAAGTGCTGCACTTGCCCATTTCTGACTGTATCAAACAGTAAAAATATAATGAAAAAACATCTCTTACTTTCCTTTTTAGCTGGCCTTGGCTGCTACAAATGTTTGGTTTGGAGCAGCTGTCACTGTGGGGAGGTGGTCCATCTCCGGTGCATCAAAAAAGTATGCCTGCAGGAGGAGGAAACCCATGAGGGGAGTTAAAACAGCATGATCTGCTTGAGTGTTCTAGACTTCATGTTTATAGTACCTCTGGGCTCAGGTGGGCCCCACGTTTCCCTCTGTCACACCTGTCATCCCACTAACCTACAGTCGGCCCTGTTTCTGTCCATCTCACTTACTCTACTGTAACTTTCAAAAATTTAGCCACTATTTATTGGGCACTTACTACACATGACTTCATCTGCATAACAATCCCAGGAGAGTGCTATTGCTGTTCTCACTTGACAAATGAGAAGCTGAGGCTCAGGGAGGCGGTCATTCAATCAGGCGCACATGGCCAATGAGTGGGAGAGTCGCGTCTTTTCTGACTCCAAGCTCCTCGGGCTTTTAATCACTACCTTACAGTCCCTCCTCCAGGGTGAAGACTGCGTCCTTCTTGTCCCGGTGCCACTACCTCTGACTCAGGGCCTGGCACATTATGTAAACAGCCAATACTTAATGAACTGAACTATGACAGATCGCTTCTAAACCCGCTGGCTCTTGGTCAAGACCTTTGAAAGAAAGCGCCAGGCAAGACTTCTCATAATTCTTCAGCGTGGAAATGAAAGGTTTGATAAGTGCTTCCACTCAACATCTACAATTTAACTGTCAAAAAGCAGGAAAAGATGGAAGAGGGAAAAAACCAAGGAGGATCGTCTGACCTGTCTCAAGGTCTGCGCA
This sequence comes from Suricata suricatta, assembly GCF_006229205.1. Classification (NCBI taxonomy): domain Eukaryota; kingdom Metazoa; phylum Chordata; class Mammalia; order Carnivora; family Herpestidae; genus Suricata; species Suricata suricatta. Next base: position 99,655,595 of record NC_043707.1, on the reverse strand, counting down.
TCTTGACTTTAGCCCAGGAAAATACCTGGGTTGTTCAAAGGAAAGGTGAACTCTTAATAGATCAAGGATCACTGCGCACTTGTGATTCCCCTTGGAGTCAGGGCATTAGTAGTAAATAGATAAAAAGCCAAGTCAAGAACCATTTCACCATCTCTGCTCTCTATCAGCCAGAAGGGGGCACCAGGATGACACACTAGAGCTTTCCCCAACACATTCCTATTCTGTGTTAGCTCATCAACATTCCATTTCAAAGTTTCAAGCTGCAGAGCGCCTCTAGTTAGTCACATTCCCTGAGCAACTCTGTTAGCTCTAAAAGCCTTCCTCCCAGGGTCCCTTCCGGCACTTGTTTTCTGAGGCAGGGAAAGAATGGTCCCTAAATTAAGGTGGGTCGAGGGGCCATGCTGCTAGTGTTGGGCCCTTCCAGTGTCTTGAAGGTGGAGCCACAAAGCCCTCATGAGGCAGAAACAGTGCCTTTCTTCCAAGCTACTGGACAAAACCCTCATCAGAGGGAAGGAGCCAAGAGGCCAGGTTCTAAACTTGGCTTTGCTAGTAACTCATACAGTCACCCTGGACAAATCACTCTATCCCTGTGAGTCTCAGTTCTCTAATCTGTGAAATGGAAGGAGTGGAAAAAATGATGTCTAAGGGCAAACTATAATTCTATGACTCATTCGCTCATTAATTCCACACTTAGTAATAGCCACAGCTGTCATTCAGGGAGTGCCTACTGTGCACCAAGGGCATAGACCACTAATCTACTCGATAATCCTGGAATAGGCAATTTTATCCCCATTTTAAAGATAAGCAAGTAGAGGCTCAAAAAGATAGAGATTTTCCCAAGGCTACACAACCCTGTGTCTAAGGGCTTCAACTGGTTGTGTCCGGCTCCAAGATCTATGTTCTTCTCTTTTCCAGTGCAGCCTGCAATTTGGCATCTACCTCTATGCCAAGTCTAGATCAGAGGAGATCAAGCATGTTCAGGGTGGTAGACTGCACCCAGTCTAGATCTAGGCACTGTGGAGGTCTCAGGATGAAACATCACAGTTTTCTAGGAGTAAGGCTCGGAGTGTACCCTGGCAGATTTAGGGCACAGGACTGACCACTATCAGCAGTAACCACAGCAAACACAGGCTCGTCCATCTCAAATACACCAGTCAAGGTGCACCGGAAGGGTGCATCCTTAGTCCGCCCCACCAGGAGTGTCCTACTACCAACTTAGCATACAGCTGTGAGCCCTGAGGGGCCCTCAGCACATAGAGGGCTGTCATACACTTTAGTATATTGAAGCTTTAAAACCAGCAATCCGCGCCTCCTGGGGGCAGAGTGCAGAGCCAAGTTGTGCGGGCCAGCCAGTGCCCCTCCCCTGCCAATTCTTCTCCCTTCTGCCCTTCCAATAATAATAATGTCTGCCGTTTGCACGCCTTGTATTGCTCATGTTGCACGTATCACTCCATCCTTACAAAAGTAAAGATGTTCCTGCCGCTCCGTTTTCTAAGTGAGGAGGTAGGGTCCAGAGAGGGGAAATAACCACAGCAGGGAGTGACGGAGCTGGGACCAGATCCCGTCTCCTAACGTCTGCTTCAGCCTCTTGCACTGCACATCTCCAGAAGAGACGAGAGGAAGCCATGTCCGGCATAGAGAGCAAAACCCCAGGGACAGGGGGCCCCTGGCTAAACACCTGATCACAGGATGGTTCCCTTCCACGAGGAGGAGAAAACTCGCCTCCCTCCAAGAGGGGGTCCTACACCTGCAATTCCCTCCCTGCTCCATCATCCAACGTGCCCGGCTCCTCGGAGTTCCGTAGAAGTGAACGAGAGGCCTTCTCTCTGCCTCCTTCTCTCCTCCAACTTCCCAGCCAGGTGTATGAGGGAAGAGACATTCTGGAGAGAGGCGGGAAGATGCCGGTGAGAGGCACCAATGGAAGGGCCCGGTCTTTCGAGCTGTGTGACCTCGGACTGCTCTCACTGGGGCACTCAGGAGGAATAGGCGTCAGAGTGGCCTTGGCAGCCTCGATCACGCAGGCCTCTCCTGGTAACTTACTTACATCTGAAGAACCCCTCACCACATATGAAGGGCTCTCAGAGCCATCTCACGGAGTCTCCCAAGAGCCTCCAAAATATGAATCTCCATGACAAAGAAGGAAGGAAGCCAGAGTTCTGAGAATGAAGTCACTCGCCTAGGCCCACAAAGCTAAGCTCAGTCCAGTGCTCTATTTCATTATAGAAATTATAGTGCCATAATTTCTATACATTTATAATATATAGTGCATTACAGTGCTCTCTTCCAGCAAGTTCCAGCGCAGCAAGACGGGCAGGTAAATCCTCACTTCAGTGTCATTTACTCCAAAAGGGAGTAACAGGCATAGGAGGTAAGAGATCCTGCCACCCGTACCAAAGGAAACAGGTTCTCAATAATATTACCCCCACCACCCCTCCCTGCCCCTCTGTCTGATCGGCCACGCCCCTCTCCATTCTTCACAGAACTGAACACAGCAATGCTTCCTGTCTTGCCTCCTCCTCTCCACCAACTCCTCAACTAGGTATATGGGGGGAAATTTTCAAGAGAGACATGGGGAGACACCAGAGGAGGGCTACAGTGAGAAAAGACATCCTCCCTCAGCAGACAGAAAGGTCAAGAAAGGCCGCAGCAGCATTACAAGGGATCAGCCCAGGGACTCCAAGTGCCCAAAATTAATGGTGTCACTCTGCCACGAGTCAAACCAGTAGTGCTCTGTCTCGAGAATTTAAAGCTGAGACATGTAAAGTGCACATAAACCAGGTCTGTGTTTCAGAACCTGGCACTTTTTATGAGACGTATTCAATGATCAAGTATCGGGATCTTATTAATGAGCCGGGTTGTCTACACAAAAATATCATGGATCAAATGGTGCCAAAGAAATATTTACTCCCACAATGGTAAAACCTGTCCAAGGGTCTGGACACACACAATATGGAGATCCTCCTGTGGGCACATCCTTTCCTTCATCAGTGACCTTAACATTCTTGGACTCCGTGTTCTCTACAAACCCGTGTCAGGCCTTGTTAAGACCATGGACAGCAATTTTCATGTGCAATGTGCACAGAAGATATAAAACAGTGTTTCCTTAGGACCAAGGGAAAGGTACCTAACTTATGGGCATTTGTGGGACAAGTTCAATATCAACTGTTTTATAGGTACTATTTTATTTTACCCTCAGAACAACCCTAGGTGGCAGGAAATTTTATGCCCATGTTACAGATTAAGACGTCCAGATTCAGAGGAGTTAGGCACCATGGCCAAGCACACACAGCCAGAGAGTGACAGAGCTGGTCTTCAATCTGGGCCTGTCTGACTGAAAAGCACATGCTCTCCCTAAAAAGACACCAAAATACGTGAACTCAAAACTTCGTTTAAATGTTATTCACCTTAAAAATATCTCATTTTTCCTAACTTGACTCCATCCTCATGCTTTCCACCTATGGAACTTGAAATTTCAAAACTCTTTCTAGGTACATGCAGAGACCTTCCCCCGACCCCCGCTCCCCGACCTCTCACAGACACTCATCCACCCCACTTCCTCTGGCCAGACTCCATACCTTACCAAATTTCAGAAGTTAGGTAAAGCCAGAGATTACCATCAAATTCTCATCAATTTACCACTTCTCAATGAGGACAGTCTATTTAAAACAATATTAATTTTATGGAGCCCGTCTTAAAGACTGTTCGTTGTGAATAACACGTGGACATCCTTCAGCATCTGTATCTAGCGCACACAGGAGGACCGCAGCACCGAGACCGTACCAAGCAGCCCACGGAAAGCAGCGTGTGAAGCAACACAATTGCCACGATCGTGGCCAGTGCAACGCGCCGGTTATCCTCCCGGACAGCTGGCCAAAATGTCATCGCCAAGACCGAGCCTGAGATGCCCAGGGCAATCATGACTAGAATCCAACGAACCGCTTTCTGGGGGATAATCCACAGCACCTGAAAGACAGGAGGATGGGGAGAGCTTTTTGGGAGGCAGTTCGGAGAGGCGTTTGTTCATTCCAGGCGCATGTGTTTGTAAAGGCCCCGAGCCAGTGAGCAGCTGGGCCCCCTCTGCCACTGGGGTTTCTCAGTACAGCTGGAGAAACACCCCAGCACGCAGACTGAGGTGCGTGCTCTCACAACAAAGGGCTCCGGATCCAGCGAAGGCGCCTGGCTCCCTCTCCCCCTGCCCGCTGCACTCCTAAATTCAAATGGTATTTTCCAGGTGTGCATCGGTGACACGCTAGAAATGATGACGCCAGCTGAATGTCCGGCAAGCCCAGGGCATCCTGCAGAATGAGTATAGTACTTACTGCTGTGGGGATATAAACGAAGAGTGAGTATCCGTAGACGCACACAATCTCCAAAAACGAATAGGAAACGATGTTCATGACCTTGCTGTTTCTCCACACGAGGAAACCCCAGAGTGCGAGAGGAACCAGCCAAGCATAGGCATAGATGATTGTGGCCGCTATGGACACTGAGGAGGACAGGACACAAGTTTTAATCCGCATCATGCCTTTCACTACGATATGAGCACTTCTAATGCCTTACTGGACTTACTTCCTAGCATGTGCTCCTGCATCACTGGATCGCGGGATCGGGTCTTACCAGCCCCATTCCCTGGCCCAGTGTGCCACAGAGCAGGCACTCTAGGGCTGTGTTGAGTTAGCCTTTGTGGGAGGACCAGTGGTCTCTCACTTGGTGTTTGTAATTTGTTGAAGAACAACTAACAGTACTAAACAACTGAATTGTGCAACCAAAAGACTTCAGAGGGCCTCAATACAAGCGTTTAAACATACCAAGCATTTCAATCAAATGAAAGCCAACTATCCCCTTGGAAGAACACATCCTCTTTCCTAGTATAACAGGAGCTGACACTGATGTCTTGAGCAAATGTATTAAAATGCCCTGGGTACAGATTAACCTGCTCTGCGTGCTATTTAGAGAGCCTGCGGTCCCTGAAATAGGGAGTTGTAGTTCATGGATGAGTTGCTCGACAGATTCTTCACTTTTACTTTCTTCTTTAAGTAATTCTGTGTCTGCGGTAGAAATGCTACCTAGCGGCTCCTCAGAACAGCAATGTTCAGTCTATTACAGTCCCTTCCTCCTTCTCCTCCTCCTCCTCCCCCTTCCCCCTCCTCCTCCTCCTCCAGTAGCACCGTGCTCCACAATATTCATTTTCCCTCTTCTGGAGTGGAGAGACCATAAAGTGTGGCTAAGCCCTTGGCACCAGCCCTGCCTATGAGAAAATCAGTAAGTAGTGCACTTAACGCTCTTGACAAGCACAAAGGCACCCTAAGCAATTGTAGCCAGACTCTGGTTAAGACATGTGATTGGGGAGCGCCTGGGTGGCTCAGTTGGTTGAGCATCCGGTTTCAGCTCAGGTCATGATCTCGTGGTTCGTGGGTTCGAGCCCCACGTTGGGCTCTGTGCTGACAGCTAGCTTAGAGCCTGGAGCCTGTTTCAGATTCTCTGTCTCCCTCTCTCTCTGACCCTCCCTTGCTCATGCTGTCTCTCTGTCTCTCAAAAATAACAAAAATAAAAAACAGAAAAAAAAAGACATGTGATTGGTCCAAACATTTTCAGCTCCCAGATGAGATCGTTCATACTGGGAACTCTCTCATCAAGCCAAACGTAATTCTCCTGCTATACTGCCTTTTTTTTTTTTTAAATAACTAAAGGAAGGGGAAGGGAATTACCTATATGCCTACAGCCAACCACTGGGTGTAGGCATTTCACAGAGCATTTTATTGAGAGGCAACGCTGTATAACAGTTAAGGCCACAGAACTCTGCATGTGGATTCCAAGAGTTCTACCTAGCCCTGCCACTTACAACTAAGTAACACTGGGTGGTGAATTACTTAACTTTCCTGCCTCAGTTTCCTCATGGGAATTATCATAGTATACTACCTTCTAAGATTACTAGGAGAATGAGGGGCTCCTGGGTGTCTTAGTCAGTTAAGTGTCCATCTCTTGATTTCAGCTCAGGTCATATGAGCTCATGGTTCATGGGATTGAGTGCCTATCCAGGCTCCACACTGACAGTTCAGAGCCCGTTTGAGATTCTCTCTCTCTCCCTCTCTCTCTGACCCTCTCGAGCTCACATGTGTGCACACCCTCTCATACCATCAATCTCACTCTTTCTTTCTCTCTCTCAAAATAAACAACTTAAAAAAAAGATCACTAGGAGAATTCAATGAATAAAAACAAATATACTTGTAACACTGATAAATCCTCATTCAAGAATTAGCTTTTCATATCATTAACTGATATGTAAATACATTATTTCACATAATCTACATCTTCATTTTAGAGATGAGGAAATAGGATCAGAGAAGTGGTTTGGTCAAGGCCAAATAACAAGTGGTAGAAGCAGGATCTGACCTTGGATGTGTGGATGTATACTCTTTACATAAAATGGGAAAATGTTATTGATAGAGTCGACGACTATCTTAATTGTAGCTTCATCCCGTGATTCCCTTATACTGTCCAACCAAGGAGGATGAGAAAAGAAAAAACCTCTCCTGAGCTTCCAAACCCTCGGCAGGGAATTCACTCCTTCTTTTATGTCAACATGCCTACACATACCCGAGATAGAGAAACTGACACACACCATTCACAGCAATATTCATTTACCTGACTTTCCTTACTTAATCATTGTTTACTTAACCTGAAGGCAGGGTCTGTATCTCATGAATAACATTTATTGAGTTAAACTCAAACCAGGATCATTTGACAAATGGGGCTGGAAATAAAGCAGGACTGACTCCATGAAAGTGGGCATGGAGGGTAGAGGGATATGTGGACACACACATACACACACACACACACAGAAGGGACCACATATCTTCCTATACACACGTACATGTGTATGTGTATGAACTCTTTTTTGTACAAGGCACTATTCCAACCTCTTTACACACAGCAACTCTTTATTCTTATAATGGCCCCATAATATAAATATTATTGTTCCCATTTCACTGATAAGGAATCTGAGGTCGAGAGAGATGAAATAACTTTCCCAACAAGTAGAGGCTAATGAGTGATGGAAATGGAACTTGAAGCCAGTGACCCGATTCAGAGACTGTGCTCTCAGACTCTGCACACAGCCTCTCAACGGGGCCGCAGGCAGGGGGGCGGGGGAGGGAAGGAGGGGCAGTGTTACACATCAATCTCCTATAAAGCCCAACTTCCTCATTTTAGGGTGGCTGTCACCTACAAGTCCCTAAATAGCTGTTTCTTTCATTTTTTCTTTCTTTCTTTGTATGATTACCCAATACTGCCACAAGAAATAAAGTTTTAAAACAATGTCATCCAGAGGCCCACCACTAGGACAGATTCGTTTCTACGTTCTCCCTTCTAGCCCCTGACCATTTGCAGACTCCTCTTTCACAGAGTCGCTAACAGCACAGGCATCATTTTGAATTATCAGTTTTCCACATGGTTCTAAGCGCTTCATAATTAGTGGCTACAGACCCAGCTAGTTGAGTCACCATGACTTAAACAACAATGCCCGCATTGTTCCCAACATCTGGGCAACACAAATAATGCAACAATGGAGACTTTCATGCACACTGCTTTTTACTTACTTTGCACATTTTGCTTTGAATAAACTCCAACTGCTGTTTGGCCTGGCCTTACAGCTTTCCAAAAGATATGTGGATTCACAATACTGTGAACGTACTCAATGCCACTGAATTGCACGCTTGAATAGGTAAAATGGTAGATTTTATGTTATGTGTATATTACCACCATAAAAAAGGATCATGTCGATCTACACAGACGGGTGGTAAACAGTGTAGTGATAAGGATGTCTGAAACCTTTAATACAAAAAGCAGGGGCTGCGGCACCTAGAGATGGGGCCCGAGAATCACTGAAAGGAGCTCATGGTAACAAACTGAAAGCATTCCAAGTGAGTCCAGCTATTCACCAACCTTTTCGGAATTCGGGCACATAATGGTAGGTCCTCTCTCCCAGATGGATTAAGAAGTTGGAAAGATTCCCACTAATTGCTATGGCAAAGACCAATGTCGCGCATATCCAAAAGGGGCCTGCAAAGAAAACCAGAAAACTCAGACCAAAAAAATGAAGCACCAGCTTATAGACTCTTACTTACGGAATTTCTTATCTCCCTCGTCCTATTCATATAAGCAAGGGAAAATGAATTTTAGATGCAATCAGTACTCACTTAATGGGAATTTTCTCTTATAAAAGGTCAAACACACAACTCAGCAATTAGATGCATTAAAGACAGGGGAGACTGGAATGAAAAGGCCAAAATACCTTCCACAATTAGCTGAATAAAAACACTAATTTGTTTATAGCTTCTTTTATTAGAGGATTATCCAGAAACTCATGGACATTTTGTTAAATCTTCACCATCGGGATACAGAAAGCAAAGGTTAACTTCCCTTATCTAAGTGCCAAATGTTAATGAACGCCAGCAAAAAAAGAACTTAAATCAGACAGGTTCTTATGTGGTCTAAACGAAAGAGCAATGTAAGCAGAACACTTTGGGGAAGAGTTCATTTAATCTAGCAGTTTGTCATGGTTGTATGTGAGCATGTAATATGTGTTTAAGGCTTTTCTTTTTAATGAAAAAGCAATAGCTGCACACGGTTCAGTGTTCAACAGGTACAAAGGGAATATATAGAAAAGTAAATTCCTTCTCTCTCTATTCCCTGGCTCTGTACATTTCTCCTCCCCAGAGCTCGCTCCCATAGCCAGTTTCTGGTGAATCCTGCCAGAGATTTCTATTTTGTATGTGTGTTTATATAAATGATTAGTACTATTTTCACTTTAATATATTCTACGGATTCTACCATAGCTATTCATAAAAATCAGCTTATTCTACGGTGCGCCTGGGTGGCTCAGTGGGTTAAGTGTCCGACTTGGGCTCAGGTCATGATCTCATGGTTCATGGGTTTGAGCCTCAGGCTGGAGCCTGCTTCAGATTCTGTGTCTCCCTCTCTCTCTGCCCCTCCCCTGTTCATGCTCTGTCTCTCTCTCCCTCTCAAAAATAAACATTTAAAAGAATCAGTTTATTCTACTTTAGTGATTATCGAGTATTCCACTCAGTGAATGAGTATACCATGCTTTGCAAATCCCTTTTGCATTTCATTTGATTTCATGAACAGTACCCTTGTTTCTCCTTATCTAGAAAAAATACTACAAAACAAATAAGAACAATAAATAAATACTACAAAACAAATAAAGAATTTTAAATTGAAATGTGTGTATTACAATTCTAATAAACTGTATGAATTTTATTTTTTGATTTCACCAATACTTTGCAACACCTTTTGGAATAACTGCAGGCACCCTGACCTATCACAAAGTTCAGAAAATTACTGTGTCGCAGGATGTGACTAGCAGAAATGGGTTAGCACTTCTCAAAGCAAGCTGGCTTTTGAAGGGGGAAAAGGGAGCCCAAGCAATCAACTGGGACACTCCAAAGAATCACCAACCCTGGCTTTCCATATACTGCTGTTGACTCACTAGCCTGCAAACTCTGCTACAGCCAAGGACTAAATCTTGTTCACTGTATTATTCTGAGTACCAACCATATAAAAGATGCAACAAACAAATAAGGCCAAAAAAGAAAAATTCCTACAATTCAATGATTTAAAAAAATCCCCAGGGGCGCCCGGGTGGCTCAGTCGGTTAAGCCTCCGACTTCGGCTCAGGTCAGATCTCACGTTCGTGGGTTCGAGCCCCGCGTCAGGCTCTGTGCATTAGCTGTGCTGACAGCTCAGAGCCTGGAGCCTGCTTCCAGTTCTGTGTCTCCTTCTCTCTCTGCCCCTCCCCCTCTCATGCTCTGTCTCTCTCTGTATCAAAAATAAATAAAACATTAAAAAAAATTTTTTTAAATCCCCAAAAGCTTTGTTTGAAAAAAATGAACAAAAATGACCATGTGTTGTCAATGGGCTGAGACCATCCAAGCATATGACCACAAGTGGCCAAAATATTATAGTGCCTATAACTAGAAAGCAGAGGGGGCAACCGGGTGGCTCTATCGGTTAAGCGTCCGACTCCTGATTTTGGCTCCGGTCATGATCTCATGGTCTGGAGACTGAGTTCCACGTCAGGCTCTGCTCTGACAGTGCAGATTATGTGTAAGAACCCACTGTCCTCCAGACCCTGGGCCAGGTGCGACGGACACAATGATACCCAACAGGTGTAGTCGCTGAGTCCTGTGCCTGTAGGCAAACAGGAAGCTCGGATTCCAGGGACACACCACCTCCTACTCATCCCAGGCCCTGCCAGGTTGCTTTGTACGCCTTCTCTTTCCCTCTTTCCTGCCAAATTCTACTCTTATGAGAGTAGGGTGGGGTGGGAAGGAGTGTTAATGTAGCCTGTATTGTGCATTTTGATATTATAAAATATTTCTAACATACAGAAAAGCACAAAGAATGTTAAGACAGACACTGGTGTGCTCACTTGCTACTTTTTCAAACCTTTCTAATGGGATCATACTATCACATCCTTCAAAAACGTGCCTTTCTTCATCTACCCCTGTTCTGAGAGTTAGCCACATTGATGCCCACAGATCTCATTCATTCTTAAAAACTACAGAAGTCTATGTGTGAATACACCACAATTTACCTTCTCCTGCTGATGAACATCTTGTTTCCAAATATTTGCTATTACAAGCACTGTTGCTGCAGTGAATAATACCCTTCTATGTATCTTCTTTGATGTCTGTGTGTTTCTCTAAGACCATACATCTAGGCGTGGAAATGCCAATTTGTAGGCTACGAGCATCTTCAAATGGCTCCCATTTGTGTACCACTTACCCACCCACCAGACACACATTAGTTCCCACTGCTGCACAATCTTGACAACGTTTGGTACCAATGTTTCTGAAAACCTGCCTGAAGGGTGTGTCATTCTTCTGCTCAAACCCTCGAATGGCTTCTCACTCAAGTAAAAGCTGAAGTTCTCACTGTGACCAAGATGCTACACAACTTACCCCTCCATGGTGTCTCTCCAACCTCATCTCCCGGCTCCCTTCTTCCCTCTGGCCCCGTCACACTGGTCTCTGCTGTTCTCTGAGCATATGAAGCAAATTCCTGCCTCAGGGCCTTCGTGCTGCTGTGTTCACTGATTCAGACGCCTTCCCCTTACATATCTACACGTGTTGCTCCCAATCTGTCCAGGTGTTTACTCAAAATTCACCTCTTAAAATTTTTTTAAATTTCAAGTCCATGCACCTACACAAGTATTACTTGTCCTTTAAAATTTTCACCTTGCCATTTATCATTAGCATACTATGCATCTGACTTATTACATTTACTTATCATTAAGCTCAGTGGATTCTACTGCATCAGAGCAAGAAGTTTTGTGTTTTTCTCACTGCTATATGTGTGTTCAATATATATTAAGTGAATGAATGAAGACAAGCCAATTTGTATGTTTGCTAAAATGCGCATAATATAATCTCTTGTTTTGTTTTTTTTTTAATTTTTTTTATGTTTTTATTTGTTTTTGATACAGAGAGAGACAGAGCATGAGAGGGGGAGGGGCAGAGAGAGAAGGAGACACAGAACCGGAAGCAGGCTCCAGGCTCTGAGCTAGCTGTCAGCACAGAGCCTGACATGGGGCTCGAACCCACGAACGTGAGATTTGACCTGAGCCGAAGTCAGAGGCTTAACCGACTGAGCCACCCAGGCGCCCCTCTTGTTTTGTTTTTATTTCCTTAATTATAGGTGGGGCTAAGTATCTTTTCATATATTTGTTAGCGATTTGGGTTTCTTTTTCTGTGAATTGCTCATTAGCCCTCACAACTTATAATTAGTTTTATTCTTATAATTGGTAGGAGTTCTAAAAATACTCTTGCTTTTCATTCTTTGTTGCTTATGATAATTACAAATATTATCTCTGGTCTGTGGTTTATTTACTTATTTATTTACTTTGCTTGTGTTTATTTTGTGGTGTAGGAATTTTTTTCCCTTTTTTTAAAGTTTATGTATTTATGGGGTGCCTGAGTGGCTTAGTCAGTTAAGTGACTTCAGATCAGGTCATGATCTCATGGTCCATAAGTTTGAGCCCCACGTTGGGCTGTGTGCTGACAGCTCGCAGCCTGGAGCCTGCTTCAGATTCTGTGTCTCCTTCTCTCTCTGTCCCTCCCCTCTCATGCTATGTCTCTCTCTCTTTTGAAAATAAATAAATGTTAAAAAAAATTTAGTTAAAAAAAAAGTTTATTTAATTAATTAATTAATTTATTTATTTATTTATTTTGAAAGAGAGAGAATGACCAACCAGTGGGGGAGGGGCAAAGAGAGAAGGAGACAAAGAATCCTAAGGAGGATTCTCTTTCCACACTCTCAGTGCAGAGCCTGATGTGGGGCTTGATCCCACAAACCGTAAGATCACAATCTTATGAGCTGAAATCAAGAGTCGGACACTTAACCAACTGAACCACTCAGGCTCCCCTAGTAATTTCATAGTCGAGTTTAAGTGCCATCAAATTCATCAGTCTCACCCTCTGATTCGGCAGACTGGCGCTTCAGTCCTCTTTTTCCTGACGGCCTGCCCCCAATCTCCCCCACGCGGCCCAGTTCTCTCCATTATCAAACACCTTACCAAACAACACCTCTTTTATGTTGTCTTTAACCATGTCTATGAGCTCCTGAGGCTAATGGTGTTGTGGAAAGAAGCAAACTCTGGGTCCAAACCCTGGCTTTACCATGAGCGGCAGCATACCAGAGTGAGAAAGAGTGCGGCTTATGAGCTATGGTGCTGATCTGAAAACTGAGCTCAGCCACTTGCTAGCTCTATGATCTCAGGCACGATGCCTGACATATGTGTGACTCAGTGTCCTGTTCATACAAGGGCCATAATAGTACTTACCTCCTAAAGTCGGGGCCTCCTAACAGGAGGATTCAGTGAGTTACTATGGGTCCTACCCTAATAACAGGGCCACACAAGAAGCACTGCGTATGTTTGCTCGTGTCATTTTCATTGCCAACTCTGTGACTCTGGGCAAGCTGTCCTCCCCAAACTTTCATCCTCTCCTCTGTAAGATTGAGCCTGCCTCGGGGTGTGGGAAGTAAAACTATAAAACAGTAACACGGTGCTGAGCTCTTGGCACTAGTGAGGCACATAGCACAAGCTGGTTCTCTCGTTTCTTTCTTCCTGGGGATGGAGATTGACTTTAACTTTGCATCCTCTGTCTGTAGCACGGAATACGGTGCTCCAACACTGCTTGCCTGCTCATCTGTGCCAGGCCTTCACCGGGCACCGATGACGTGAAGCACTCAGACCCATCGCCTGTCTCTCAAGATCTCAGGCCAGAAGAATAAACAAGAGAGGGAGGAAGAGAACCCACCTTGGCAACATTTAGACGAGAGGCATGGGCCAAGGCAGTGCTGCGCACATGGCGTTCCCTGGGCTCCGGGCATTCCGCCCACATCTGGATGGAACTTTCAGTGCTGCCAGAGAGAAGAGCTATACAGAAGGGTCCCTCTCCCCAGCCTCTCCCATGGCGGCTCCACTTTCACTGGTTCCAAGTACCGGACCTCCATGCCAGCTGATGAAAAGGTTCTGCAGCTTAAAACCACCAGCAGAACAGAATATGGGCTTCGTGTAACACTGAACTAGTTCTAGCTCTGCTTTTTCAGTTTGACAACTCTCGGCCCTGGTCTCCTCACAGGGAAAAGAGGGACAATCACACTTAACATAGAGTCTTGTTGAAAGGATTAAACAGTGTACACAGTCATTGACACACAGTAGAGCCTCATGAATTCCTTCTCTTATAATCAACAAATGAACAAAATATGTAACATATGACTCTAATGCTTATTCAGGATGGAACGCACATATTACTGAGCCTCACCGAGTCAGCTTCCTCATTTGAGAAATGGGGAGGAGAATACCCACCCCAAAGGCTGCAAGAATTACACGTGCCCACGTATAGTCTTTTGTAGAGCATCTGCACGCAGGAAGCACCCAGAGCCGGTGGCTCCCTTCAAACGCAGAAGGCCAAGGCTGTGGGAGCCCTTTCCCTTCAGGAGTACCAGGTGGGCCTCTGACCTCTTCTCAGACAGCAGGGACAGACAGTCACCCCTTGGTCCATCCCTCTTACAGACCTCCAGTGCTGCTGGCTGAATCCCAAGGGGAGCCAGCTCCTCCGTGAGCAGAGCTGGGACTCAGCACAATGAGGAAGTGTGAGGGCACCTTCACACTGATCCCCACCCTCAGATCCTCTCAAGTTAATCTTTTTTTAATGTTTTATTTATTTTTGAGAGGGAGAAAGAGAGAGAGCACGAACAGAGAGGGCAGAGAGAGAGAAAGACAGAATCCAAAGCAGGCTCCAGGCTCTGAGCTGTCAGCACAGAGCTTGATATGGGGCTTGAACTCATGAACCACAAGACCATGACTTGAGCCAGAGTCAGATGCTTAACCAACTGAGCCACCCGAGCACCCCAGATTCCCTCAAGTTAAAATCAATAATCTCCTCTTGGACAAAATGACTTAATTCATCTCAGGTTCGTAGTGTCATTTGAAGACTTTCAAAGGACATACCAATTACTTGTCATCACAACATTCATAGAACACAGAATTGTATTTCCCCAAATTTTTTAGAAGGGTTGTTACAGAAGTTCAGAAGGGTTGAGTGAAATGTTGCAATCCCCACCAACAGTGCCCTTCTCCAACTTTTCAGGCAGGCCACATGCTCACCTGAACTCAACTGGTACATGGTAAGGAATCAGAACATACCATAAAGATCTGGATTGCTGCGGATATATAACCTCACAAAGTTTTTTCCTGGTATTGGCAAAAGGGACCCCTTTATTCTGTCAAAGACCTGGAAAACAACACAGCGGTAAGTCTCCTGAAGATTTCTTACAGCTTTCATGATGATAGTATTTTCAAATGCTTTAATAACCCTTTATTTTTGTAAGGCCATATCCAGTCTATAAAAACGTTCACATCATGTGATTGTTTAACTACAAAAGACACAAGTCTCCATTACGTGTAAAAGGCAAGGTGAAACGAGTTTACGAACCTGGTAAGTGTCTACGTCAAAGAACGTTTGATAGTATTCAAATGTCCAGAAGGGGGAGCTTTTCTTCTGGCCGGCAAGTAACTGTCAGAGGTGAAATAAAACATAAGGAACACGAAAAAACGTCCTTATATCAGCGATGCAGACGGGGAGCTGCTCTAATGGAAAATCAAGATATATCAGAGACCAAGCTCTTCTGCATTCATCAACTGTGCATCAGCCATGCCCGACCCAGCCTGATAGAAAACAAGCATCTGTTTTGAAGTCAGACCAAAAGGTTTCAATTCCTGGTCCGTCCACCAGGGGGAGACTTTGTCAAATCACTAGACTTTGACAAGATCCACCTCATAGAATTATAGGAAGAATTAAATCGATTATACATAATATGTATCAGGTACAATAACATACATATGCATTTTTACACACACAAACCTATACAGACAGAAGGCAGTCAGTGTCAGATCTTCCCACTCCGCAAGATTCTTACTACTATCACCACCTCAACTCTCAAAAATCGGATACACTGATTCACTCTAACATCCTACAGACTTAAAATATACTCCTCTAATCAAAAGAAAACCCACAAAACTCCAACTTATGAGCAGCACATATGGGGCTCTTCTATCTCAACAGCGCAGCTATTCGACAGCAGAATGCAGGCCCCCGGCCAAAAACCAGGACTGCCACTCAGATACTTCATGAGGATTCGTACAGCAAAAGGTACAGATGGCCTGGGAGGAGCTTTGCAGGACAAGGTGCAGATTTTTTTTGTTCATGAAAAGGAGAATCTCTCCGTACTTAAAGTTTTCCAGCAGTGGCAATGCTGCTTTACGTGGTAATGAGTAGCCTCCAGAAGGAGAGATCCCAGCGCTGCTTTCTGACCACCACAGACAGCATTAGTGTCTGGGGAGGGAAGCTGACATTCGGACACTGAAGGCTCTTTCGAACTCTAGTGTTAGAGGATACTGAACTTCAGAGATGGAGCTCTGTCCTCTAGGCTAGGCCAAGGAATTCAGTATCTATCCTAGGATATTGGTGACTTCTTCCCAATTCCCAGACAAATTAAGATGATGGATAGAATGTTTTCAATTTTAAGATTTTTCCCCTCTCATACATTTCTCAAACTTTTGACACCTGCTATTGCTCAGTGTGATGGTTAATTTCATGTGTCAGCATATCTAGGCCATAGCGCCCAGGTATTTGGTCAAACATTATTCTGGATGTTTCTGTGAGGGTGTTTTTAGAAAAGCTGTACATTTAAATCGGCGGGCTTTCAGGGCACATGGGTGGCTCAGTTAAGCATCCAATTTAGCTCAGATCATGATCTCACGGTTTGCAGGTTCAAGCCCCACGACAGGCTCTGTGCTGATAGCCTGGAGCCTCCTTAGGATTCTCTGTCTCCCTCTCTCTCTGGCCCTCACCTGTTGGTGCTCAGTCTCTCTCTGTCTCTCAAATATAAATAAAAGTTAATTTTTTTAAATTAATTTGTGGGCTTTCTGAGGAAAGCAGATTGCCCTCCATAATGTGGCTGGGCCAGAGCCAATCAGGTGAAGCCCTGACTAGAACAAAAGGCTGACTTCCCTGAGCAAGAGGGACGTCTCCAGCAGACTGCCTTCGACCTTCATCTGCAACCCCACCTCTTCCTGGATCTACAGCAGAATGCCTTGGGACTCAAACTCCAATTCCTTCCTGGGCCTCAGTCTGCCAACCACTTCCAGCAGGTTTTGGACCTGCCAAGCATCCACAATCACAAGAACTGACTTTTAAAAATAAACCTCTTCTCTCTATATATACACATCCTGTTGGTTCTATCACTCTGGAGCATGCTAACTGTGTGTTATTTAACAACTTATTTAAACTTTGTGCCTCATTTCTCCTCTGTAAAAAGGGGATAAGAATAGCTCCTGCTATCCAGAGCTGTTTTGAGGGTTAAGTGAGATGATCCCCGTAAGGAACTTTAAATGGTGTCTGGCAGCTATTAAATACAGAATAGACATCGTAATGATGATGATGGCAATCATTAATTTCTTATATTTCAGATGAGAAAGCCCAGTCTTAGGGAAGTTCAAGTACCTCACTCAAGACAACATGGCTAGGACTACTGACTGGGCCAAGATTCAAAGTCAGGCTCCTACTCTAAGCTCTCGCCGCAGCATCTAGTATCTATGGGTATTTAACTTAGCACAAGCTTTGGCACTTATTTGGGTGTCTCATGGAGTTCCACAAAGAGCACCTGCCACAAAGAATGCTGTAAACTGGGTGCTCTGCTAGAGCATCACAGTCACATCTGCATTAATAAAACAGGAATAGAAATACTCTTTTCTGGAACACACGAACAGTGCACATGAAAGTAAATCTTTGTGATCCAAAACAGGCACCTGCTATTCACCGTCCAACCAGATGCAGAAGCCTAGAGGTCTCGATAGAACCTTGGCTCTCTCTCCCTTACCCCTCGTCCGCCAGGTCCTACCGAGCCCACCTGCTAGCCACCTGTGTCTGCCTGGAGTTCCCGCTGCATCGCTTCTAGCCGAGACCGCCGCCGCGGTTTCCCACTGGCCTCCAGCCTGTCTCCTTCCAATTTCTCCCCACAAGGCCGCCATACCTTTCTCTTTAAACTCTCTGGCCATATCATCTAAAATCTTTCAGTAGCTCCTGATAGCTTTCAGAACACAATTCCTACTCATTTGGTTGAGTCCTTGCCGAGCTGGGTAGCCTCACCTCCTGTCTTCACCTGCAGTTTGCTCCAATGTACGTGAAGATGGGAAACGTGCTGTGTGCGCCACGTTCTTTCACGCCGCTTTGGCTTTGCTGAAACAGTTCCCTTTGCCTAGATCACCCTTCCCTGCCTTCTTCCCTTGGCCACCTCCTACCCTTGTGCCAGGACTCAGTTCAAGTGTCACTACCTGCAAAGCACCCTTGCTCTGCCCCCACAACCCTGGTGTTCCCTCCCCCAGCACGCTCCCTGTGGGTGACAATGGCCTGCCTGCCTGTCTCTCCTGCCCCCCCCCCACTCCGGCCCCCCAGGCAGAGGCCACATGGGATCTACCTTTGGGCTGCCACTGCCTGGCACTCTACGGGGCACACAGGAGACAGTGTATAAATGCATGAAGAAGCTTTTAAAAAAATTAAAAGGAAAAACCAATGTCAAAGACAAGTTTGAACCTCTGTTTTGTCGGAGTCCTCGTTTCCCAGCAACTCATCGTCCTCTTCTCCCCCTGAGCCTCTTGGGGGTCCTGGCTGGTGCATCGGGCTTTCATCAGGACCCTCAATATTTATCGTAGTGGCATCTGGGTTTTCTGCTGGAGTAGTGGTCACATTACCAAATTCTGGAAGCAATTAGAACATGAGGGCATCGGAGGCTTTACCCACAGTGGAAATGCTACACTTTTCACTTAAAGACAGGCTGTTACAGCCCCAGCTTTGCTGTAGGCCCTACATGATATAAATGGCAAAAGGCTCTGAAAAAAGCCTCATCTAGACATCAAGCTGACTTAGAAGAGGGGTTACGAACACCACAGAATTTGGAGTCAGATCTGGGTTTTAGTCCTGGCTCAGCTACTAACTCTAGGACCTGAGGATGTAACTCAACCTCTGTATGCCTCAGTATTCTCATCTACACAATGGGGAGAATAGCATCTACTTCAGAGAATTTGGGGAAAGTTAGGAATGCTACCTAAGTAAAGTCCTTAGCAGAGTGGCTGGCCTACACCAAGCACCCAATCTATACCTGTCTTCTTTGATTCCAGTTCAAAAAATTTTAACGGAAGTTATTTTTTCCAAGGAGTCCAATATAATCACTATAGAGACTATAGGATCAAAAATGAAAGTAGAAACCATAGAATAAAACTCAGTCCTGGTCCTACCACATCAAGGCCAACACTAATAATTTTTGGTATGCTGCCTTTTCCCCATACAGTAACTCTCTGATTCATGCCAGTGATTAACATTCATTCATTGAACACACACATACTGGATGCCTCCAATGTACCAAGTACTGACGTGATACCATATAAACAATTATGTATCCTGCTCTGTCGACTGGAGATTATAGAAAAATGATTTTTTCCCTTTACATCCGTCTTTACAATAATCCTTTTCATAACTGCATAATATTCCATCAGCTGGGAGGGGGAGGGAGTAGGAGAGAGAGACTGTAAGTTGGATGTTTAGGGTGTTTCCAACTTTTCATTATAAAAATAACACTGGAAGGAGTGTCTGCAAAGAAAAAGCTTTTGAGTTATTATCTACAAACACCTATCAGTGTCATCATCAGGCCAAAGGGTTAGTTAAGACTAATACTCCATGACCTTGGGCAAATGACTCTATATCTCTGAGTCTCTGTTTCTAAAATGTAGGTAATTGGGGCGCCTGGGCGGCTCAGCCAAGGGTCAGCTCAGGTCATGGTCTCACAGTTCGGTGAGCTCAAGCCCCACATCAGGCTGTGTGGAACCTGCTCGCAATTCTTTCTCCCTCCCTCTCTCTCTGCCCCTCCCTCACTTGCACTCCCTCTCTCTCTTTCAAAAATAAATAAATTTTTAAAATAAAAATAAATAAAATGTAGGTAACACCTATCTTACAGGGATATTTTGAAGATGATATGATATAAAACTAAACATTGTCATAGCTATCATGTATTGATGGAACAGGACAATAACATTTAAAAAAATGATCACAGTGGGGAAATCAGACAGAGGAAGATACACTTAAGTCTCATATTTAAATCTTTTTTATGTTTATTCATTTATTAAGAGAGAGACAGAGTGTGAGGGGGGAGGGGCAGAGAGAGAGGCAGATGCAGAATCTGAAGCAGGCCCCAGGCTCTGAGCTGTCAACACAGAGCCCGACATGTGCCTTGAACTCACAGACTGCAAGATCATGACCTGAGCTGAAGTCAGACACTTAACCAACTGAGCCACCCACATACCCCAAGTCTCATACTTAAATTCAGCAGGCGGGAGGGCCAGAAGGAGGGACAGAGGGTCACTTTAGAAGTACAAAGGCCAAAGATGTTCAAAGAAGGATGATAACTTGTCTGTCTGATGGGCTTAGGAAAGGGTGCCACACGAGGAGGATGGGCAGATGTGTGGGGATGGCATCGGGCACAAAGGGCATGGGATGGGCAAAAACCAGAAGATGGAAGATGTGTCCCCTATTTGAGAAACAGCAGGTGGCATGGTCTCATTGGAATGTAGCGTGTGTGTACATCTCACGGGATCACTTGACCACACTTTCTGCTCCATATGCATTACTGGTGTCCATCCCAGCTCCCAGGGGACGAGACTGGCACGTTCTTTATCCCCACCACCACCATCCTCTACTTCTGCATACTGGCATATCCTATGCTAAGTGTGGCCTCTGATCCTTTCCTGACACAATGTCCTCCACCTGAAGGATCCCAATCTCCACTTTCTCACCTGAATCCCCATCTTCCCCAGGGAAGCCCTCAATGACCCCCACAGCATCCTGCATTCCCTTCTAAAGAGCACAAGGTCCACAAAGTCCTCTGTGATTTGGCACCTGCCTCCTCTCTAACCTCACCTTGTGCTCCGCCGCCCCCGCCCCCCCCCCAGGAAGGCTCTGGCATATTAGCCTTCCTTCAATTACTGGTGGGAAAAAGTCAAACAAACTTCCTCCCCCTTCAGGTACTTTGCATATGCTGTTTTCTACACTGTACCTTCCCACACTGTACTTGAAAGGATGGCCAAGGAGGGCCTCTCGAGCGAAGTGAGATTTGAACAAAGTGAGGGAGCAAGCTATGAGGCTATCTGGAGAGAAAAGTTCCCAAATAGAAAGATAGCACAAAAGCCCTAAGCTGTGAGTGTCCTTGGTATCTAGGAGGGACAGTGACAGGCCTGGTGTGGGTAGGGCAGAGAAAGAAAGGACAAGAGTAGAGGAGACCAGAGAGCATGGAGGGGTGGATCAGGTAGGGCCTCCAAACACAGAAAAGGCTCTGGCTTTCCTACCTAGCGATATGGGAGCCACTGGAAGGTTTTGAAAGAATGACATAATCTGACTTCATTTTAAAGGACCACTGGCTGCAATATACAGACTGTAAAGGAGGAAGCAGAACGACTAGAAGGAAGGGAAGCGCTCTAATTCATCCGAGAGGTGCTGCTGACCTGGAGCACGGTGGGAGAGAGGTCGTGATGAGAGGTGGTAAGATGCTGATGCGCGTTGCAGATGGAGCTGACAGGACTTGCTGGGGAGGTGGGCTTCCCTTTAAACATCCTATCTCTTCCTCAGACAGCGGTGAGGGAGCACTGGGCTGCCTGGGTTCAAACCCGGCTTTAAAATGTGCTATGTGGCCTTGGGCAAATCACTTCATTTCTCGGTGCCTCAATTTCCCCATTGGTAAAACAAGGAGAGTATTTCATAAAGTTAACATAAAGATTAGATGAGCTAATATTTATAAAGCGTGTAAACTAGTGCCTGATATACAGTAAGTGCTGTGCAATGTTTAGACAAATAAGCATTCATCAGTCCCAGTCTAGGTTAGGTTCCAGGCTATGAGTGATGAACTGTTCCTCCAGCGTTTTCATAATCTGTGGCTATATACTGAAGTGATCCTTTACCAAATTAATGTCTCCCTCACCAGACTGAAAGCTACCTTAGGGAGTGAACTATCACTCTTCTATCCCTGCAGTAAATAACTGCGTGGTTCATAGTCACACTCATGAGATACTTACTGATTCAGTGAATGAATGACCTGATCACATTTCATCATAATTAGCTTTTTACATTTTTTCTACTCCAGCAGAGTAAAAAACTCCCCCTTTATCTTTTTTCCTGTATCTAGTAAGTTCTAAGCACAAAGGAGATGCTCAGTAAATATTTGTTGAACCAAAGCAGTAACTCTATAAGCAGTTTTTGTAATCACGGTATTAAATTAATGATGTTACCAATCTGAAGGGCTATTCAGCAAAAAAAGAACAGCTGATGTGGACAAACAGAAAACCCTGGATGTGGCCAACATACTTGTACCAAAATGTTTGAAGTAATCTCCTTTAATATATATGTCAGTATGTCAATGAGAACCCATTGCTGTGACTGTGAGACTGATCATAAAAGGTGGGCACCCAACTGATGTACCTTCAAACTGCAAGTCATCTACAGCTGCCATCCAGCCAGTGGGTCTTCTCCCAAATTGTAAGAAGAAAATATGCAGAGGTCTAAAAAGGAAAAATAAAGAAATTTCATAGGATAGCAGAATAAACTATATGCAAACAAATCTTGTTTCAGCATCAGAAATGGTATTGATTTTCCTTGCCTCCTTCTTTAGTGGGGTGTGATAGGTCTAAGGATAACTGATCAGCGTCAGATATCATTAAAATGATCACAAAGAAACTATCCCCAGGGAGTCCAAGGGTTCCATCCAATCTCACTCTGTGTTTGAGGACCAGGTGCAGCCTGGAAACGTAAGGGTGAGGAAGAGGAGGCTGGAGTTTGAGAGGTGACTATGAGCACAGTGAAGAGCAAAGACAGTTAAGCCTAGCCAGTGGCTAAGGACACAGGCTCTGGGGTCAAACAGACCTGGGTTTGATTCCCGATTCTGCTTCTCCTCGCTGTAGGACTGTGGGCTCCTTGGGGCCTCACTTTTTCTCATCTGCAAAATGGGTTCATGATGGTACCTACTCACACGGTGTTGAGGGCCATTAAAGGAGACAGTGAGTGTAAGGCACTTTGTGCACAGCTGAGCAATTAGTAAGCGTAGGAGTGACGACGACCCTGCAGCCTGAGACACCCTAAGCCCCAACAGGCCTGGGCAAGAGCTGCCCAAGAAGCAAAGGCAGAGTTGCAGGGGGAGAAGCTGGGGCACAGCGGCCCGGCGGTCAGGAGATAGCGGGCCCCCTGCGTACCGGGCTGTCCCTGCAGGCCCGGTCGCCTCACCTCGGGGGGTGGGGGGGCTCGGCGTCCAGCTGGTCGGGGGACTCCAACCTCAATAGTTCCAAACAGGTTCAGGTCCAGCCGAGTAGCCGGAAGCCGTAGATCCGGGAGGCGGAACTTCTCCGCCTCCTCCGGGCCGAAGAGCCCCGCCTCCTTAAAGAGACCAAAGCGTTGCTTCGGAGATTTGGCAGCAGCGGCCTACAGAGCCGGCTCCTAACCCCGCCCCTGCGAGGTGGAGGCTCGGGCTCTTAAAGAGACAGGCGCAGCCCGCGGCGGTGGTGGGGGCGCGGAGTGGAGGGAGGAGGAGGGGAGGCCCAGGGAATTCTCTAGAGTGTGGGGTCTTTTTTCTGTTTATTTATACCTCTATTCTTATTGAAATATAAAATAGCGTAACGAAGGACAGTTGTCCAGAGGCAAAAAAGTCATCAATCTCTCGCTTTCTTTTCTGGCTAAAAATTTAATGAAGCGGTGAGAGAGTGGATGAGTAAAATCCTTTCTGGGTTGTGAATGAGTGAGCGAGGGCAGGATGACGTATTTTCTGGTGGCCGCTCCCCAGTAAGTGTGGTGATTTGTTCCTTCACTCCCGCGCCCGCCTCCCTCTGCCACCCCGGGTGGGGGGGTGGGGGGGAGATGGGAGGAGGGACCTGTAGGCCGTGCTCCCGCACCCCTCTGTCCCCCACGGCACAGACCATCACCCGGCCCGCGACGGGGTCCAGTAAACGGTGGCGGGGCTGCACTAGCGAACCTGGTGAGAATCGTTTTGCCCTGCACCTTCCGTCTTAGCCTGGTTAACGCCTACCCAGCCTTCCAGGTTTTGGTACATTTTCTCCTTGCAGAAAAAGCCTGCCTTGCTCTAGCACTGCGCAAGGACTTCTTGGCTCCCCCGGTCCCCAGGGCTCTCTTACCACCGCGATTGCCGTTTTCAGCCCATCTTTACCAGCCTGTGAGCGCTTTGAGAACAAAGATCAGGAATGATTCTGATGTCTGAGTCCCCAGGACCCAGTCCAGGGCCGAGCACGCAGTGGTTGCTCACTAAAGGTTAACTGTGGCATGAACAAGGTCTCGCTGTGTGAGCAGCAAAAGCCTAATTCGCGGCTCATACAAGGTGGAACGGGTGACTTCAGCCTCACCACACTGGACCCTTGTGGTCAATTGGAAAGACTTTACATCTGACTCTCTCTCACACACACGCATTTAGTGTATTTGTTGAGCTGACATCCTAATCAGGCTTTCTACATGCAGGATCTATAAGTCTCCAAACAATCCTGCAAGCTTGAAGTGATTATCCTCATTTTATAAAGAAAAGGCTGAGGCTTAGAGTATGAGAAGGGTACTTTGATTGAATAGGATTCGGGAATGAGTCGCAATGGACAGTTCAGGTAGGCAAATATATCAAACACCTCTATGCCCCGTTTCAGATCCTCTTGGCCTCACCTGCTACTTATTTCACCACCACGGATCCTACTCCCCTCCTAAGTGGGCTTCACCTCTGCCCCATGCCTCAGGGTTCTCATCTGCCTCATGGCTTGTGTCTTGACTCCACCGGGTCCTGGGGCTGTTGGAACTGGTCAGCACCAAGACAGGAACGGCCCAGAAGTGCGGGGGTGGGGAGTGGTTGATGCCTCATGGGACACATTTTTGAAAACATGGGGTCAACAACTGATGCTTCTCTCTTTTTCTCCGCAGAAAGACTCTCTTCAGAGATTTCACGTAGCTTTTGAACTCTCTTGTATCGAGCAACAAGTGCCTTCCGAAGTGGCCAATTTGACAATGCATCCTTGCAGTGGCTCTCCTTCCTTCCCTGCTTTATAACCCCTGTCTGTCACTCCTGGTTCTTGGACTCACACTTGTCAATGCAGTACTCACCCGAGGAACCTACACTAAGGCACAGTGGTAGTACCACAGTGGTCCCAGTAAGCAGCCCTCAGCTTGGAATTTTAGAACTGGACTGCCCAGCAGTCAGATGGCAACAGTCCCATCGGTGGTGGTAAATGTGTGTGTTGGGAAGAAGTGATAACACCGAGGCTATATACTTCTTCTCTTGGAAACAGAAATAAAGGTTATATCAGTATATTGGTTATAATGATATAAAAGTTTTGGCTCGAACTGAGATAAGAATCAAAGATTTCTCGTTTAACTAAAACAGTGATTCTCAACTGTAGGATATTTTGCTCCAAGGGGATATTTGGCAATGTCTGAAGTCATTTTTTTTAATTTTTTAAATTTATTTTTGAGAGACAGAGACAGCACGAGCAGGGGAGGGTCAGAAAGACAGGGAGACACAGAATCTGAAGCGGCCTCCAAGGCTCTGAACTAGCTGTCAGCACAGAGCCTGACACAGGGCTCGAACCCACGAACCATGAGATCATGACCTGAACCAAAGCTGGATGCTTAACTGACTGAGCCACGCAGGCGCCCCTGAAGTCATTTTTGATTGTTAAAGCTTGTGGGGTGCTACTGGGGTGCTCCTGACCATCATACTTCTAAACATCCTACAGTGCACAGGATACCCCTTCCCAACAAGGAATTTTCTAGTCCCAAATGTGGACTCTTTGGTGTCAAAGTTAAAAAACTGAGCTCAAATGTTCAATGTTCAGATGCCCTTGTCTGCCCAAGTATGATAAAGTCGATGAGCTCAGCCGCCAGTGCTAACTCCACCTGTACTGCTCTGAAGGGGAATGAACCAGTGAGAGATGGACCAACTCCCCCCAGCCCCCGCCTCCTTAGATAGAATGAGGGAAGCATGAGAGGGGAAGGAAAGCTGAGGAGCGACTTGCTCTGAAGGACAGGGATGGAGGAGGTGAAGGGGACACTCTCCTTAGATGTTGCGTGTGATCCTGACTTGGGCCCCTGGCTTTTGGCCAGTGACTATAGCCGAGCCATGCTCCAGCAAACATCTCCACCACCCCCGCGAGCAACCCCAGTCACAAGGAGGGGGCTGCTGGTGCTGTGGGAGCATCTCGCTCTGTCTCTAGGATCGCTTTAATCTTTTTTTTGGATTTCCTAACAGCCCTCTTGTCCTTTTTTTAATGCACCCAGTGTTAAGGGCTAAGATTGTTTGAAGACACTGTGCGGGCAAGGGGGACCTGACCTAGGCTGCCAGCACTTGCTCAGGGTAGGCCAGAGACATCCTGCAACAAACAGGACACAAGACTCATGTAAGTGTCCCGCTCCCCCTACCAAAATTTGATTATAAAAATTTGTAAACCAACTGCATGCGTTTTAAATGATGAAACAAGAGATTTCAAAGGCTTTGTAAACTGAAGGGGGTAGTCCCAGATACTCAGTAGTTAGCAGAACCTGGAGACAAGGTGGAGAAGCATGGCTTGGCCTGCATTCTATCGCGTGCCCAGTCTGATAGAGAGGGTAAGTGGCCAGCCGCGGTCAGGGTGGTCAGGCCAGTGGTGTGCTGGAGCGTTCATGAGAGCTGGTTGTTGAATTCTCAGGAACCCTGCGAGCCGGTCACTAAATCCAGCCATCATCAAAGTGAAATTATATAAACTTACAGCGAAAGAAATTATGTGAACACTAAATTATTTTAACAAAAGAGGCAATAATGTTCAAAACATCGCTTTCTAAGCATTTCTCTACATTTCACGATTATCTATTCTCCTGAAGCCGTATCTATCTTAGACATGTAGTGTGCTTCTGCCACTCTCTTCCCAACTCAGTGATGTCACATCGGTAGCTTAAAATTAGCAGTGGTGGAATTAATTACATCACAGACCTGGCATTGGTTTATTGTTATGTTAATTGTCTAGACCAGGGCTGGCAATCTTTTTTCTAGAATGTCCAGAATAGTAAATATATTTCAGAATCTCCTGTTGCAACTAGTCAAATCTGCTGCTGCAGCACAAAAGCCGACATAGGCAAAGGTATAAATGAAAGACAGGCTGTATTCCAATAAAGCTTTATTTATAAAAATAGGCTGAGGACCAGATTCGACCATAATTAACCACAATTTACCAGCCCCTGGTCTAGATTTAAGAAAGTGATGGAGAAAACAAAGTGCAAGTTAAATATAAATATGTTGTGTCTGTAGTAGTATTATTGTGAATAACACACAAAAATAACACAGGACTCGAACTTACAAACTGTGAGATCAAGTCATCTAGGTTTTTAAATTTATGGACATGTTGTTCAAATGTCGTTTTATTTTTAAAATCTTTGTTGTGTCCTTTTTAAAAAGGTTTATTTATTTATTTTGAGGAGGAGAGGGAGAGGCAGGGTGGAGAGAGAGAGAGGGAGAGAGAGAGAGAGAGAGAGAGAGAGAGAGAGAGAGAGAGAGAGAATATGCCAAGCAGTCTCTGCACTGTCAGTGTGGAGCCCCACATGGGGCTCAATCTCATGACTATGAGATCATGACCTGAGCCAAAATCAAGAGTTGGATGCCCAACTGACTGAGCCACCCAGACACCCCTCTGTTATGTCCATTCTTACTAAGTTTATTTGAAATTTTTTTAAATCATGGGGCACCTGGGTGTCTCAGTCGGTTGAGTGTCCAGCTTCGGCTCAAGTCATGATTTTGCATTTGTGGGTTCGAGCCCTGCATCAGGCTCTGTGCTGACAGCTCAGAGCCTAGAGCCTGTCTTCAGATTCTGTGTCTCCCTCTCTCTCTGACCCTCCCCTGCTCACGCTGTCCCCCCCCCTCAAAAAATAAAATAAATAGAAACATTAAAAAAAGAAAAAAGAAAATTTAAAAATCATATTTTGTTAGAGATTTATTAATCCCAGTAATCATTTCAAGGAAAAAGGTTTTGAGTTCTTTTTTCCTTCTAGCTCTCTATTGCTGCCCCCATCCGCCTCACCTGCTAGTTCATTCTCTTCTTTCCTTACCTTTATGATTTCCTTGTGAGGGGGACTTACTCTATTGTCCTTTTTCTCATCATACATTTGAATCTTTAGTTCATTCCTTCATCCTTCTGTGTTTTATTTAGAAAATGTATTTATGCTTAGTTTTGTTTTACCTGTGACACACATTATGCTTTCATTGTTATTCAATTCTAAATATTTTATAATTTCCCAAGTGATTTCTTCTTCAACCCAAGGCTTATCTGACAGCCTATCTTATAGTTTCAAGGTGTAAGGGATTTTTTAGCTAGCATTTTGTTCCCAAATTTCTAATTTAATGACGATGCACATCTCGGTAGTTATTAGTCCGCTCACAGAGCTGTGTACCCAATCCCATTATCTGATTTTAGAATACTTTCATCACCCCAGAAGAAACCTTGTACCCATTAGCAGTCATTCCCAATCCCCATCACCACCCCCACAGTCCCTGGGAACCACTAACCCACTCTGTCTTTACACAGTGGTCTTTTCTGGGTACTTCATATAAGTGGAAAAGTATATAGGTTTTTTTAAAACCTTTCAATATATAGTTTTAAAGACTGGCTTCTTTCACCCAGCATCAGGATTTCGAGATTCAGCCATCTTGTAGCATGTATCAATATTCCATTCCTTTTTATTGCTTAATAATATCCCATTGTGTTGATATACTACAATTTGTTTATCATACCCTGGTTAACAGAGTTTAGGTCATTTCTACTTCTTACCTATTATGGATTATGCTGCCAAAAACATTCATGTACACGTTTTGTGTGAACCTGTTTTAATTTCGCGTGGGTATGTACCTAGACATAGAATTGCTGGGTCACATGGTTCCTTTCCTGAACTAATGCTGTAAAATCTGGGTTCTTTGTTGTGTGTGACTACTGAAGTCTCTGCTTGGTTGCTGTAGAGGTTAGCTAATGATTACGCAGGTTCCCTTAACTGCCTAGAATGAAGAAGCCTCTCAGACTTTGCTGAAGGGCTCTGGGGAACGTCATTCCTGCCTCCAGCACTGAGCCAGACAGGTGACAGCTCTCAGCCTTCACTTCCTGCTTGTGCAGAGCCTCAAGGTCAGCCAGAGATGGAGATGAGGGCCTTCTTGGGCCTTTCTTGTACATGCCCACAGCCCCTCCCCACCACACACATGGCCTTCTGGGTTTCCAGGAACACGATGGAGCTTTGCGAGACACGCCCCCCCCCCCCACCAATGGACATAACATTCCTCAATTTTTTCTTTTGAATTATTTTAGTCAACTTTTTATCACCCCAAACTTGCCATCACCTCAGACAACTGTAGTGTTAAAGAATTGCCATTGATATTTTGACAAATGTCCTGCTTTTGTAGACTTGAGCTCTGACTCAAGTCAAATAAAACCAAGACCCAAGAGTGGGGCTTTCCAAGGAAGACATTAGACAAGTCAAGTAACAGCAGTTCTTTGAGGACAGGACTTTTTTTGAAGAGCTCCAAACCCATTCTTCCACCTACGGTGTCTACTTGATGGGTGGTTTTTACAGCAGCCGTGGTCATGAAGCTGTTGGTTTTCAGGTAGAGCTGGGTGGGGCCATAGGAATGGAGTGAGTTAAAACATCACAAACTCTTACCAAGATTCAGCTGTTTTTCTTGAAGAGACACTTTTCAGATTATTGCAAGCTTTTCACTGGTAGTTTAAAGAATTCTGAAAAAAAGTTGATT
Source organism: Suricata suricatta (assembly GCF_006229205.1). Classification (NCBI taxonomy): domain Eukaryota; kingdom Metazoa; phylum Chordata; class Mammalia; order Carnivora; family Herpestidae; genus Suricata; species Suricata suricatta. Next base: position 99,626,171 of record NC_043707.1, on the reverse strand, counting down.
TTGACAATTTTTTTACTGTTGTTCTCATCACCTTTATAAAGGAGTGGGTTTTCCAAGATCCTTACCCTCCCTTCCCTTCCAGAAGTGCTTCTGACTCATTTACATTAAATGCAATTGTTTTCTATATTTAGACACTTCAGTCATCATTTTACATATTAATCACTTCCAAGCCTTTTTTATATCTCCTTTACTATCTTTCATTAGCTAGGTTAATATTTTTCTTGCTAATTCAAAATTATGCATCCATTTTATTTTATTTTGTTTGTTGCTTCTAACTGATTTTATTTTTTCCTATCAGCTTATTAAACTTATACATACTATCCCACTGGACAAGAAAATATCCTAGTACATTCTCTAGAATCTTATTTCTGTATTGTTGTTATATACATTGTTCTGATACTTGCTCATTTAGAAAAGCATAAACTTTGCAAACAAACATACTCCTTCTTATTTTCCTTAGCTCATTGCATTTTCCTGGCTTCATTTCTCTTCTTGCTGAAGAAATTCCTGTGATAATGTTTTCAAGATGTGTCTCTGTGGCAAGCCTTCCAATGGCTATTCGTGCCTTATAGTATCTCAAATTTATTTTACCCTCATGTTTAAATATTGATTTAACAGAACATGAAATTCAGTTATTTTCCCTCACCACTTGACAAATATTATTCCCTTTTCTATTGCTTCCAATGGCTCTTATCATTATTTTATCCTTTTGTAGCTAATCCACTCATCTTTCTAGGTGGGGCGGACTGCTCATCTTTCTAGCATATTGTGTTGTGTTGTGTTACTGTATTGTATTGTATTGTTTTTTTTTTTAGAGAAGCTTTAGATTCCCAGGAAAATTGAAAGGAAGGTACAGAGATTTCTCCTGCACCCCTGCCCTACATATGCCCAGCTTCCTCCATTATCAATATACCCCATCAGAATGGTTCATTTGTTAGAGTTGATAAACCTTCACTGATACATCTTAATCGTCTGAAGTCCATTTTTACTTTAGGTTTCACTCTTAATGTTGTATATTCTTTGGGTTTGGACAAATGTGTACTGACATGTATCCACCACTATAGTCTCATACAGTGTACTTTCAATGCCACCCCCCAAAATCCTCTGTGTTTCTTCTATTCACCCCACCCCAAGCCCTGGAAACCCCTGATATTTTCACTGTCTCCATAGTTTTGTCTTTTTCAAAATGTCATATGGTTCAAATCATCCAAAATGTAGCCTTCTGAGATTGGCATCTTTCACTTAATGCTACACTTTTAAGGGTTCTCCATGTCCTTTCATGGCTCCTTCCTTCTTAGCACTGAATAATGTATTCCATTGTCTGGATGTATCACAGTTTATTTACCCATTCACTTACTGAGGGAAATCTTGGTTGCTTCCAGGTTTTAGCGGTTGTGAATAAAACTGCCATAAATATCTGTGTGCCGGGTTTTGTGTGGACTTAGGTTTTCAACTCCTTTGGGTAGATGCCAAGGAGCGGGATTGCTGGGTTGTCTGGTAAGGGTATATTTAGTTTTTTAAGAAGCTGCTACACTGTCTTCAAAAGTGGTCATACCCTTCTGCATTCCCACCAGCAAAGAATGAGAGACTTACTGTGCACCCTTACCAGTATTTGGTGGTGTCAATGTTCCAGATCTTCGCCTTTCTAATAGACGTATGGTGGTGTCTCATTGTCATTTTCACTTGCAATTCCCTAATGACATTCAAGGTGGATCATCTTTTTATGTACCTATGTGTCATCTGTATGTCTTCTTTGATGAGGTGTCAAGGTTTTTGCCCATTTTTTAATTGCATCGTTTATTTTCTCCTTGTTGAGTTTAAGAGTTCTTTGTATATTTTGGTAACAGTTTGTTATCAGACGCCTCTTTTGCAAATATTTCTCCTGGTCAGTAGCTTGTCCTCGCATTCTCTTGACAGTGTCTTTCGCAGAGCAGAAGTTTTTGATTTTAATAAGTCCAGCCTATTCTTTCTTTCATTGACAGACTCTTTGGTGTAACCTCTAAAAATCATCAACAAACCCAAAGTCATCCAGGTTTTCTGCTATGTTGTATTCTAGCAGTTTCATAGGTTTGTGTTTTACATTAGGTCTGTGATCTACTCTGAGTTAATTTCTGTGAAAGGTGTAAGGTCTGTGTCTAGATTCTTTTTTGTTTTTGTTTTTGTTTTTTGTGCATGTGGATGTTTTTGTTTTTATGCATAGCTTTATTGTAAGTCTTGAATCTGGGTAGTGTCAGTCATCTGACTTTGTTCTTCTCCTTCAATATTATGTGACATCTGCTTTTTCTCCCTGGAAACTTACAGAAATTTCTCTTTGTAACTGATGTTCTTAAATTTCACTAGAAGATGACTAGGTGTGTTTTGTGTTGTGTGTTTAATGTTTATACATATTTGAGAGAGAGAGCGTGCAAGCAGGGGAGGGTAGAGAGAGGGGGAGACAAAAATTCCAAAGTAGGCTCCAGGCTCTGAGCTGTCAGCACAGAGCCCAATGTGGCGCTCGAACTCACAAGCCCTAGGACCTGAGCTGAAGCCGGGTGCTTAACCAGCTAAGCCACCCGGGCAGCCCTGGGTGTGGTTTTGTAAATCTCCCTTTCAGTCTGAAATCTTATATACTTCTCTAATTATAGTGGTTTTTAGTCAGGATTTCACAAGAACCTTTTTCCCTTTATTTGTTTCCCTCCTAGATCTGTGAATCAGGATAGGCCAGGTCATGCTGCACTAACTGATGACCCTCCCCCCACTGCGTCCTTTGATATAGGTTGTTCAATTGAATCTTTTCCCTTAAGATGGCGTTTTATCTTTCTAAATGAACTCTTGCTCTTCTATGGGTTCTAACCCCTGTACTGGCAATGAATACCTGAGAGAAGAGCCTAAAAACAACCTGTGTTCTATGTGATGAATTGGGAGAGAAAGGTGTGGAGAGCTACCTAAGAGTGGAGAGAGCAGCTCTGTTTTACTCTGTGTCAGTGTCCTGGCACTTTGTCTTTAGCTACAACCACCCAGGCCTTGGAGATGTGGAGCGAGACGGCAGAAGGGGGACCACTTAGGACTGGCCAGTCCCCCTGAAACTCAGTTAACCTTGCCCGTCCCCGCTAGGCTGGTTTAAGCAGTAGTGATGAGATGGCTACTGCTTTTTGTTGTTTTTAATAAGAGGGTCTATCAGTCGAATGTACAGGACAGCAAAGGACACCGGGAAACATGGTAGTCCGGCCTCTCTCCAGTCCCCAGAGCCCAATCAACTTGTCATAGGTGATGCCAGCTCCATCCCATGCCTTCACCTAGACCTCCTCAACCTCTGCTGCCCAGGAAGTTACCTCAGTGTCCCCATTAATTTGACAGATTGACCAACCACCTTGGCTCCTGGGTGTTTCCAAGTGTCTCCATCCTGTTAGGAACTGCAACCTTTCCCTCTAAATTGATCACTTTTGGGTGGGGGGAGATGATGCCCAACCCTTTATTTCTGTTCTTATTTTTCTATTCAGAAAATATTTATTTAGATTTACTCATATGTTTACTAGTTTCATTGCCACTATGACTGCTTGCATTTTAGACATTCCTCCTGAGAGCATTTTCCTTCTTCCTGAAAATCTGAGAAGGAATTTTAATGAAGCCTGGGATCGTAAACTCAGTTTTTGTTTATTCAGAATACTTTCTCTCATCCCCATTCTTTTTTTTGTTGTTGTTGTTGAGGAATATTAGATAGATTCTTTAAGTTTTTATTTATTTATTTTGAGAGAGAGAGAGAGAGCGCGCGCGAGAGAGTGAGCGTGGTCAGAGAAGGAGAAGAGAGAGAGGGAAAGAGAAAGTTTTCCAAGCAGGCTCTGCACTGTCAGCACAAAGCCCAATGCAGGGCTCAAGCTCACAAACAAAACCATGAGATCATAAACTGAGCTGAGATCAGGAGTACTGAGCTACCCGTGCGCCCGCCCGCATCCCCATTCTTAAGGGACAGTTGGGCTGAGCACATGGTTCCTGATGGCCAGTTTTGTTTTCCCTCAGTACTTTGAAAGCATTACTCCACCACCTGCTGAGGACTCTGCTGTTGCAGTTGGTGCCCCACCTAGATCTCCGTGACTTCTGGTGCATACATTCCCCAACTTCGGGAGTGACTACTCAGGGCTCAGAGCTCCCTTTTCCCCTGGAGAATTACCCTCAGCAGAAGGATGCTACTGTAAGGATGCAGGTTTGAGACAACAGAAGGGCACACATTGCCCAAGGCAAGAGGGACCACCCTTGTAATACCCTTAACATTCCTAAGGGCAGGCCTAGAAATGGAAGCTATAGGTAATCAGTTATTGCTTAAGGCTAGTTACACCCTATGTGAGGGTCCTGGGTCCTGGGTCTACTCTGTGATTGGTTAACACTCTAAATGTTGTAATTGGATAAACCTGCTGTCAATAATATTGTGTAATAATAATTGGATCACTGTACCTGTGTCACCATTTCCTGTAACTCCCCCTTCCCAAACTCATAAAAGCCCTACCCCACCTTTGTTCGGGGTTCTCAGCATGGATTCACCACGCCGGTAAAGTCTGTGAGCCCGAGTTTAGGCTGGCCGGGCCTAAATTCGTAAAAAAGCCCTTTGCTTTTGCATGCGTGCTTCGGTCTCCCAGGTAATCTCTGGTTTTTGGGGGCGATATTAAAATCTGGGCATAACACTACTTTACCTGGAAATGTCTGGGAGGTGACATCTGCAGCCAGTAATTGAGTGATAGGAGTATACTAATGGTTGACCCCTCTTTGCCTCAGATTGAGGTGCCTTCATGATCCAGAGCATCCTCATGGGATCAGGGAAAGCCTGGACTTCATCTGAAACCACATTTTACTTAGCTTCTTCCCTTGCCCTATCCTGCTTTCCTATTCCTTAGATGTTCTCCTAAGAGCACTCTCAGTAAATCATGTGCCAAAGGATCAGGTCTCAGGCTCTGCTTCTAGGAAAGCTGCCTCATGATTGCTGTCACTATGATTCTCATTTCTTTGTAGATGGTTGTTTCTTCCCTCTGACTTTTTTTTTTTGCTTGCTTCATTTTATTTACTTCCTATCCCCCCCATGCCTACTTGAAGATCTTTTTTTCTTGTGGGGGGTGTGTGTGTGTGTGTGTGTGTGTGTGTGTGTGTGTGTGTTCGTTCCATAGCTTCACTAAAACAGCAGACTAATGTCTTTTTGTAAATGTCGCTCTGAATTGCTTTAATGTCTCTTTCCTGTTTCAAATAACATTTTTCCATGTTTTTCAAATCCTTTGATCTGTATGGCATCCCAAGGTATTTCTTTCTATATCATTCTAGTTTATTAATTCTTCAGGGGTTCCTAATCTGCTAAAGACCCTCTGAGTCTTTAATCCAACTGTTATGTATTTATTTTCTAAAAGTTCTGTTTAGCTCTTTAAAAATCATTTTGGACAACCCATAAATGCTTTTTTTCCCAATAATCCAGGAAGGCAAATACTTAATAGCTTGCTGGTAGAAGCTGATCTTTGTCGTCAGGGTTCCCCGGCTCCTGTGAACAAATTAAACCTTTAACACATAGTTATGATTATTTAAAGAGTCTATTTGATAATTCCACATCTGAAATTCTTAAGGATTCCTATGTTGCTTTCTGCTGACTCTCACTCATGGTGGTTTGTTTCTTTGTTGTTTCTTTGTACCACTCATGGCGGCAATCTTTGCGTGCTCATATCAGTTTTATCCTAATCTGTGGAAATCCCGAAGTTCTGATTTTTTCTTTTCTAAAAGTTCTATTTGGCTCTTTTTGCAAATGCACACGGTCATTGTTGACACCAATTTACACGGTTTCAGAGAGAGTTACTATTGCTTCTTCCAGAAGCCAGAAGTCACTGCCGACACAGGACCGTTTGCATATCCTTCCAGGAGTCTGTGTCTTAATGCAGGAACCTCAGAATCAGCTGCTCTGTCCTATAGCACATTCAGGACTCCTTTGCACAGTCACAGAGCTCATATGGGCATTTTCCCTCAGGACTCCTCTTACTTTTACATTGGCCCAAACCATTTTGTCCAGTTCCCCATTTTGGTTTTACCCAGTGATATTTTTTACGCGTGTGTACACTTACATGTGGATGTTTGGAGATTTTCCTTTACCTCCTGTGAAAGTGGTGCGTTAAAATAGCTTTTTAGGGGCGCCTGGATAGCTCAGTGGGTTAAACATCTGACTTTGTTGGCTCAGGTCCTGGTCTCACAGTTCATGGGTTCAAGCTTCACATCAGGCTCTCTAGCGCAGAGCCTGCTTTGGATCCTCTGTCTCCCTCTCTGCTGTCCCTCTCTCCCTTGTGCACTTTCAAAATAAATGTTTATGAAAAAGCTAGTTGTTTTGTGAGCAAAAGGCTGGAATGCTGCTAGAAATTAATTTCTTAACTATTTTTTCTATTATTCAAAATTCAAGCATACACACAAAGTAAAGGACAACTCTGAAATTCCGTATACCATCACCTATGTTCACCTACCACAGTTTTGCCGTCTGTCCTTGTTTTCCTTCTTTTTTAAATGGTTTTGTGAGCTCACTCTTTAAACTTAAATATATTTTTTAATGTTTTTTTTTTTTTAATGTATTTTGAGAGAGTGCGAGCAGGGGAGGGGCAGAGGGAGAGAGAGAATCCTACGCGGGCTCCACTGATGGCATGGAGCCCAATGTGGGCTCGACCTCAGGAACCATGAGATCATGACCTGAGCCGAAGTTGAGTGTTCAACTGACTAAGCCACCCAGGCACCCCTAAATATGTTTATTTTAAAGAGAAACTTTATATCAAGTCCATGAAATGGAAAACCATGATCTCTTGCCATTAGTAGAATGTAGGTATACTAATGAGTACAATGAAAATCAAAGTCATTAAAAATTAAGAAAGTGGGGCACCTGGGCGACTCAGTTGGTTAAGCGTCTAGCTTCTGGCTTTGGCTCAGGTCATGATCTCACTGTACATGGGTTCGAGCCTCGCGTCGGGCTCTGTGCTGACAGCTAGCTCAGAGCCCGGAGCCTGCTTCGGATTCTGTATCTCCCTCTCTCTCTGACCCTCCCCTGCTCACACTGGTTCTCTCTATCTCTCAAAAATAAATAAAAAACATTTTAAGAAATATATAAAAGTAATAATTAATTGATTTATGCAAATACATATCCAAAAAACTTTTTAGCAAGAGTAATGGAACAACACATGATCAATCAGTAACACAGATATATTAAGTTCATTTTTATAATGTTTATCATTCATTTTTGGGAGAGAGAGAGACAGAGGCGGGGGTGCATTAGAAAGAGAGGGAGATACGGAACCCAAAGCAGGCTCCAGGCCCCAAGTGGTCAGCACAGAGCCTGATGTGGGGCTTAAACCCATGAACCATGAGATCATGACTGAGCTAAAGTCGCACGCTTAACTGACTGAGCCACCCAGGCGCCCCTCATTGTCTCTTTATTTAAGATAAAGATTTGTCTCTAGAATAATAAAATGATTCTGTTGTTTGGTTTCAATGTTATGGCACCAAGAATGCCAACTCCCAACACACATCTGCAATAAGAAAGGAAGGGTGAAACAACTAGTGTTGGCAAGGATATGGAGAAATTGAAATCTTTGTGCACTGTTGGTGGGAATGTGAAATGATGAAGCCTCTGTGGAAAACACTTCCTAAAGAAATTAAAAATGGAATTGCCGTATGATTCAGTACTTCCACTTCTGGGTATACACCCAAAAGAATTGAAATCAAGGTCTTAAAGACTTATGTTCAAGCAGCATTATTCACAATAATAACTAAAATGTGGAAGGAACCCAAGAGACCATCAATAGATGCGGGATAAGCGAAGTGTGTTATATACATACATTGGAATATTAATCAGCCATAAATTGGGAATGAAATTCTTCAATGTGCTACAACAGGGATGCACCTTGAGAACGTTATGCTAAGTGAAATATGGATAGTAGGGGAGGTTGTGCATGTATGGGGACGGGGTAATTGGGCACTCCTATACTTTTGGCTTAATTTTGCTATAAATCTAAAACTGCTTGAAAAAAATACAGTCTTTTTAAAACAAACAAACAAATGCTTTGTATGAGAAAATGCTATGTACACATTAGGGGTTATTACTGCTCAAACAGGCAGGTGCTATAGTTTGGGAGCACGGGTTGGCATTTACAGTGAGATGCTTAGAAACAGAACAGCTTTTGGAGCTGTTTTTTTCTTCTCTACATAGAGTTAGTGTGCTAGAGGCCAAGGAAAACACTTTGACTGGGGCAGTCAGCTTTCAAGTCTTTGTCCCCTCTGCCCTAACACACAGGTATGCAAATGCATGAGAGAGGGGTAAACTTCAAGCTTTGTTAACTAACTCCCCGCACGTTAATTGCAAAGCTGGCCTTCAGTCCTTTCCCCTCTCTGGGCCTCAGTTTCCCTGCTTAAACGGAAAGTAGTTTTAGATGTTTTCTAAAACACTTTCCAGCTCTGAGCTTCTAGGATACTTCTTTTAATTTTTCCAGTGGCCCATGCTCTCTTTGGCTCCTAGGTCTTTGGACATGTGGTTCCTTCCACCAAGACCAAGACCCCATTTACCTGGCTTACTGCTTGTTCTGCTTTTCTGGTTTCAGCATAGATATCACTTTGGGGGACCTCCTCATGACCTCTCTAAACAGAATTGACTGCCCTCCTCCATGCTTCCAGACTGCCCACCCAGCTTGTTTCTGTGCTTAATATGCCAAATGATAACTTTTTTGCTTACTTGTCTCTTCCCCACTCTAGACTGCATCCAGTGCAGAGTGTGGTAGTTACAGCGCGTGCGCACACACACACACACACACACACACACACACACACACGTCCAGGTTTTCTTGGCGGATAACCCAGCTCTGTCTCTGCCTGGGGAGTTTCCAGGCCCAAAATCCTCTGGGGAGGCTATGCCCCCAGAAACATTCAACCACCAGGTAAGAAGCTGTGAGTGGGAAAACCCTCTTTCACTAGTAAAGAAACCGTTCACATTATTCAAAGAACAATTAATGTTAGAACTTACTCACTTTCAACAGAGCCTTTCTAAAGGACCACAGAGTCCCTTGAAGTGTGATCTTTTTAAGTATTGGTTTTTAAAAATGTATCAGAGGGAGGATTTAAAATCTGAAGTCTCCCAGTCCTAGGGTCTCTCAAAGGTTAACGCAAAGGATCAGAAATGATAATAATTAGAAGAGACCTTCTAGCAATCGCTTTGGAATTTTCCATTCCATTGACAAGGAAGGCAGACACCTTCTGTCCCAGCACCTTCCTGCTGTCCTGGGTTGGCTACAACCACCCTGCACCTTTGTTCAGCTCCGCCCATTACCGCCTGGCTGTGGCCTCTCTGCCCACCGGCGCCAGAGCCGGCTCTGGCTGTGCCAAGATGGGGCTGCCCCAGGCAGGGCTGTGGCTGAGGAGGCTCTGGGTCCTCTTGCAGGTGGCCCTGCAGGTGGCTGTGGGCAAAGTGTGCCTGATACTCTTTCCCACGAGAGTCAAGCAACACATCGTGGCCATGAACCGAAAGAACCCCCACTTTTCCTATGACAACTGGGCCCCGACCCTGTACAGTGTGCAGTATTTCTGGTTTGTCCTGAAAGTCCGATGGCAGCGACTCGAGGACAGGACTGAGCCAGGAGGTCCGGCTCCCAACTGCCCTGTGGTCCGGCTCTCAGGACAGCGGTGCACCATCTGGGACTTCATGCAAGGTCAGGAGACGGCTCCGAGCTTGAGACGTGCTTGGAGTGGGGGTAGCAGAGGTGGATGGGGAAGTGGGTTGAGAAGTCGTGAATTCTCTTCTGGGTGCTCATTTTTTGGCTTCTTGTCTTCTCACTTCCTGCAACTAGGACTTCTACATTCTGTTCTTCTGAGGGGCATCACCCCTTCCTAGGCCCTTCACCCACAAACCAGCTACACTGACCTTCAGCCCCTTCCACATGCTCTTTATTTTTTTATGTTTATTCATTTTTGAGAGGTGGGGGAAGGGCAGATAGAGAGGGAGACAGAGAATCTGAAGCAGGCTCCATGCTGTCAGCACAGAGCCCAACATGGGGCTTGAACCCACGAACCCATGAACCGTGAGATCATGACCTGAGCCGAAGTCAGATGCTCAACTAACCGAGCCACCCAGGCACCCCTCCCACAGGCTCTTAGGCTCTTAGAGTCCCTCTGCCGGGTCAGCTCCTGCTCATCCTTCAGACTTTTGCTCAGTGACACTTCCTGCAACAAGCCAGCCCTGGCTCCCCGTAGGCTAGGTGCCCTCCTCTTCCATGCTGGACATCCTAAGCTTTTCTTTACTGCACCTGACCTGGTAGGCAATTCTGTGCTGCCCCTGCTAGCCTGCACTCTCCCTGCAGGTGGAGCCCGCAGTCGAACCCACTTCCCACCCTGGTAGCCGGGGCTGGCCCATGACCGGTGCTCAGTAAATACATGTTGAAGCACTGTCTCTCCCTCTCCTGTGTATCCCAGCTCTATCGATATGGGTCTTACAGATCTCTTTTTTGTCCTCACAGCGGTCCCTCCTAGGAAGACGTCCTCCTCCTCCCCCTTTCTCTCCCTTCCCACCCAACTTGTGACTGGCTTTGAGATCACCCCTCCACAGGCACGTCCCCAGCTCACCAGCCTTGGCAGCCGCTCTCTGCACTCGGAAAGAAGCCCGGGCCCAGCCTTGTGCTCAGGGTCCTCCCTGAGCCAACTCCCACCTTCCTTCCCCATCTCACCTGCGGGCTACCCCTCATGCTCTGGCCTCCAGACCAGTTCTCCGGCCTTGCACATCCTTTGTGCTTTCCCTTCTCTGCCTTGGTGATGTTGTTGGCTCTTCCCGCTCTATCAGCAACAGTCCAAACCTGCCATCAGTGGGGGGTGGGATTGGGGTGGGGGGGCTGCTCTCACACACACCCCGTTCCATGAGGCCGGCTCAGATCCCTACAGCTAGGCATGCGCTCTCTCTCCTGGACTCATGGCTCTGCATCTGCACCTCTCCTGTGACACTGAGTCTGTCCCCCCAGCATCTGGCTGCCCAACGGGAGCCTCATGACGGCACAGTGTCTGATCCATCTCTGAATTCCCAGGGCCTAGACCCAGTGGAGAGAGAAGTTCCCTGAGGTGAGTGGCTAATCTAGTGTTTTTCAAAGCGTGTTCTTTGGAAGCCAAATTCCACAGATATGCTTTACCACCTCAAGTTCCCTGACTGAAGTCGTTTGAGAAACCCTGCACACCCAACCCTTCCTCCTGGAAATGTGTAGAGCCCATGAATATTTTGAAAGCTCTGAGAAGCCCTGAAGCTTCAAAACAAACAAACCTTGAAGAAAAAGAAAACCCTGACAAAGCACTGACCGATTTCCCTCTTACACACACAACCCCCAGCTCTCCCCCCTGAGGAAATGCCTGTCATCGTCACACATGATCCAAAGAACACCCTTTGGGACAAGTTGACCTAGTCCAGTCCTCTCACTTTAGAAGGGAAAACGGAGAACACGGAGAGCAAAGGTAACAGAGCCAGTGAGCGAGCAAGTCAGACCCAGAACCGGGGCTGCTTCATCTCATTTTTTTCAATGAGTCTCAGCAAACATTCCAGAGCGCCTCCTCTGTGCCTGGCCCCCAGCCAGACGCCAGGGACGCAGAGTTGGGTAAGAGCTTGCTCCTTCACTCAAGGAGGTTATGCTTTCACAGCACAGATGGACATAGTAAATGAATCCTCACAGCTCCATGAGATGGGGGAGGCTGCAAAGGTATAAAGTTCGCCTGCAGGACTTGGACTGTTTCCTGGAGGAGGTGGTTTTGGAACTTGGCCTTGAAAAATGAGTAAGATTTTTGCAGCTTGGGAAGGGAAAAGCGTTTCAAGCAGAGCAACCGGCAAGAGTTTCTTGCTCATGACTTTAAGCTGCGGTGCACAAATGACCTCTATTTATCCAACATTTGCTAAGGGACCACCGATAATAAGAACCCTGAGAATAACAGCCTACTTTTATTGAGTGTCCACTATGTGCCAAGCACTGAGCTAGAAGCAGGCTGACTTGACGAATGCCATTATCTACTGACCCGCTCCCTGAAAGCCAACTTGCTTCACGGCCAGTTCAGAGTGTACTCGCCTCTTTTAACTGTTGGCTTTCAGTTTACATGTTAAAGACTGTTCTAGCTGCCTCTGCTCCCTGCCGTTGCACCAGAGACTGAAGAATGGAGAGAGAAGGAGCCCAAGAGACAAAAGATAACTCTACTTATAAAAGGAGTTGGCTTTCAGCACATGGACCCAGAAAGAATGGTACTGAGCGGTCCTGAAATAATAGACACTGGTGATACAGAAGTCAACACAACTAGTATCTGCCCTGGAAAATCTCATAACCCAGAGGGGGAGATGGTGTAGTGAAAGAGGGAAGCAGAGGGTTCTGGAAGCAGTGGGGTGGGGTAGGAAGGTGGTCAGAGGAAGGCTTCCTGGAGAAGAGGATGGTGAGCCAATTGTCTAAGGACCGTGAAGCCTTGGAGTGTGTGGGACAAGGAAGTGGGGAGCAGAGCAGGACAGAGGGGAGGAGCCTCAGTTTGGCAGAAATGGGGCTGTGAGAGGCATGAAGAGGTGAAAGATGAGGCTGGAGACGTCACCAGCACTTAAGGGACATGTGTCTTACTAAAGGGGGTAGACTCCATCCTGAACATATTGGTGACTTCCAGATGGATTTCCAAGCAGGATGTTCACATGATCAGTTCTGCTTAATAGAAGGATATCCTATAACTGCTTTGGAAACCCACCAGACCACTAAAAATCTCTGGTGTACGCTTTAGGTATAAATATGAACTCATTTCCAGCCACAGACTGGAAGATCTAGAAGACTCTATGGATAATCTAAAGCAGTTCTTTCATTTTTTCAGATGCGAAGGCCCAGAGAGGTAAATTGCTTGCTCAGAGTCATTTAGCAAGTTCTTGTAGAGCCTGAATTAGAAGTTGTGCCTTCTGACTCTCAGCTACTGTGCTTTTTGTTGTTGGATAAGACAACAGAGGCTCAGAGAAATTCCAGCCACCTCCTATCGTCTGCATCACACACACACACACACACACACACACACACAGCAAAACATTGATGAACTGGTATGTTGTGGTAGAAGGCAATGCTGAGTATTTTATTGTCTAGGTACTTGGGAGTTAATGTGAAACAGAATTTATTTCAGCCCCTGTTTCCTATCCTCTAAAATCTCTCCAAGTATACTTAGGTGGTGTCATCTAGCAACTATAAATGCACTTTCTCTGCTGAGAGAGCCTGGTATGGGGGTTAATTTACTGGCATGGAGGTCATGATGGTGGGTTCAAGTGCAGCAGCTATAGAGCTGTCTCCCTGTTTACACAGACAAGCAGGACTTGACAGTGCTTGGCCGACATCTGAGATGGTGTTCTTTGCACCGTGGCTTGTGCACACAGGCAGAGTGCCAGCCCTCCGGACCGCTACCCCCTGCACCCATCCTTCCTCTCTGCTACCACAAAAGTGGGGAACTAAGTTTAAACTTTGCCCTCAATACTGATCACTGCACCCAACCCCACTATAAATAATTAAACAAATGTCTCTGTCTCTTCCAATGGCCTAATCAGTGAGTGTCGAATTTTGTTCCAATTAAAAACAAAATTCCAGACAGCTAATATTTAGCACTGGTCCTGACCTTAAGTCTTTTGGGTTCTTATCTAAAGCATGACTCTCTTGGGTCATTGGAGGCCAATGGCTGACCACTTGGCCTTGACTTACCTCTGAGCCTAACCTGATGAGACCTGGGCAACCCTGTCACATGGGTGAGGACTTGTGTAATCAACCAGCAGGGACTGAGGCCCACTCAGTGCCCCGTAGGGCCTCCTAAGGGAACATCTGTGAGCCAAGCACACGGAGTGCTTTGTATCTCCTGGTTAACCTTCTCCTCAGCTACTGAAAAGTGAAGACTATAAAAAAAATTTTTTTTAATGTTTTTTCTTTTACTTTTGAGAGAGAGAGAGAGAGATTGAAAGCACGAGCAGGGGAGGGTCAGAGAGAGAGGGAGGCACAGAATCCGAAATAGGCTCAGGCTCTGAGCTAGCTGTCAGCACAGAGCCCGACACGGGGCTTGAACCCACGAACCATGAAGTCATGACCGGAGCTGAAGCCAGACGCTTAACCGATTGAGCCACCCAGGCACCCCTAAAAAATGAAGACTAAATAACCAATTGTTTCTGTCTTTACTTGGGCAGCAGGAAACTCAGTTATAATGAATGCATAGGACCTTAGGACTGGTTTATTTGTCTTTGCTAGTTCCCTCCTGTTCTGTGCCTCCCAGAAAGGCATGATTTAAAAAAAATATATACATATATATGTTTTACTGTATGTGGAAGCTGCTTCAATCCCACTGCATAGCAAGGTGAGGGTATAACTAATGGAAGGAAGCATTAGCAAGTTAAAATGCCCTCTGTTCCCCTCCATCAGCAAGCTCTATCTTTCCCCTTCTCCGCTGCCCACATACTCGCCCGGGCTCCCATGGTCCCTCACATGCATTTCTCTGACGCCCCCTAACTGGATCCTGCCCACTTCCATTCCCATCCTCAGCCCTCTCTCCAAAGAGTGATGTCCAAGTGTAAATCTGATCGTGTATCATTATACACCTCTACCTAACAGTCAAGGTTCTGGCTTGCAAGCCACAGAAACTGACTCTGGCTTTCTTAGGCACACACATACGTGTACAAAAGAACATATTAATAAGGTGTTGCAAGATTTCCAGAATCAACCACAGCTGGAGCCCTGGGCCTGGACTGTCTTTTAGCACCAACAGTCAGGCCAGGATGCTGCTGTCCCAGTAGTTGCCTTGAGAACCAAGCCCCGCCCCCAGGACCCCCCCATCCCTGACACGGGCACTACCACTGGGCCATGGATGAACTCTGCCGTCTCAATGGCTCCGCAACCAAAGACCTAGGTGGGAGGGTCCAATCAGCCCCGCCTGGGTCACTGCTTATGCCTTGGCTGCTCAGGACAGAGTACAGACCTGGCCCCTCCGTCCTCCACAGAGGCATACTCTCCCATGGATAGCCTAATAAAATAGGAAATTCCAACTAGGAAGGAGGCTTGGAAACTGGGCAGCCAAAATTGCAATAAATATCCGCCATCCTTGGTTTATATTTCTAGGATGTCCCTTTGTACCTAGGATAAAATCCAGACTTTTCACCAAGGCATAGGATAGCCTGCCTCCCCTGGCCCATACTTACCTCTCCAGTCATGCCTCTTGTTTCCCACCCCCCACCCCTCCCCAGGCCTGGCTCTGGTCACAGTGGCCTTGCAGGTCCTTGAACACGCCAGCTGTCTCCTGCCTCAGGGCCTTTGTACGAGTTGGAGTCCTTTTGTCTGGAATGCTCTTCTCCCTTTGCCCTTGGCTGGCTCTTTCCTAGCCTTCATTTCGCAGGTGAAATGGCACTTCCTCAGAGGCGTTTCCCGACCCAACTGTCCAAAGTAGGTCACTCCTTTACAGTCTCTTTCGTAACACTTATCACAAGGTGACATTACCACATTTATGTGTTTACTTGTTTTTTTGCCATTAAATAGACCTCAAATTACATGCAGGCAGGTGCCTGCTGGCCTTGTTCTCTGCTGCATCCCTGGTGTCTGAGAGCCTTGCACATGCGAAGTCAGAACAGCTTGCGGCACCTGGGTGGCTCAGCCGGTTAAGTGTCCGGCTTCGGCTCAGGTCATGATCTCGTGGTTCGTGGGTTCGAGCCTCGCGTCGGGCTCTGTGCTGACAGCTAGCTCAGAGCCTGGAGCCTGCTTCAGATTCTGTATCTCCCTCTCTCTCTGACCCTCCCCTGCTCCCGCTGTCTCTCTCTGTCTCTCAAATATAAAGTAAAAACATTAAAAAAAAAAAAAAAAGAACAGCTTGCATGTAGGTGGAATGAGGGCGAGCTTGGGGACGTGAGGATGAATGAAGAACAGGGCCCGCCCACAAGGGGCAACAGTGGCCCGGCCTGTACGTTGTGACAGATGTGAGGGAAGGGCTCACAATGTCAGCTCAGGCCACAGCTAAGCACCAGGTGCTGGCAGCTCCCTGCAGTTACCCCATCTAAGGTAGGAGGGTTGCAGAAGGCACCCACCTGGGGCCGTTTCCATGGGTGTGGGGCCAGTGAGTCACACAGGGTTCCACGTTCAGAAGGGCCCCATGTTTGGGGTTCAATGGCCTGCAGTAGTTGTGTTGAAATCCTGAATCATTGTATCTTTGAATCTGCATTTTAAACTGAGGCCTAGGGGCTCCTGGGTGGCTCAGTTGGTTAAGCTTCAGACTTCGGCTCAGGTCATGATCTTGCGGTTTGTGGGTTCCAGCCCCGCGTTGGGCTCTGTGCTGACAGCTCAGAGCCTGGAGCCTGCTTCAGATTCTGTGTCTCCCTCTTTCTCGACCCTCCCTTGCTCACTCTCTCTCTCTCAAAAAATAAATAAAACATTAAAAAAAAAAAAGTGAGGCCTAATGGGACAATGGAATGTGCCAGGGGACTTGGAGACTTGGCTCATGCAGGATCCTGCCTCCCTCCGCCTTCTTGCTCCCTGGGACATGTTCTCCACAGCCTCTCTTCCCACCTCAGATGCAGGGCTTGCCCAGCCTCCTTCCCAGTCCTAGCCAGTGACTGCTGCCACCTTTGACCCCAGAGAGGGTCTGGACGCGGACATGGGGAAGGTTGAGACCGGGTGTGCTCATCTTGCCTTGTCTCATGGCAGGGTGTGGAGGTGGCCGTCCCCCTCCCGAGCTGACAGTGCCTTGTGCAGTTTGCCGAGTGTGTGGGGTAACGAGGTGGGAGAGGCCTCTTGCCCACCTACCCCCCACCCCATCAAGGAGCCTGGCATGTCCCTGAATGGAGGTGGTTATATGCTGTGAGGTAGGAAGTGGGCATGATGGGAAGGGTAAACGTCCAGCTCAATTTCTGTGCTCCTAGCTGGGCACAGTGTGTGGATGCAGTGCTACAGGCAGCCACTGGCCACACACATACATGGACACGAGCACCGAGTTTTGGGGGTTCCTGGGTGGTCATGAGAGTCTGTGCAGTCCATGAATACCCCTCTGTCCATGGGAGCATGGCATTAAGTAGTAGCTAAAAAAATACCATGCCAGTGCCGGAGAGAGACCACAGAAGAAAATCTTTTGATTTTAATATATGTAGGGGCACTCCCCTTCCCCGCTTTGTAAACAAGCGCTCAGCTTTTTCATTTTGCACTGGGCCAGCAGGTTATGTAGCCAGTCTGGTCTCACCCGTCCCTCCTCTTGGGGGCATCCCTTCTCCGCCCCTCCCCGCTTCACAGCTCAGGAATGGACAGCGGATAACAACGGCTCACATTTATTGAGTATCTGCTACAAGCCAGGCACCGTTTGAAGCCCTTATCTGTATTACCTTCTTCAATCCTTATAATGATACTATAAGTATTATTATTATGTCTATTTGCGAATGGAGAAACAGAGGCTCTGCATGGGAAGAGTACTAAATTGAGAGTCTAGGAGCCAGAGTATTAATTTTAACTCCACCACTGACCTGCTGTGTGGCCTGGAGCAAGCCTGTAAACAAGGAGAAAAGTTGCCTCCCTCACAGTATACTGACCTCACCGCATGCGAAAAAGGATGTGAGCCCGCCTTGTTAACTGCGGGAGAGGGACTCTCCTAGTGGCTGCAGGTGGTCCACAGAGACCCCTTGATAAAATCGCCTCATTGTGGAGAGGAGTGAACTGGTTCCAGCCTCTGTTAAGTCTTGCCTTGTAGGCTTCAGCCCCCCACTGTGACCTGGCTCCATCTCTGAGGGAAAATAAAAGTGGTCACAGAATTTGGGTGCCTGGGCGGCTCTGTTGGTTAGGCGTCTGACTCTCTTGATTTTGGCTCAAGTCATGATCTCACAGTTTGTGGTTTCAAGCCCCACATTGGGCTCTGCTGTGACAGCGGTGAGCCTGCTTGGGATTCTCTCTCCCTCCCCCTCTCTGCCTCTCCCCCCGTTTTCTCTCTCTCCCTCTCTCTCTCAAGATAAACATTAAAAAATGGTTTTAATGGGGTAACCGAAGTGAGGGCAGGAGTGAAGATGGTACTGGCAGATCAAGGCTGTATGGATGATGGGCTGTTGACGGTTCCGTTCCTGTTTCAGGCAACAGGCCATTGGTGCTGAATTTTGGAAGCTGTACCTGACCTTCATTTCTTTTCAAATTTGACCAGTTCAAGAGACTTGTTGAAGACTTTTGCTCCATAGCAGACTTTCTCATCATCTACATCGAAGAAGCACACGCATCAGGTAGAGAGAGACTCCCTGCCCTTCCCTCTTCCTACCTTCTCTTTTCTCTCCGGCTTCTGGAAGGCCCTGGCTCAAGGGTGGGGGTTGGGGTGGAAGAGGAGGAGTGAGGGAAGGAGCTCTACTATTCACAGGTAAGTCCCTGCTGGGGTTATCCACCACTGCTAACTCCGCCACGCGTGCCTTCCACCGGGCCCACCGAGCAGAAGACCTGGAGGGTTTAGCTGGAGAGCACCCGCCATTTTGAACGGATAAATAGAGAAGTCAAGGGAGGGGAGCTAAGAGGAGGAATTCAGACTGGAATGACTGCGTACAGCTACTTGTGATCCAGCCTGAGATTCTCGAAGCTCAAAGGGACATTGGTTCGTCTCAGCCAATGGTTCCCAAGCTTTAGTGAGCATCAGAAGCACGTGGAAGGCTTGTTTTTTTTGTTTGTTTTTCAATTCTTTTAATGTTTTTTATTTATTTTTGAAAGACAGAGAGAGACAGTGCGAGCAGGGGAGGGTCAGAGAGAGAGGGAGACACAGAATCTAAAGCAGGCTCCAGGCTCTGAGCTAAAGCACAGAGCCCAACACAGGGCTCGAACCCACAAACCATGAGATCATGACCTGACCTGAAGTTGGACGCTCAACCAACTGAGCCACCCAGGTGCCCCTGGAAGGCTTGTTACAACAGACAGCAGGGGCCCACCCCAGAATTTATCAGTTAGGTCTGGGGTGGGGCCTGTGGATTTGAATTTCTGACAAGCTCCCCGTGGAGCTGGAGCCGCTGGTCTGGGGACCACACTTTGAGAACCGCTGCTCCGGGCTAACGTTCATCTGGGGCAGGAATTCTTCCTTCAGCCCCGAACAGGCATCACTCACCTTCAGTACTTCACGTTTAATCTTGTTCCTTTCCTGGGGAGTTCTGTCGGAAGAGCTCTCCTGGAAACTCCTACAGCTCCTGTCTAAGCCCTCTGAACTTTACGAAATGGACAGACACACCCCTATCCCCCGATTTTCAAGGAGACTGAACCCATAAGTGTAGCCCAACTCTCAAACCCGAAGGCTGAAGAAGGCAGGAGGGACAAGTGTCATTGATTCGCCCGTCTCCCACACGATTTTTGTCGGTCTCCCAGCACCTGGCAGAGCCCGTGTCACAGGACTGGAGCTCGGCCAAAGCTGGGTGAATGAGTGTGCTTAGGCCAGTATTAGCCTTGCTGGTTTATCCGTGTGCTGGAGGCTGCTGTGAATTATCAGCGAAGTTCGTCCAGAAGTGCTTTCTCCAATATGGCCCCTGGGTCCCTGATGTCAGAGCCATGTGGGTTGCTTGTTAAAAATGGACATTCCAGGGCCACCTGGGTGGCTCAGTTGGTTAAGAGTCTGACTTCGGGTCAGGTTAGGTCATGATCTCGTGGTTTGTGGGTTCGAGCCCCGCATCGGACTCTGTGCTGACAGCTCACAGTCTGGAGCCTGCTTCAGATTCTGTGTCTCCCTCTCTCTCTGTCCCTCCCCTGCTCATGCTCTGTCTCTCTGTCTCTCTCTGTCTCTCTCAAAAATAAATAAACACTAAAAATTTTTAATAAAAAAAAGGATATTCCAGGGCCCCACATCAGGCCCATTGCATCCTGATTTATTCCACCCAAAGGTTTGAGAACTTCTTTCAACTTAATACTGTGTTCAGTTAACTGGCAGCTTCTGTCCTCATTAACGGTTTGGGACAAGATGAAATATTAGCACAGGGGACCAGGTACACAGAGGTTCATCATCCTGTTCTCTCTACTCTTCTGTTCTTTAAACCTTTTCCATAACAGAATTTAAAAGACTATAAGTCACAGGAGAGCAAATGCCAGCGCAGTGTGTCTCTGGGTGAAACGCTCCTTGGGGGGAGCAGCAGCCAGGAGTTCCAGAGAGAGATGCTGGGCGCCTTCAGGTGTCAGTGGTCTCCCTGGCTGAGAGGAGACACTGACTTGATGTCATCACAGCTGGCAGCTGAAGCACAGCCAAAGCCCATTTAACTGACCTGGGGCAGCACTTGTCAAACTTGACCTCGCGGCAGCGACCTGGGGACCTCGCTGGGCCAGCGGTGCTGCGAGCTCCCAGGTGAGGCAGAGGCTGCTGGTGCAGGGACCACACTTGTGGTGACAAGGACACGGAGGATCCAGCTTTACTCTCTAAAGGAATAAGCTGTAAACTGTCACAAGATGGCTGGATCGTCAAGAGAACTTGTTCCTGGTCCCAGTATCTGCCCTGTTTCTCCTGGAGTCAGCCCCAGCAGGTTTAACCCTTTCAGAACCTCAAGCCTTCGAGGAAGGACTTCCTGACCCTGTTCTGACACAGACTGTTCTCTTGCTTCTGTGCTTTGCCACTCCTCATTCAGTCATTTCTTTCCCCTCTCCGTCTCCTTCCCCGGGGTACTTGTTTCTGTCAACCAGACAGAAGTGAATATGGCATGAACCCCACAATTAAAATGCACGGAGCCAGTGTCCGCCAATCCCTCCAGGTCTGGGGCCTCTCACCCCACCCAGTTGGCTTCCTTTTCCTCCACACGCCACGTCTGTCCAGGTAAATTATAGGGAGGCCTGAGGCCTGGTGGGAAGAACACAGACTTTGGAGCTTCAGACCTGAGTATGGCTCCTGGCTCCATCACACGCTGGCCACGTGAGCTTGGACAGCTTCCCTTCCGTGCCCACTTCTGCGACACTAAAGTAGGATGGCAACACCAACCTCACACTCATTCGACAATGTTTAATGAGTACCTGCGCTGGGCCCAGGGATATGGAGACACATGAGACACATGAGACACAAGTCCTGCCTCTCAGGAACTCCCTGTTAAAGCTGGGGAAGCAAGTCACTGCTCCTCCCTGGGCCTCCATGTTCTCAGCTTCAGGACAAGGACGAGAATCCCGCCTGATCTCCGTAGGTGGCTGTCGTGAAGCCCCGATGAGCTCATTGTTGCACAAGCCTGACTGCCTGGACATGAGACCAATATAGGCTGGCATTATTGTCATCTACAAAGTTTTGATGTCTTGGGGCAGGTAATAATTACCGTAAACTACGGCCAGGCACTTGTATCCTGGTGTGAATTTCTCCTGAGAGCTGGTTTTTCTTTGAAGCCCTGAGGAGGTAGAGCCGTTTCTGCCGATAGACTTAACCACCTTGTATTACCCGGGGAGGCAGCTACTCCCGTAAACACAGGCCACGTGGCTTCCAAAGGAACCTATGACCACATTACTTGGGTCCCAGGCTCCCCAGAAAGGAGGCAAGTAGGAAGGCAAGGCCGGTAACACTTTACGGTTGTGGGTCCGTTAACTAACGTGTACCACTTCCTGTAAGTAGGCAGAGGGGCGCCTTGGCAAATGAGGCCAATTGAAAATCCCCTTCTATTTCAAGCTAAGCAGCCTAAAAGGCATCTCGGGAGGAAAGTAGCCATAATCTGCGTTACCGAATAAACACTGGGTTCTTTCTCACCTGTCTGTTATTTAGGGCACACGGGCAAAATAAACCAGTATTTTCCAAGCAGCTTCTATGAAGGAATTTCCATACAAATTATGCCATCCAAGCCATTCCACCAGCCCTCTGCAACATAGGTTCTATTATTCCCACAGCAGATGGGGAAACTGAGAATTTAAAGAGATTTCAGGAGCACCTGGGTGGCTCAGTTGGTTGAGCATCCAGCTTCGGCTCAGGTCATGATCTCACTGCTTGTGGGTTCGAGCCCCGTGTCAGGCTCTGTGCTGACAGCTCAGAGCCTAGAGCCTGCTTCAGATTCTGTGTCTCCCTCTTTCCCTGCCCTCTCACCTGCTCGTGCACTCTCTCTCTCTCTATATATATATCCAAAATAAATAAACATTTAAAAAAATTTTAAGAGATTTCAAGATCCTACCCAATATCACACAGCTGAGTGTGTCAGGGAAGGCTTCCTGGAGGAGAGGGTGTTAGAGCAGTGGTTCTCAACTGAGGGTGATTTTGTCCCCCAAGGGATATTTGGCAATGTCTGGAGAAGTTTTTAGTTGTCACAAAATGTCAGAGCAGTGCTACTGACATCTAGTGAGCAGAGGCCAAAGGTGCTGCTCAACATCGGGGAACATTCAGGATGGCACCCCCACCACCAAACGCCAATAGTCCCAACGGAGAGAAGCGCTGTGGTAGAGGTGAGCCTTTAATTTTTTTTTAATGTTTATTTATTTTTGAAGGGGGGGAGAGAGAGAGGGAGAGAGAGAGGGAGACTGAATGGGGGAGGGGCAGAGAGGAAAGGAGACACAGAATCTGAAGCAGGCCCCAGGCTCCGAGTTATGAGCACAGAGCCCAACACGGGACTTGAACTCAGGAGCTGTGAGATCATGACCTGAGCTGAAGTCAGACTGAGCCACCCAGGTGCCCCAAGGTGAGCCTTAAAAAGACAGGTAGGATCTCAGATGTGGAAGAGATGGTAAGGAGACAGGGAAGAGAGGGGTCCACATCATTGGAGGAGGAGTCACTCTGGCTAGATGCGGAAGGACCGGGAGCCGTGACCAGAAGTACTTGTGGAGAGAGATGGTCGGGATCATTACGCGCTATGCCACGGAACGGGTCCTGTAACTGATTTGTAAGCAGAGGGAAATAACCTGATTACATTTTGTGTCAGTAGCAGTGTCAAAGATCTTTGGAGGAGCAAGATCAGGAGGCAGGGATACTTCTTAGGAGGGGCTGAAAGTAAGGGTCATTGCCAGGCTGGCAGTTGTACTTGGCTACGGGCTCACCCTGAGTGGCAGGCACCCCGAGGCTGTCGGGACAGCTAACACCAGCAGCACATCAGAAGTTGTAGGAAAGAGAAGATCCTGTTCCCCTCACACCGTGGGTGAAGGCAGCACTGTGAAAGGGTGGAGGTGAGAGGCGGCTTGGGGGTTGTGAGTCCAGGGGTCCCTGGTACCTCACCCAGCTGGCTGCAGCGAAGGCTGGAGGAATGCAGGTGAGACAGCCCAGGTCAGTGGGGAGCTTGGGATTTATCCTGAGGATCACAGGGAGCCATCAAAAGCCATGGCAGGAGAGTGCCATGGTCAAGTTTGCATTTTGGAAAGAACATTCTGATGTCGTGCAAACGTGATGTGATAACCTCTTACAGAAACTGTCGCTAGGGAAGAACATTCTGGTGGAGAATAATCAGAAGAAGGAGATTGTCTAGACTCTGGAATGGTAGTTCTCAAACTTCGGTATGTGTTAGAATCATTAGGAAGGCTGTGAAAACAGATTGGTGGACCCCACTGCCGGTCAGTCTCGGGATCTTTCTTTAACAAGGTCCTCGTGAGGATCAAGTGCACATTCATGTTCGAGAAGCACTGGCCTACTGGACTCTCGCAGGCTGAAGAGCCGAAGTCTGGGAGTCAGGAGCCCTGGGCTTCGTTTTTGGATCCGTCAGTACCTCCGTGTGTGATCTCATGCATTCGTCCATGATAGGAAGCTGGGCCAAATCATGGCCAAGGGCTCCTCTATCTGGGACCCTCTGTTACAAAGGGGTGGGTGGCGGTGGGGATGGGGTGTTTCATCTGCAGGAAATATGCACCATGCCTGTGAGGCCCACTGCTCGTCTGTCCTTTTGTAGATGGCTGGGCCTTCAAGAACAACGTGAACATCAGGAATCATCGGGATCTCCAGGACCGCCTGCAGGCAGCCCGCCTGCTGCTGGACAGGCGCCCCCAGTGCCCCGTGGTGGTGGACACGATGCAGAACCAAAGCAGCCGGCTGTACGCAGCGCTGCCCGAGAGGCTCTATGTGCTCCAGGAGGGCAGGATCCTCTACAAGGTGGTGACCGGGGGCAAGGGGTGCTGGAGGGGTGAGGGCAGAGCGGGCTTTGCATCAGACAGATCTACATTTGAGTTGTTGCCCAGCCATTTACCAGCCATGTGACCAGGGGCAAGTCCTTTCCTGTCTTGGAGTTTCCCTTTCCTCTTCTGCAAAATGGAGGTTCTGGCTCCCCACCTCATGGGAGGTGAAATAATGGGACTTTCCTATCCCTAGCATTTGGACTGGAGCTGTAGCCTCCTGGCAGCCTTCTGAACCCGGAAGACTGGACCCGCCCCCATTCGGTCTGAAGCTGAATGAGAGAATATAGTTTTCATTTCAGCAGATAAACAGTGCTCAGAGAAGGACATTGACTTGCCCAGCGTCACACAGCACAAGGCTCTGATTTCAGTTCTGAATCCTTTGAATGGGAGGGGCCAGGAGTGGGAGGCTCTGAAGCTGCACTTGTCAGAGACAGGCCTGAACCTGGGGGCGGGTGGGGGAGGTGGGGGGAGGGAAGGAGTGGGTGTAGGACGGAGAAGAGATCGAACCCTGTAGTTAAGAGCTGGAAATGCCGAAGCAGGGATTCAAGGCAGGAATTGAGTCTCGGCCTCCTTTCTGGTGATTGTGTCCCACCTTAGGGCTTCCAGCCTGGCCAGAGTGGGGAATGTAAGCATAGCCTCTGACCACTCGGGCACTGTTGGCCTCCCCAGGAGGGCAGAAACTGTTTCATAGCTGCCGAAGGGATTTCAAGCCTTGGAGGGTGCATGAAGCCCAGCCGTGTGGATACTCCTCTGCCCACGGGTCAAGCTGGCCCTACTTCTGTGGGTAAAATGAGCAACAATTTGCAGATGAGTCCCCAGGCTGCCAGGGTCACAACACAAGAATCACATCCTTCTGCCTTTCTCCTCCCTGGAGACATGGCCCTAAGATGGCATGATTGAGGCCAGCAGGGTCAGGCCCTGCACAAGTACTGGCAACACAGAACCGATTCGAAAATGACCCGCCCCTTCCTTGGAGGTGCTCACAGTCCGGAGGACGAGGAAGACACATCGAGTGTCCAGTGTCCCAAGTGCTGTGAGACTCTAGAGCAGAGATCAGCACACCTTTTCTGCAAAGGGCCAGACTGTAAATATTTTTGACTTTGTGGACCAAATAATCCCGATTACAACCACTCAGTCCTGTGTTCTAGCACAAAAACAGCTCAGACAGTATACAAATGGAAAAGTGTGAGGCGTCAGAACAGATCCGGCTCTCAGATTCCCCGACCTCTGAGGAAAGGTGGGCTCTTTGGAGGTGGTGAAAACTGCTTGGGCCTTAAAGGCTAGGAAGCCAGCCATGTGAGCGTGGTGCATGAAAATCATGGCAAATACAGGGAAGGAGCTGAGCAAAGGCATCGAGGCATGTTAGAGAAGGGTGTGGATGGAGAGTTGGGGCATTCAGGTGACTGGGGTCTCATTCCGGGCCAAGGAGTGCAGCCTACCTCTTAGGGCATGCCATGGATGAGTTCTGAGCAGGATACAGGCTTGATTGGATTTGTATTTTAGAAAGATCACTGGCTATTGGGGGAGGCATGGACTGGAGGAAGCAGGGGCTGAGGACTGCGGAAAGTCAGGAAGTGGGACTTGGCTGCCCAAGCAGGGGCCGAAGAGGGCTGAACTAGGGCAGCGGGACTGGAGAGGCAGAGGTGGTTCTGATGTAGAGAAGATAAGGCCTGTCTGAAGGTCTAATTATGGAAGAACTGCTTATTTGTAGAAACCCCTTTCTCCTTTTGAAACAATTCCCTTTACCTCCTCTGGTTCTCCCGGTACTTCTCTCTCCAGTCTGCCCATTAAAAGTGAGTGCCACTCCATACCCTCTCCCTGCGTGATCTCATCTGCCATTGTCTATACCGTCCTGACAACGCCCGTGTAGCTATCGCTAGCCCAGTTCTCTGAGCTAGGCTCCAGACGTACTAATTCCTGCAGGTCGGACATCTGGGAATGCTGATTTATTTTTCTTGCAGGGTAAACCTGGCCCTTGGAACTACCATCCAGAGGAAGTTCGTGCTGTTCTGAAAAAGCTTCACAGTTAGCCTGGGCAGGGTTCCCCGCCCGAGGTGATCAACAGGAGGAGTCCTCAAGTCCCGGCTCTCCACTCCCCCAACCCATGTGGCTTTTACCCCTTGACCTGTATCTGCAAGCTGAACCACTAGCTCAGATCTGTCTGATCTACCCAACAACTGTAATCGGAAAATGGGGCAGCAAGGTTACAGGCTGTACAGAATGTCACCCCTGCCCCTGTGGCGGAGACCACATTCATTGCAAGTGGTCCCCATCTCCAGCCACTCTGATACAAAGTGGTTAGATATGGCAGTCCTTACGTTCGGTAAATCCATTTTACCAAGTTTACCATTTATGGAATTGATCATCTAAGATACCGAATTGGTTTTTGGAACCAAGCATGGGGAGCACTCCCGTTGTTTAGAGAGAGAGAGATGAGGGATTGAAAGCTGTCATTAGTTTATGCAGAAGCATGTATTTGAAATTGTTTCTCTGATTTCTTTGCAAGTCTCCTGATGGTCATTTGGGTTAGAGTACATCAGACTAACGGATCACCATTGGTATTCATCTGTTTTAACTCTGCTTCTTTTCATGTTTGTCTATGACGGCCACAGCCTAAAGTACACACAGCTGTGACTTGACTTGAAAGAAAATGTTTTAAGATGCAGCAAGCTAATACAGAATGATTAAAACATAGCAGGCGATCTGGGATGGTTTCGGTGTGATCTTTACATTTTCTCTTCCAATTTGCGTCAGCCTGCTTTATCTTTTATTCTGGCCCAGTGTAATCTGACCTGCAAAAATACCATATGCTGGAAGAGCCTCATTTGGTGGGAAAAACATTCATTCCCTGTGGGTTATGTATCAAATGTTTCTTTGTCTTGTGAACTCTTGCTGAAGAATGTTTCACGTTGGAGGGGCGCCTGGGTGGCTCGGTTGATTAAGTGTCTGACGTTTAATTTCAGCTCTGATCATGATCTCATGGTTCGGTTCGTGGGATCAAGTGCCTCGTCAGGCTCTGTGCTGACAGCATGGAACCTGCTTGGGATTCTTTTTCTCTCTCTTCCTCCCTCTCTGCCCCTCCCCCACATGTGCTCTCCCTCTCAAAATAAATTTTTAAAAAATCAGGTAGAGACTTCAGTGACCATTGCCTTTAAAGACAAAATACATTTTGATCCACATTAGGATCAAGCTACCTTCACAACATGACATAAAAGAATGCATTTGGGGAGATATTTTTCTTTTTATTTTCTTTAAATTTTTTTGAATACTTTATTAATTTTTGAGAGAGAGCAGAGGAGGGGCAGCAAGAGAGGGAGACACAGAATCTGAAGCAGGCTCCAGGCTCCGAGCCATCAGCACAGAGCATTGAGATGGTGACCTGAGCCAAAGTCAGGCACCCAACGGACTGAGCCACCTGGGCACCGGGGAGACGTTTTTTTTAATGATGAAAACAAAGGCTTGGCTCTGCCTTAGTTGCCACAATGTTAATACTATTAATGTTGCAATTTTAGTCTTTTTAAAAAAGTTATCATTAATCATCTACCAGGTACCCACTTTCAGATATGTTAACTCATCTAACCTTTATATATTTCAAAGAAGGGATTTTTGTCCCCATTTTATAGATGAGGAAATTAAGGCTCAGAGTTAAGTAACTTGTGGAAGGTCTCAGAAGTAGTTAAGTAACATGCGGAGATTCACACCCCATCTCTAACTGCAAGCCAGAGAGTCCTGGCTGTGCTCCCCGCTAGCCACATGACTTTGGCTAAGCTGCCTTGGTATCCTGAACTATAAAATGGGGTATCAGCAGTGCCTGCTGCATAGAAGATTCATGAGTAGAGCACTCAGAAAGTGCTACTCTCAGAAAGAGTAAGGCACTGTGCCTGCCTTGGAGAAAATGCCACGGATGTGTTGGCCATTATTATTATTATTGTTTCACAACTGCCTCCTTGGGCCCCCCTTTTAGGGAGTGGGGGATGGAGGGAAGGCAGGACAGTAGGGACACAGAATGAAAATTCTTCATCCTGCTAAAGAAGTGCTGGCATGAGTCTGTGAGGTTATACCGAGAATGAGCCGCTTGGAAAACGGCGGGGCTAAGGCACAGCTGAGCGCTGTTCTTCCTAAGTGCCAAGTTCCACAAAAGGAGACAGCGGCTAAGACCATGCCCGTCTGAACCCCTTCTCAGATGGTCCCGGATTCATGCCTATAAATGCACAGAAAGCTCCCAGTTTTCAATGAACAATAGTGGCTGGAACGGAGGAGGCTTTAGAATGTTAAAATTGACCCCAAGCGCTCCAATTCAATTCTCTTCAGTTTAATGCTTCAGACATGAATTGAGCATGGATTCTTCTTCCCTGTGCTGAGAAATGCATAGACAGACGAGGCCCAGCCATTGCTCTCCAGCAGCTTACCCTCGTGGGGGACTAGGCGTACATGGCAATGACCATAACTCAAAGCAAATACGATGGGGACGGCGGAGATAAAGACAATCTGCCCAGGGAGTACAGAGCACAGAGCAATCCCTCGAGCTGGGCGGGCAGTTGGGCTTGGTCCTCAAGGAGGCCCAGGCCTTCCATAATCTGCGATGGGAACCTGGAGAACGCGGGAAGGGAAAAGGGTATTAAAGTGGAGAAACCTCGAGGCACCTGGGTGGCTCAGTCGGTTAAGCGTCCGACTTCAGCTCAGGTCATGATCTCACAGATTATGAGTTCGAGCCCCATGCTGGGCTCTGTGCTGACAGCTCAGAGCCTGGGGCCTGCTTCGGATTCTGTGTCCCTCTCTCTTGCTGCCCCTCCCCCACTCACACACCGTCTCTCCTGTCTTTCAAAAATGAATAAACATTAAAAATAAATAATCAAGTGGAGAAATCCACACGGCAATGGTGGGAAAAAAGAACAAATGCAGAGCACTCAAGAAGTTTGGACCTAACTCTAATTCTCCTGAACAGGTCACAAACTATTTCATTTCTGGTAAGCTCAGCCATGAATTTAAGGAAGTATGTTAACATATTTCATCCAACATAGTTAGGGGTTTGATTGAAGAAGGATTCAGGACACCTATTCTGCCATATCGATTACATCACTGAGAGTCTCAAGTCAGGGGCGCCTGAGTGGCTCAGCCAGTTGAGTGTCTGACTCTTCATTTCAGCTCAGGCAGGATTTCAGGATCGTGGGATCAAACCCCACGCTGGGCTCTGCACTGAATATGGAAACTGCTTGGGATCTTCTCTCTCCCTCTGTCCCTCTCCCCTGCTCACACTTGCTTGCTTTCTCTCTTTCTCTCTAAAAAAAAAAAAGGAGGGGGCACCTGGGTGGCTCAGTCGGTTAAGCCTCCTACTTCGGCTCAGGTCAGATCTCACATTCGTGGGTTCGAGCCCCGCATCAGGCTCTGGGCAGACAGCTAGCT
The DNA here is from genome assembly GCF_006229205.1 of Suricata suricatta. Taxonomy (NCBI): domain Eukaryota; kingdom Metazoa; phylum Chordata; class Mammalia; order Carnivora; family Herpestidae; genus Suricata; species Suricata suricatta. The sequence goes on along the minus strand of NC_043707.1, from coordinate 99,596,781 downwards.
CAGAGCCTGGAGCCTGTTTCTGGTTCTGTGTCTCCTTCTCTCTCTGCCCCTCCCCCTCTCATGCTCTGTCTCTCTCTGTATCAAAAATAAATAAAACATTAAAAAAAATTAAAAAAAAGAAAAAAGGTCTCAGTAGTTTTTTTCAAGAAGAGCGCATGGATCTTGTATTCCCTGAAGTCTTACATACTTGGAACTGCCAGTCTATGGTCTGTAAGCCTGCAGGACACCTGGCTGGGGTTGACTCTTGTGTTTCAGTCTCTACCTCAGAGACTTGCAGACATTGCTCTGTGTTGTCTCGAAGCCTGAGAGGAGAAGTCTGAGGCCAGCCTAACTGATTACTCCTAGCACTACCTGAATTGCTTCTATTCTGCCCAGAAACCTGTCACATTCTTTCTTTATACTTGAGGTTCAGTAATTTCACCAAGATATAGTCCAGTGGTGATTGTTCTAATATCGAAATTTCTTGTAATACCTCTATAGTCTGAATATTCATATCCCTCCCCAGATTCACAGGCTAAATCCTAAAGCCCAACATGAAAGTATCAGAGGAGGAATGCTGAATGAGAGGGACCTCCTTATGGATGAGATCAGTGCTTTAATAAAAGAGGCCCCAGAGAGCCAGTGGTCTCCCTCCACCAGAGGGAGACACAAGAAGTCTGCAGCCCCAGAAGAGGGCCCTCACCTGACCGTGCTGACACCCTGATGTCAGACATCTGGGCTCTGCAACTGTAAGAGGTAAATTTCTGTTGTCTATGAGCCACCCAGTGTATGGCCTTCTTGTTATAGTAGTCTAAACAACTAAGGCGCATACAGCAGCCTCTTCTGGTCCTGAGATTTAATTCTTACTATTTTTAAATCTGATTTTGGCTCAGGTCACGATTTCAGTTAGTGAGTTAAGCTCTGCTTTGGGCTGACCATACAGAGCCAGCCTGGGATTCCCTCTCTCCCTCTCTCTCGGCCCCTCCTCTGCTCGCTCTCTCTCTCTCAAAATAAATAAATAAACTTAAAAAAAAAAAGAAAAATATGCATAGTAATAGGTAGGGCCATCCCTGAAAGCCTGTGGGAGCCAAGGGCAATTCAATCAATTGAGCTCCTACCCAAGATATACACACCTGAAAGGAGGTGGCGTTGCCTCCTCGTTCAAAGCCTGCTTGGGATATGATTAAGGTGGGGGTGAGGGGATCTAAGTTGAATTTTAGTGAGAAAAGAGGAGTAAGGCACCAGAACCCCTGAAACACAGGCCACAGGGCGGCTTGTCCCAGAACACAGGAGAAAAACAACACAGGAAGGAAGACGGACTGTGTTCACGCTGCAGCGGTGTGGGTGGGTGGGCAGGAGACGGCCAGGGTGATGAGACATGATAATTTTAGACACCAGAGGCCAAGAGAAGGCCTGTCTAGACTTTGTGTACGGATCTGAAGTACCTGAGGAAGCAATCTGCACAGATACCTAAGGAAAGGGGAGGCAGACTCAAAGGTCTAAAGCACATAGCACACACAGCACAATGTGAGTCAGGAGTCAGTGGGGGTGGAGCTAAACCCCGATGGGGGATGAAGGGGATCGAGGAAGCCAGCTGGGGACAAATGAGACTTTGAAAAAATGATGGGGTTCAGCAGTGAGGAGGAAAAAAGATAAAGCCACGAACTTGGAGAGGCGTTTATAAGGGTGAAATGAGTTTTTAAAGCCCAGGAAAACGCAGGTTAAAGAGTGCTGGTTTTAAGTACCATAAAGCAGTAGGACAAGCACTGACACTGATAACTTGTGCTCTGTATCCGCAGAAGGCAGAAATAGAGAAAAAAAGACTTAGATAAACTTATTAGGCCTGTGCCAAAGAGATCAATCAGACCACCTCTGGAGATCCCTTCCAGCAATCCGCGAGTCTTTCTTACACAAAGAATCATTGACATTTCAGTTTAGGAAGTTGGCCAAAAGAAACCCCTTAGCATTTCATTTTATTGAACATGAACACAATTGCTCTAAGTCACCTTCCTTCTAAAAACCTTAAATGGCTCCAGAGTTAAGGGAAACCATTTGAAAGCACTGAAGGCTCTCTCTGATCTGGCTGTGATGCCCGGTTTTTGTCTTGCTCTTTGCCCTAGTCAGACTTAAATATTCATCCCTCTCCAAATGCGTTTGATCATAGTGCCCATCTTCACATCTCCAATCACCAACACTGCTCTTTCAAATACCTTTCTTATTCTCCTCCATTTACTTACTTAAAACTGACCTAAGAGTAACTTTATGCAACAAATCTGGGTAAGTAGTTTATCAGGAAGTATTAAGAGCCTTAAAACTGTTCCTAACTTTGACCTGTTCCCTCTGGGAATCTCTTCTAAGGAAATCATCTGAGGGGCAATACAAAGATACCCTCAGGAGCTTTATTGACTTTTATTTTTCTATTATGAAGAACGTCAAGCAGACACAAAGATAAAGAGATGGGTACAGTGAAGCACCCCCCCATATATCCACCACCCAGATCTAACAATTTATTGCCATATTTGTTTCAGCTAACACTTTTTCTCTTAAGAAAATCTGCTTATGTATTTTAAAGCAAATTTCAGTTATGTCATTTTACCCCTATTTACACATCTCTGAAAAATACGAGCATTTTCTTGCCTAAGCTTAATGCTAATAACATACCTAGCAAATGAAAGTAACACCCAATCTGTAAATGTATTCCCTCAATTATTTTTAAAATGCCTTATTTTCAGTTGGTTTGCTCAAATCAGAACCAAATAAGACCCACACATAGCATGAAGTTACTGGGCCTCTCATGCCTTTCTGAATCTAGAGTGAACCCCCTCCCTTAATTAATTACCATTTTTCATGCCACTGACTTGTAGAAGAAAGCAGGTCACTTGCTCTGTAGGCTAAGCCACATTCCAGATTTGTCTGTGAATCAGTCAGGATAGGCTAGGTTATATTCCAATGAGCTCAAAATCTTTCTGGATGTCCATCTCACATTGGCTGAGAGGTCTGCTACCCACCATCACCAGGCTCACTTCCAGACCCAGATTGATGAAGTAGTTACTGTGCAGAACATCATTGCTGGTCATTGTGACAGAAAGAGGAAAGAGCTTCGAAGTGTCTCAGGCAGGCAATTAAATGCTCGGCCTAGCAATCACCTTCCCTTCATCTCATTACCCACACAGGTAAACATTCAGAATGTTTGAACTAATATTTGGGCATTGCAGCCCAGTCAATATAACACATGAAATTAACTCTCATAAAAATATTTCACTAAGATTGTGTTGTGAGTTGAACTGTCTCTAAAAAGACATGTTGAAGTCTTAATTCTTGATTGTGACTTTACTTGAAAATACATTGCAGATATAATCAGTTAAGATGAGGTCATACTGGAGTAGGCTGGGCCCTAATTCAATAGGACTGATGTCCTTATAAGAGAAGATACACAGAAACAGATCTGCACAGAGGGCAGATGTGAAGACACACAGAGAGAATGGCACATGATGACAGAGGCCAAGTGGAGCTACGGTGCTACAAGCCAAGGATTTCCAGCAACACCAGGAACTGAGAGAAAGGCATAGGACAGATTCTCCCTCAGAATCACCAGGAAAAACAAACACTGTCAATACCTTCATTTCTGACTTGTAGCCTCTAGGACTGTGAGAGACGGAATTTCTATTGTTTTAAACCACCACATTTGTAGTAATCATGGCAGCCCCAAGAAACTAATCTGGACCCCACAGGCAAAATACCGTGTTCTAATGCCATCATGTCTGGGCATTTATCAATCTGAGATAAAGTTAGGGTCGTGCGTTTCTGTTTGTTTTCAATATTCCGGATTTGTTTTAATTTTTGGCTATATTAGTATTTATGTTTTCAAAGTCAAGCTATATAATAAAGCACATTCAGAGAAGTTTTGTTTCCCTCCGATCTGTCCTATGCTGTTCCTTACCTCTCCAACATACACAAAAAGTCAAATATTAATAATGATTGTCTATGGGAAGTCTGATGATGTTTTTCCAAATTCTTCTCTGAGATTTTCAAATCAAGACAAAATAAAATTAAAAGAAATAGTTACTTGTCCTACAAGGCCAAGCTCATGTCACCTCCATGAAACCTTCCCATAAGTACTTTCTCTTTTCTGAACTCAGACATTCAGTGTCTATATTGCTCACTTAGCCCTTTTCGTCAGTTAAAAAATTAATGCACTGAACCTAAAAAATATTAATGCACTGAGATTTGAAGGGCACCCTGCTCGATGTTGTGAGGACACAATGTATTACCAGTGAAGTTTTCACATATAGTCATTTCCTTTGCTAAGCTGTATATGGAAGTGACAACTTTCTTATAGCCTACATGGTGACCAGCACTCCTAAGGAACCAATTCCTTTGCACAAAATGTTGAAGAGAAAATAAAAACTGAAACAGATTGATACAAATCCCTTTAATAAAGCATATCAATGACAACTTCGTGTTTAAATAAACATATTGTTAAAAAATCATGCAGGTGTATTTTGTTATACTAAGAAAGATTTGAGACTGCCATTCCCTCTGCAGAGACTCTGTGCACAGATGCAAAATGATCAAAGGCAGACATAATGATGAATCTCAAGTAGATGGCGTGGCCATCCCGGGCCTGTAATGGAGAAATCAATACGAATGCTTTTAGCAATTCCAGTTAACTGTTGAATGGCAGTTAGCAGAGGAAAGGGTTTGAATGCAAGAATGATATCCTGAATATATAATAATATATAACATCCAGAAGAGAAGCTGGCTGCATATAACAGTACAGTTGCTCTGATGATAGCAAGCAAACACCAGCATTGGTTTGATGAAAAGAAGCAGGTGAAGCTAACAACTGCAACTTTACATATCTGATTAAGTGTCCGTCTATGGGGCGCCTGGGTGGCTCAGTCAGTTGAGTGTCCAACTTCAGCTCAGGCCACGATCTCACAGTTCGTGAGTTCAAGCCCTCCCTTGGGCTCGATGCTGGTGGCACAGTCGCTTCAGATCCTTTGTCCCCCCCCTCCCCCCCCCCGCCCTTCCCCTGCTTGCACTCTCTCTCTCAAAAATAAACATTTTTTAAAAAAATGTCCTTCTGAAGGATTTTCCATGTTAGGAGATTTCCCTTGTTTTATGATCCTCTGACTATATACCCTACGACATTACTATACTTTCACATGTATATAAGTTCTCTGGAAAGCAAATTGACAATGTACATAAGCAGCTATAAACATATCTACACTGATGGACCCAGTAATTCTATTCCTTGAAATTTAGTCTTGGAGAATAATTTACAAGGTGATGATCATGGTAGCAAGAACATGCATAACGTGATCCCTGTATATTACTTGTAATGTAAAAATGAAATTAACATTTGCCTATTTTCATACATTTAATTTTAATTATGAAGCTTATAATATGGTTTAAAAAGATACAAAATTCATTTTGATATCTATGTGATGCATAGTGACAACTTGAAGAAAAAAATGTAGTAAAAGCTGTTGTGGCAAGCTAAAAAAATCACAGGTGATTTCCAGCTTCCCTTTGTCCCTTACTATTTTCCCAATGTTCTATATAATTTTGCAATGCTCCTTGATTCACAGTGAGTCCTGAAACAAAATACTTAGCAGAAGCTTACTAATCATAACCCATTAGTAAACATGGACAAAAAACGAGCAAAATTCAGTCTAATTAATCATTTTTCTGGCCCCCACTGGCCTCTCTGGTCGTTGGGCACATGTGGGTGGTAGAGAAGATAATTAATAGGATTCAAAAACTTCTTATAGAATCTTTTGAAACGTTGTGCCAAGTCGTGAAGAAGGAAACTTAATAGACATTAAGCCTCATTTAGAGAAACCTTAATTAAACAAAACTACCATCTAAAAAAACCCCCACACATTCAGTTGTTTCACTTTTTTTGTGTTTGTCTAAAACCAGGGCCTGATAAACTAGCAGGAACAGAGAAACTCCTGATGAGGCATCAGCTTCATCAACAGGCATTCATTCCACTTGACAAGCAAAGCCGAATGGAATGTTGTCGAAAAATGCTGGTTCTCTTTCCACCTCATTTCTCTTTGGCTTATTTGTTGCTGATCCTATGCTCCAGTTCCCCTTACGTGAATCTCCCTTGTCCTTTCATGCTTAAATTAACACCTGATTTGGGCATCTCGACATTTTTCGATTCCTATTCTAAAAGGCCTACAGAATCAAATGAAAGAAAGCAAAGCAAATAAATACTTCAAATCAATGAACAAAATAAAGATAAGTAAGTGAACTGTTTTATCCTTGCTGTCATTCTACTAGATAAGAGCCTAGTTTATGAATGCTATATTTAGATTACAATATTATTGAGAATAACTTTCTCTGTTGGTTGACTGGGTATAGAACCTATAATAGATCATGAAGGTACTTATTAACTTTATCACTAAAGCGATAGATTTAAATTTTAAATACATTGTGCTGGCTAAAGATAATGTTTATCTCTACCAAGTGTATTTACTTACCATAACTTCTTCATTTTGGAGTTGCCCCTCTGTGTGGACTAGTTCTAAAACAAATTTAACAGGAATGAGTTAGGGACCAAAATACATGAGGACAGCTACTGAAGTTTATGCTCAGCAAAACATGATGTCTGGTAAACTACAGTTAGATCAGACTTATCAGGGTTTGGGGTTAAGATTCAATTTCAAAATAGGAATATATGGTATAAAAGCATGAAAGATAAACTGTGAGCTCCAGAGTATCTCTAAGTATAAACAAAAGGAAATGTAAATTACAGTGAAGGAATATAAAGTAAGGACTGGATAAAATGTGGAAATCTCTTTTAAGGATCACTTCTAACATTTATTACAGGCCCGAAAGGAGCCATACTTTTTTAAGTTTATTTATTTTGAAAGAGAGAGGGAGCACGAGAGTGGGGCACGGGCAGAAGGAGAATCTCAACCCTCAAGCAGGCTCCATGCTGTTGATGCAGAGCCGGATGCAGGGCTTGAACTCACCAACCACTAGATTATGACCTGACCCATGGTGGATTCACCAACTGAGCCACCACCCATGTACCCCTTGAAAAAAGCCAGCTTATTACCACTCTCATGGGTAACGACTATTGCTCAGTTTCTCACACTAAATTTTTACTGTGATGTTGGATTATGCTGCCCATGAATTGATCTTTTCAGGTATCTAACTTAAATCTTTACTTATGTAATTTTAAAGCATTAACTTAGTTGGTCACAAATTAATCATATCAAACATTTTTAGGAAACATTAAGTATTTGAACTTTTTAAAAATATTTATCTTTGAGAGACAGAGACAGAGTGTGAGTTGGGGAGGGGCAGAGAGAAAGGCAGACACAGAACCCAAAGCAGGTTCCACGCTCTGAGCTGTCAGCACAGAGCCCAATGCGAAGCTCAAACTCATGAACAGTGAGATCGTGACCTGAGCCAAAGTCGGATGCTTAACTGACCAAGCCACCCAGGTGCCCTGGAAACATGAAATATTTGATTGATATAGTAATAAATACTGACATTATTTAGAAATTAATTTTATCTATATCAGAATAGTTAGGGTACACAATTCTTCAAGGCACATACTACAAACAGGGTAGTCTCTGGGAAGTAAGATTGTGCTTGACTTTGTTTCGTAACTGCTCTCTGAGGTAATGAACACTAATCCCCTGCTTGACCCTTTCTTTCTCCTCCTGAGAGGTTATGTTTTCAATTCCTTAAGCTTTTTTCCCTGGAATTATAACATGTTTATATTCCTTTTCTCAATTTATAAATGTTTCACTGACTTTATATCGTGGTAGGAGAAAGTTTAGGACTCTTAGACCAGTATTCTCTTCTTCCTCCTGCAAATTTTCCTTCCTGCCATCCTCTCAATTTTGAAATCAGTATTTGATGGTTACATTATTGCCTATGTAAATGGCATTTACTGCTGAAATGAGTAACGGACTGCGATCCCATTTTCTTTCTTGTATTATTCCTTCTCTACCAGGAGTTAATAATAACCTCTCCTTTCATTTGTTTAGTTTTATAATGATGAAAAATCAGAAAAGTTCACATACATAAGACAGGATATAATTCCTGTATATACCTATCATCTTGATTTTATAATTACTAACATTTCAGTATTCTTGATTTATGGAATTTTTTTGCTCAAGTATTTTAAAGTATATTCTATGACAACATGACATTTCACCTCCAAACACTTGATTATCTATCTCTAAATAATAAGGATATTTTCTTATGTAACCATAATATTATCATACTAACATTAAAAAAAGCTGTAGGGGTGCCTGCGTGGCTCAGTTGGTCCAACTTTAGCTCAGGTCATTTCTCTCAAAAATAAATCAACACTAAAAAAATTTTTTTAAACTGCTTTAAGATCATATAATAGCCAGTCCATATTCAAATCTCCCAATGTTCCCAAAATGTCTTTTTATAGTTGCTTATTCAATTCAGAATTTGATTTAAATTCTTTTCATCTCTGATTCCCCCCCCCATCATTTTTTCCCTTGTAAGACTTATTAAAGAGACCAGAATGTAGAATGGCATACATATTGTCATCTTGCCTCTTCATGGTTTCATTAAATTTGTTCCTCTAGCCTCTGTTTCCTGTATACTGGAATTAGAACTAAAGGCTTCATTATATTCAGGGTTTGAGGCCTTCATCAAATGTCTTTGTGATCTTTGGCTGTCTTTTGTTACCTTTTATTGTTACCTTTTTTTATGTTTAATTTTGAGGGGGGGGGAATATGAGTGGGGCAGGAGCAGAGAGAGAGGGAGATACAGAATCATAAGCAGACTCCAGGCTCTGAGCTGTCAGCACAGAGCCCAATGCAGGGCTCGAACCCACAAACTGTAAAATCGTGACCTGAGCCGAAGTCGGACAGCTAACCAACTAAGCCACCCAAGCGCCCCTGTCTTTTGTTACTTATCATAAATCACTTGAAAATTGTGTGCATCAACCAGGCTCACTGACTAGTGGATTTCAATAAGTGGCCAGGAGCGAATTAGCCTTTGTCAGCATCCATAGGTCTGTTTTCGCACCCATTCAGTTTCTCCAAAAATGAATCATTCAATCTTCTGGCCAGGGCTATATTCTTGGTTGCCATCATAAATAGAGCACAGAGGAGTTCCCACCATTCAGTACACAGTCTTCCACTTAAATCCCGTTTTCAACTCCATGCCTCACTTCCTCTACTATGCCTGGTCTCCCTGAGTTCTGAGCCTCAACACTCAGTGTTCCTAGTCTCCCCTTGCAGGAGGTTTGTGGTCCAGTGTTGTGGGATAGGAGAACTTACCAAGGGTCCAAACATTCTATATGTAGATATTCAACTAATCACACTTGTTTTCTGGTCTGTGTCTCACTTGCACTTTCCATGGTACCTCTTACATTCAAGTTCTAGACCTTTCTAGGGTTCTGTTTGAGCAAACTGGCTTGCTTCACATTGATATTCTCCTTGACGAGCACTTAGGTTATAACCTACTCCATTCAGCTACATAAGTGACTTCTCTTCCAGCTGTATCCTCTCTTTCATAATATCCATCTCTCACATTTGCTTTGGTCTCCTGTGTTTTTTGTTTGCTTTTATTTTTTGCCCTTGTTTATGCCTCCTTCTCTTTCTTTTTTTCTTCTTCTTTTCTTTCTTATTTTTTTATTTATTTTTGAGAGAGATAGCATGCTTGCATGAGCAGGGGAGGGGCAGAGAGGGGGGCAAAGGATCCAAAGTGGGCCCCACACTGACAGCCAAGAGCCCCATGTGTGTCTTGAGCTCACAAATCATGAGATCATGACCCAAACTGAAGTCAGATGTTCAACCAAGTAAGCCACCCAGGTGCCCCGAGTCGTTATTTCTTTACTATTATTTTCATGGAAGGAAAAGAAATAGATACATGAAGGATATATGTTGTGTTTAACTAGAGACAATTCTGCTGATATTTAAATAGTACCACTAATTAGGAAGGAAGGAAAGACAAGAAACTAATATTTACTGTCTACCATATGCCAGATACTCCAGTTCACAAAAACCTTAAATGGTAGGTTACCATCTCCGTTTTTCAGATAAGGATTCTGAAACCCGAGAAAATTAAGTATTAACATGCAAACAGTTAAATAACCCGTAAGTAAAAAAAGCAGTCTTGTATTCAAACCTGGGTTTTTCTGGGTGCTAAATAAGTCACAAGAGTCATCTTTTTCTACCAAAATGCAGTTGAATTGGAAATATACAGTCAAAGGACAATACCACTTCTTCATGATCAAAACATTGCTGGTAAAACAAGCACATACCTCTTTCTTTCTTTCTTTCTTTCTAAAATTTTTTTAAATTTATTTTTGAGAGACAGAGAGAGAATGCAAACAGGGGAGGGTCAGAGAGGGACACACAGAATCTGAAGCAGACTCCAGGCTCTGCGCTAGCTGTCAGCACAGAGCCCGACGCGGGGCTCAAACCCATGAATTGTGAGATCATGACCTGAGCCAAAGCTGGCCGCTTAACCGACTGAGCCACCCAGGAGCCCCAAGCACATACCTCTTTCAATCCATGGCTCAAAATCCACTGGCTCTTTAGATGTGCTCTTTTCAATCCTCAACGTTTTCACTGACATTGTAAGTAAACAAAATGAATAAAGTGTTAATTACCTACCTGATTTTACGTGGCTGTCCCTATATCCCTTTTTTCCTCTGTCTAAAAATGTCGACCACTGGTGGGACTGCACAAAATACTGGGATCGGAAACAGCATTGAAAATTATTCACATACTCTTTTTCTGTGTGGCTCAATGGTAAAATCCAGTCTTGTGTCACTGTAATCTTATAAATGTTTGCAAGCACATGACACAAGTTAGTAGAGCCTTTGAATTTTGTATCAAACCACAGTTTTTTGAATACTGGTAATAATAATAATAATATATTATTTATTAGTTATTGTGTATTGTGTATTCTGATGATATCATTATTATTATCATTATCATTATTGGTCTTGGTCATAAACCTTTATGGAGAAACTACTGTGAGTCAGGCATATTTACTCATTCACTGTGACCATAATCTTATGAGAAAAAATATTACCAATCCACTTTACTGATGAGAAACAGGCTTGGAGAAATCAGGCACCCTAGAGAAGTAAGGCAAAGTACTCAATGATACACAACTAGTAAGGGCCAGAAGTGGAATTCAAACTTTAGGTATGTCTGACTCTGGAGCCTCTACAATTAATGACAGAAGAGAAACTTAACCAGAACGTAGGCATCTTCATTCTGCATTGACTTTTCTCCATTCTCCTAACCCAGATCCTGCTACCCCAGAACCATTCTTCTCTTTTCTGTGCCCTAGGGGGAGGACCCCTGTGGACTGCACCAGTGGTCACTCGTCAGGTTTGGCTAACGGGCGGCACTGGGAGGCACTGGGAGGAACCCAGAAGGCAGTGGCAAAGTGAGATCAAGCTGTTTTTTCTCTACTCCCTTCCTGCTTCTGGGCCATGTCATTGACAGTGGTTGGGTCCCTTCATGACTACAGCTGCTCCTGGGCCACAGGCTCCAACTCCCACTGGGCTCCAGTAATGCTGTTTCCATCCCTTAGCCCAGGGGTGGTAATGACTTATTGCTGTGGCCAGTTTCGGGGCCTTCTCACCATCCCTGGTTTGTTCCCTTATCCAGAACCATAATTTTGTAAGTAATCTCATCAAAAAAGTCTCTTCATTTGAACCATCTGGGATATACTGTATCTTGCCATGACTTTGTCTGAAATACTTTATCCTTAAATAAATATGAGACAGGATTAGAATGATGTTCCAATGGGAGAGCCTCCACCTAAACCCCTGAGAAAATGCCATTATTATTAGAAGGATCAAAACTATCCAATGCAAATAATCAGGGTTATCAGATTTTCAGAAAGAATTTGACAGAGAACCCTAAGACAAATGAATCTGACATAAAGATGTTGAAGAACTTAGTGTTCTGGCAAGCTGGCTTATTATGTTCATAATAGGTCTTTTGCCAAAGATTTTCGCATAGTAAATTGCATGGAAATTATTATGCACTTTGGAAGGGTTTCAAATTTGCAATTTTAGAGAAGCTAACTGTGCTCTAGGCAGTTAACCCATATCCCTCACTCTCCCACCCCAGCCATAAAACTGCAAAAAAGTTAGTGTTCTGCCAAAAAGTTTACTTGGTTTGCCAAAAGTTTACATATGTGCCCCCTGCCTATGGGAAAATTAAAAGATGATGAATAATCACATATAATATGCTTACCAAAGTAACTTTGGATTACAAGTCTTTCAATCCTTACATGTTTGTGAAAACAAAGAATGAACTCTTGGGGAAACATTCCTGTTGTGGTCCAAAATGTTTCTGCATTCCTATTGTTAATTTTAAAGAAAAAGAGAAAGAAAGAGCCAAATAAAACTGTTTAATCACAAAATTCTAGTGAATAAGTATTAAAAAATATAAATGACCCTGGATTTTTGTAATCCCTTTCTATCTCTTCCTTCCGCCTCTAATCTTTCCCCAACTTTAATAATTCTTCTTCACTACTAGATCTATTTTTTAAAAACATGGGAACAGAATTAATATCACTCTGTGGTCTAAAAGCCTTCACCGGCCCCTTACTGCCTATAAATACGACTGTGCAGTATGGCATTTTACGACCCTGTACAATCCAGGCCATTAGTAAGGTACACTGTCTCCCATCACGTGTCCTCTCCCATTACCGGAATCCCATTGGGCCAATTAAGGTGCTGCAAACACGTCACACAGGCTCATGTTTCTGTGCCTCACTTAGTTCACAAGTTTTCTTGAGCCGAAAGCCTTTTTTCCTCTTACAAGTTTATTCACTCTTTGATTCCATCTCCCAACTCCAACAAATCAGAATCACTTCCTCAGGCCTCCCTTGAACTCAGCATCCATTTTTGCAATGGTACTTATTTCTTGTGTTTTTATGCCTCCTGCTAGACGCCGAGTTCTCAGAGTCCTACCACTTTCTCTTACTTATCTTTGTATCCCAGCAATTATAACAATGGCTGACCCATAGTAGATGCAGAATAGATGTGTGCTGAGAAAAAATGCACTCAATTTTATGTCACATATATAATTATAGTAAGCTGGAGTAAAGAACATGTTAAGAAAATCTGCAGGTTCAACCGATGAATGGATCAAGAAGATGTGGTTTATATATACAATGGAATATACTACATGGCAATGAGAAAGAATGAAATCTGGCCATTTGTAGCAACACAGATGGAACTCGAGAGTATTAGGCTGAGTGAAATAAGTCAGGCAGAGAGACAAATACCATATGCTTTCACTCATATGTGGAACAGGAGAAACTTAATAGAGCACCATAGGGGAAGAGAAGGGGTGAAAAAATAGTTAAGGAGAGGGAGGGAGGCAAACCATAAGAGACTCTTAAATACTGAGAACAAACTGAGGGTTGATGGGGGGTAGGGGAGAGGGAAAAATGGGTGACGGGCATGGAGGAGGGCACTTGCTGGGATGAGCACTGGGTGTTATATGGAAGCCAACTTGACAATAAATTATATTATATTTTATTTTTTCATATAATTTTTTAATGTTTTATTTTATTTTTGATACAGAGAGAGACAGAGCATGAGAAAGGGAGGGGCAGAGAGAGAAGGAGACATAGAACCAGAAGCAGGCTCCAGGCTCTGAGCTAGCTGTCAGCACAGAGCCTGATGTGGGGCTCGAACCCACGAACGTGAGATCTGACCTGAGCCGAAGTCGGAGGCTTAACTGACTGAGCCACCCAGGCACCCCGACAATAAATTATATCTTAAAAAGAAAAAAGAAAATCTGCAGGAAGAGAAAATATATTATACCACTGTACATATATTAATTGGGAAAAATCCCATGCAGCTCAAACCCATGTTGTTCAAAGGTCAACTGTACTTTACTATCAATTTTTATAGGAGTCCTTTGCGAGGTGATATGTACTGTGTATCTTTTCTCCCAGTCTGTACATTGCTTTTTCCTTTTCTTCCTTGTGTCTTTCAATGAGTAGAAGTTTTATTTTTGGTAAAGTCCAGTTTTACTACTTTTTTATTTTATGGTTAGTGATTTTTAGGTCCTAAGAAATCTTGCCTATCCTATTGTCATGAAGGTACATTCTAATGTTTTCTTCTCAAAGCTTAGTAATTTTAGCTGAGTGGATATCTATGATCCATCTTGAATTAACTTTTGTGTTTGGTATGAGGTACAGGTAAACGTTCATTTTTATCTGTATATTTATTCAGTTGTTCCAGCACCATTTATTAAAAGACTTTCCTTTTCTTATTGAATTGCCTTGATGTCTTTGCCTAAAATGTCTATATATGGGTAGATCCATTTCTGCCTCCTCCATTTTATTCCTTTGTTCTGTTTGTGTATCCTTAGCCTTCCGTTGAAAATTAGTTGACCTTGGGGCACCTGGGTGGCTCAGTAGATTAAGTGTCCAACTTGGCTTAGGTCATGATCTCATGGTCTGTGAGTTTAAGTCCCATGCTGAGCTCTGTGCTGACAGCTCAGAGCCTGGAGCCTGCTTCAGATTCTGTGTCTCCATCTCTCTCTGCCCTCCCCTGCTCGTGTTCTCTCTTTCTCTCTCTCAAAAATAAATAAACATTTAAAAAACCTTTTAAGAAAAGAAAATTAATTGTCCTGTATAAGTGAGTATATTTCTGGGCTTTCTACTCTGTTCCACTGATAAACATACCTCTCTTTACAAAAATATCATGCTATTTTGATTACTGTAAGTTATTTTTAAGTCTTGAAATCAAATCACATAAGTGCTCAATCTTTCTCCTTTTTCAAGATTATTTTGACAAGACTAGGCCCTTGCATTTCCGTATACATTTCAAAATCAACTTTTTAATGTAAAAAGTCAGTTGAGATTTTAATTGACAGTGTGCTGAATTGATAGGTTATTTTAGGGAGCAATTGCATCCTAACAATATGAAGTGTTCCAATCATTAATGTGGTGAATCTTTTCATCTATTTATTTAATTTTTCTCAGCAACATTTTATAGTTTTCAGTGTAAAGGTCTTGCATATCATATTAAATTTATTCTTAACTCTTACATTTTAACTGCTATTGTAAATGTAATTTTTTAAACTTCAATTTCCAACTGTTTCCTGCTATTATATAGTAATACAATTGATTTTTATATATTGACCTTGCTAATTTATTTATTAGCTCCAGTAGTTTTTTTTTTTGGTAGATTCCTTGTTTTTTGTAGGTTTAGATGAAACAATGCAATCTGTGAACAAAGGCAATTTTATTCCTTCTTTCCAATATTTATGCTTTTTATGTCTTTTTTCCCCTTATTGCATGGTTTAAACTCCAGGGCAATGCTGAATAGAAATGGCGAGAGCAAACATTCTTGCTCCGTTTCCAATCTCAGGGAGAAAGCATTTATTATTTCAGCACTAAGCTGAACGTGTTTATTAGATGACTTGATCAGATTGAGGTAGTTCCCCTCTCTTCTTTGTTTGCTAAGAATTGTTATCATGAATGAATGCTGGATTTTGTCAAATACTTTTTCTTCATCTACTAGGATGATCATATGATTTTCCTCCCTTGTTCTGGCAATGTGCTGAATTACACTCAACCTTGTACTCCTATGATAAAGTGGTAAATATGCCAACCTTGCATTCCCAGGGCTAATTCCATTTGCTGGATTCAATTTATAAGGATTTTTGAGTCTATGTTCATAAAGGATACTGGTCTTTAATTTTCCTTTCTTGTTTCCTTTCCTCCCTTTCCTTGTAATGTCTTTGTCAGATTTTAGTTTCAGGGTTACACTGTTCTCATAAAAAACAACTTGAGAAATGTTTCCTCTTCTATTTTTGAAAGATTTACATTACTTTTTCCTCAAAATATCTGGTAGAATTTATACAATAGATACATGGCTATTCAAATATTCTTTCATCTTTTGTCATTTTTATAGGTTGAGTTGTTCAAGGCAACTGTCCATTTAAGTTGTCAAATTTATTAGCCTAAATTTCTTTTTTAATTAAAAATATCTTTTTAATTAAAGAGAGAGACAGAGCACAAGCAAGGGAGGGGAGAAAGAGAGAGAGAGAGAGAGAGAGAATCCAAAGCAGGCTCTAGGCTCTGAGCTGTGCAGCGCAGAGCCTGATGCAGAGCCCATGAACTGAGAGATCATTACCTGAGTCGAAGTTGGATGTCTAACCAACTGAGCCACCCAGGCACCTCTAATTAAAGTTATTTTAAAATTGAGGTATAACTGACATCTAACATATTAATTTCACGTATACAATATAATGATTTGATATCTTCAATTTGTACTTGTTGGTGACTTATTAATCTTTTAGAAGCTGTAGTGATACTGCTTTAAAAATTTTTTTTAAATTTTTCTAAATCTATTTTAAGAGAGAGAGAGACAGAGAGTGAACATGGGAGGGGCAGAGAGAGAAGGAGACACAACATCCAAAGCAGGCTCCAGGCTCTGAGCTGTCAGCACAGAGCCTGATGAGGGGCTTGAACCCACAGACTGTGAGAACATGACCTGAGCCAAAGTCAGACACTTAACTGACTGAGCCACCCAGGTGCCCCCCCCCATTTTTAAAAATGTTTATTTATTTGTTATTATTTTTTAAATTTTTTAAATGTTTTATTTATTTTTGATACAGAGAGAGACAGAGCATAGAGGGGGAGGGACAGAGAGAGAAGGAGACACAGAACTGGAAGCAGGCTCCAGGCTCCGAGCTAGCTGTCAGCACAGAGCCTGATGCGGGGCTCCAACCCACGAACGTGAGATCTGACCCGAGCCGAAGTCGGAGGCTTAACTGACCGAGCCACCCAGGCGCCCCTAATGTTTATTTATTTTTGAGAGAGAGAGAGAGAGAGAGAGAGAGAGAGAGAAAATGAGCATGGGAGGGGCAGAGAGAGAGGGAGACACAGAATCGGAAGCAGGCTCCATGCTCTCAGCTGTCAGCACAGAGGCCAACATGGGGCTTGAACCCACGAACTGTGAGACCACGACCTGAGCCGAAGTTGGATGCTTAACTGACTGAGCCACCAAGGTGCCCCAATATTGTTTCTTTCATTGTTGATACTGGCAATTTATATTTTCTCTATTCCTTCTTGGACAATCTTGCTAGCGGTTTATAACTTTTATTAATCCTTTCAGATAATTAATTTTGGTTTTGTTAATTTTTTCTAATTGTCTATTTTCTATTTCATTGATTTTTGGTCTTTATTATTTATTTTCTTCTATTTTCTTTGGGCATAATTTGCTCTTTCTTTATCTAGCTTCCTAAGGTGGAAATATATTTGTTGACTCAAAATTTCTTCTTTATAATATAAAATATTTATGCTATAAATTTTCCTGGAAGCATCACTTTAGCTGCATCCACAAATGTGAATATATTGTTTTCATCATCATTCAGTTACAAATATTTTCTAATATCCCTTGTGATTTTTTCTTTGACTTGTGGGTTATTTAGAAGTGCCGTGTTTAATATCTAAGTTTCAAGGATATTTTTCCAGGTGTCGTTTTAAAATTTATTCGTATGTTAATTACATAGTGGTCAGAGAACGAATTCTTTTTTCACCAGCTTTATTGCAATATACTCAACAACAACATTACATAAGTTTAAGGTATACAACATGATGATTTGATACACATATATGTTGTGAAATTATGACCACAATAAAGTTAGTTAACACAATCATCTCACGTTTACCATTTATTTGAGAATATATTCCCTACGATCTCAATTTTGACATTTATTGAGACTTTATGGCCCAGTACATTTTAGTGAATGTTTAACATATACTTTTTCCATGTGTCATTGTTGATTATAGTGTCATATAGACGCCAGTTAAGTCAAGGTGCCTGACAGTACTGTGCAGATCATTCTATCTTTACTATGTCTTTACTATCTGTATCTTTAGACTTTTTATCTAGTTGCTTTACCATTACTGAAAGAAAGGTGTTAAAATCTCCAAGTATAATTACAGATTTGTCTATTTCTCTCTTTCATCTGTCAGTTTTTGCTTTTAAATTTTGAAGATCTATTATTAGGTCAATATACATTTAGGATTATTAGCTCTTCCTGATAAAAAGATGCTCATACCTTATAAAATGTCCCCTTTATCTCTGATAATTCTCCTTTTTTACATTCTACTTTGATATGAATATATCCAGTTACTTTCTTATGTTTATTGTTTATAGAATGCATCTTTTTCATCTTATTTTCAACTTATTTGTGACTTTATATTTAAAATATATCTCTTGCGGACAGCATTTACATGGGTCTTGTACTTTTATCATGGGTCTGATCATTTCAATTTTTTTAATGTTTATTTATTTTTGAGAGAGACAGAGACAGAGCACAAGGAGGGGAGGGGCAGAGAGAGAGAGAGAGATACAGAGACACCGAATCCAAAGCAGAGTCCAGGCTCTGAGCTGTCAGCACAGAGACCCACGCAGGGCTTCAACCCACGGACCATGAGATCATGTCCTGAGCTGAGCTGAAGTCAGACGCTCAACCAAATGAGTCACCCAGGCACCCTTCCAGTTGGACAATTTCTGTCATGTAATTAAAGTGGCTTGCCCATTGGCATTTACTATAATTATTGATATGGTTGGGTTTAAGTCTACCATCTTGCTATTCATTTTTTATTTGTCCCTCTCATCTATTTTTTTTTCTTGTTCTATTTCTCCTTTCCTATCTACTTTTGGCTGAATAGAAAAACCCATAAAATTGCATTCAATTTTCTATTGGTTTTATATTCTCAAGGTCATAATAACCTCATGTTAGTCAATTTACATTGAATTCTACTTGTGTGTCATTATTTTCATATCTTTTAAATTCACATATATTACATTTACTACTATACATATCTAATAAATACCACAGTACAATATGTTTTTCCCCCATTGTGTGGTCAGTGGACTTTTTAAAAAATATTAAAAGAAAAAGGATAGTTTTTTTACATCTACCCAAATATTTACCATTTCCAACGCACCTAATTTCTTCCTGTAAGTTTGAATTTTCACTTACTATTATAACACTTCAATATGCAGAACTGCCTTTAGCATTTCCTGTGGGGCAGGGCTACTTGGGATGAATAAAATGTCTTTATCTCACTCTGATTTTTGAAGGATATATAGCTAGACACAGAATTCTGAGCTGATAGGGGGTTTTTGTAGTTGCTTCTTTCTTCAGCATTTAAGATATTGTTCCATTGTCACCTGCATTCCATAGCTGTCATTGGTACTATTGTTCCCTTATAGTTAACGTATTTTGTCCTGCAGCCACTTAAGAAATATTTTTCTTATTTTTCAGCAGACTGCAGTATGGTCTCTTTGGAATTACCTTGCTTGGGGTTTGCTGAGTTCCTTGGATTTGTAAGTTGGCATTTTTTAATAAGATTGGAGAAAATTCAGCCTAAAAGTAGAAACAACTTGAATATCCATCAGCTGATGAATAGATAAATCAAATGTGCTATAAATATACAATGGAATATTATTTGGTGATAAAAATGAATGAAGCACTGATATGGGTGAAACTTGAAAACATGTAAGTGAGGGATGCCTGGGTGGCTCAGTCACTTAAGCATCTGACTTCAGCTGAGGTCATGATCTCATGGTTCGTAAATTCAAACCCCACACTGGGCTCAAAGCTAGCAGCTCAGAGCCTGGAGCCTGCTTTGGAATCTGTGACTCTCTCTCTCTGCCCCTCCCCCGTTCATGCTCTGTCTCTCAAAAAATAAACATTAAAAAAATTCTTAAGGAAAAAAAAAAGAAAACATATAGTGTTCCTTCCTCCTCTTTTATGGACATGTTAAATATCAGAGGGCAAAAGTAGAGTCAAAAGCAAGTAGAAATATAATCACTTTCTTTAACTCTTATTCCTGAGGAAATTGAGAGTTGGGAGAACTACCTAATGGAGGCAAATTTATGGCACTGTTTTCTCCAAATAATTCTATAGTTACTTTTTAGGCACACCAACCCATGAGCAGAGAATAATTTTTAGTGTCTATTATATAAAGTCTAATAGTATTTATTGGAAATGCATATGCATTAAAAGTCTCTGATATGTTCTGCCCAGTTATCAGGTTCAGTAACTACTTTTATTCCATATAGTTTTCTGTACTAAGAGTTTTGTCTAATCTAAATATTGTGTTCTTATTCATTAATATGGACTGATATTTGGAAAGATCTCTATTTCTGAAAACAACTTAAGGTGAATCTTCTTATGTCTGTATATCCTCACAGCAGTCCCCACATTAAGGCAGAGTGGGATAAATAACTATTAACTACCTGAATTTTAGGAAGTAAAAGATGAAGAAGATTTAAGAGGCACAGGCCAAAAACAGATATTAAGTTTTCTATTCAAACCTAAAGTTTGAGTTATGATAGTATAGTACACAGAATCCCAAACTAGGGGTTAGAGGACATGAGTGTTGATTCCACCACTTGTTTATCTGTGTAATTTTGAACAAGTCATCTTTACCTCTGATTATCCTTTTCCTCATCTTTACAATGGATTGAAAATACATTTGTAAAATATTTTGCCTCTTATTTCCCAAGCTTATGGTGAGGGTCAAATGACAACGTCCATGAAACTATAAAGCCCTATACAAATAAAAAGTAATACATGCATGCAGGTGTGTGTGTGTATGTGTGTGTGTGTGTGTGTGTACTCAGCTACTTTCCAATATAATTTGAGTGTGATATTTGATAGTCTAATTCAACAAGCTACTCAACAACTATTTTAAGACACTGTGGAGCCAAAGTTGAGCAAGTCATAGTCTCTAACTTGTAGCAATTCATAGTTAAGAGAGGACACACATTAAAAATAGACAATTACATAATAAAAGAATAATACAAGGTAATATACCAAATTCTTTTAGAGTCCAACAAAAAGATAAACTAATCCTAGAAGAGGGCAAAGGAAAAGATGTTAGAGAGGAGATAACAACTAGGCTTAAAGGAAGAGAATGAATTGCTAGAATTTTATCCAGATACAGGGATTCACAACAGAACACACAAAAGAACCCTCAAGACCTGTGTTATAACTGGCTCTCCCTTCAATAATTAAAACTAGTACTTGACCTCTTCAGACATCTCTTACCGCAAGTCTAAAATGAAAAGCTTAGGTAAGATAAATTCCTAAATCCTTCCAGCTCTAAAATTACATGATTCTATGAGTCAAACCCTGGTCAGTGTACAGATATCAAGAAAGAGAACTCAAGGGGTGCCTGGGTGGCTCAGCCGGTTAAGCCTCTGACTTCAGCTCAGGTCAGATCTCATGTTTGTGGGTTCGAGCCCCGCATCAGGCTCTGTGCTGACAGCTAGCTCAGAGCCTGGAGCCTGCTTCCGATTCTCCTTCTCTCTCTGCCCCTCCCCCTCTCATGCTCTGTCTCTCTCTGTATCAAAAATAAATAAAACATTAAAACAAAACAAAACAAAAAGAAAGAGAACTCAAGAGAGTAATAAAATGGTCACAACTATTAAAAAAGGAGTTTTCCCACTAACTATTTTTTCTTGGAATTCTAAAGCCTGAGAATGATATTTATCTCTACCTAGAATAAGCTCTAACAGTGAAGAGAGGAAACTGGAATGATATCAAGAAGCTGAGAACCAAACAATGCATGTGGACAGGAGGAAGTTAAGCATTCAATTTGGCAAAGATGTTGCTTAGACCACTAAGGAAATAGGCAATAGATGAGAAGTTACAATGTTTTTATCTATTTACTTAAAAAACTCGGAATAAAATCACAACCAGATCTTAAAATGTACTCTTCCATAAAATGAAGTAGTTGTTTGTTTGAAGTTTTGCTTTTTAATCCACTTCATAAAAAACTATTTCTATAAAAGATCGGTTTAAGAACCATAAAGAAAAGATCGAAAACCTAAATATACATAACTGAATTGGTTTCAGGAATGGTACCAAAGTTGAATATAGTCACATAATATACTCCACCAAACATTTATTAAACTATGTTTAAAAGTTCTCGTTGTTGTAAAGGATAGTCCCAGTACTCAAGGGGTTCACTGACTTACTATCAAGACTTTAAGGAAGAAAAAATAGTAATTCTTACCCATCAATCATATTTTCAGGAGGGTGTTTTTCATCACTTGATGTAGCTAAAATCACTTCTGTCCCCTCAGAGCTCAAACACAGGTCAATTTTTCTCATCTTAAAGTGTTTAATCTGCAAATAAAACAATAGCAAAAATAAATTCTTGAATCTCTGAACTTGATCTGAGAAAAGGAAGAGAGAGAAAGCCTGTTGCCTAGCACGCAGCTTAACAACCAAGCTATTCAACAAGTGAGAGGGACTCTAACGTTTATTTACATAAGTAAACTTTTCTAACCTCTCCCAGGAGTAATCTTAAGAGAAGGACTATTTCTACCACTCTAACTCCACAAAACATGACTCACACTACTCTAACTGATATCATTTCTCTGATTCTAAAATTAAAAGTCCTCAATAATGATATAGAAACAATTAACAAACTAAAGTGATGAATTAATGGGTAAATTTTTAAAAAAATTATTCTCAAATTAGTTAACATGCAGTTAGTCTTGGCTTCAGGAGTAGAATCCAGTGATTCATCACTTACATATAACACCCAGTGCTCATCCTAACAAGTGCCCTCCTTAATGCCTATCACCCATTTTCCCCATCCCCATCAACCCTCAGTTTGTTCTCTGTATTTAAGAGTAAGAGTTTCTTATGGTTTGCCTCCTTCTCTGTTTTTATCTGGTTTTTCCTACCCTTCCCTTTTGATCATCTGTTAAGTTTCTCAAATTCCACATATGAGTGAAATCATGTGATATCTGTCTTTCTCTCAGCATAATACCCTCCAGTTCCATCCACATTGTTGCAAATAGCAAGTTTTAATTATTTTCATCAAAGTAGTGGGTAAATTTTAAAAAATTATTTATATTGTTATACTTCTGAAATTTATTTTTTTTAATTTTTTAAGTTTATTTATTTATTTTGAGAGAGACAGAGAGAGCAAGTAGGGAAGGGACCGAGAGAGAGGGAAAGAGAGAATCCCAAGCAGGCTCGCAATTTCAGCATGGAGCCCGACATGGGGCTCAAATCCATGAACCATGAGATCATGACCTGAGATGAAACTAAGACACTTAACCAACTGAGCTACTCAGGTGCCCTGTATTTCTGAAATTTAAAAAAAAATCTGGAACATAAAAGCAGATTTTTGTGACTGTTTACCCATACGTTTATCAAATGAAAATAGCAAACTATATTATTCACATCTTAAAAGGGATCTTACCATCATTATTTTTTAGAGCAGAATGTAAAGTAAGAGAGAATACAAACTTTTGCTTATTTTTAAATTCTACACCTGTCACTTGTGTAATGGATTTAAGACATTTCTATTGTATGGCAATATTTTAAGTTTAATAAAAGTATCCTGAAAAGAGATCATCGAGCTCTACTATGGACCCTGGTGGATAAGACAAGACACAAGAAAAGATTCTATCAGATCTCACTTTCCTCCTTGATCTGGTGGTGACAGGGCACAGATCAATGTGTAGACACAAAGTGACTATGAAGCTGAATCTATAAAGAATTAAAAGACAAAAAGTATTTGGAAAAAGAAAAAAGGCTTCTAAAACCCTTCATACCCTGGCCTCAGTCTAATTTTTTAAAGTGAAACTATTTCAAATTAACAAAGAACAAAGTACAGAGAATATCACATATGTTAAATAACTATGTACCCACTGTCCAGATTTAATAAATGTTAACATTTTTGCCGAATTCCTTCCTTGCTCAAAGGTAACAGCTACTCTGAAGTTGACAAATAAGCTTCCTTACTATATTTTTATACTTTTACCATATATATATCCATAAATGATATGTACTGTTCTTTTAAAACTTAGATGCTTTCTCAGTATATATACATCCTTATTGTACTTGCTGTATTCATTCTAGTTTTTAATCATGTTGATATATATAAATCTACTATATTCACTTCAACTGCTGTGAAGTCTTTCCATTTCTCTAATGGTAAATATTTAGATAAGTTTCCAATTTTTTGCTATTATAAACATTTTTGAAATGCATATCTTTGTTCATGTATCCTTAGCACATGTGGGAGAAAGTCTTTATGATAAAGGAGTCTCTTTACAGAAGTAAAATGGCAGAAACTTAGAATCAGCATATCTTCAAGTCCATAACTGATCAACTTGATCTCTAAATTTTAACAATTTACATTACCATCAGTAGTGTATGAGTTTCTGCTTCCTCATATTCTCACCAACTTGGTGTTGTTAGATATTTTGGCTTAGCCAATCTCATTGGTGTGGAATGGTATCTCAATTAAGGCTATAATTTATATTTCTACAATTATTAGTGAGGTTGAACACTGTTTCATATAATCATGAGCCATTCAGGCCTCCTTCTGTTATTTGCTTTTCCTTATCCTATGTTCATTTTTCTGTTGTGTTGTTTTTTAAAGCTTTTGTTGTCCATTGCTCTTTGATTTATGGGGATTTAAAAAAAATTTTTTTTAATGTTTTATTTATTTTTGATACAGAGAGAGACAGAGCATGAGAGGGGGAGGGGCAGAGAGAGAAGGAGACAGAACTGGAAGCAGGCTCCAGGCTCTGAGCTGGGTGTCAGCACAGAGCCTGATGCGGGGCTCGAACCCACTAACGTGAGATCTGACCTGAGCCGAAGTCAGATGTTTAACCAACTGAGCCACCCAGGCGCCTCTATGGGGATTTTTTTAATGTTTTTTATTTATTTTTTTGAGATACAGAGAGACAGCATGAGCAGGGGAGGGTCAGAGAGAGAGGGAGGTACAGAATCAGAAGCAGGCTCCAGGTTCTGAGCTAGCTGTCAGCACAGGGTCTGAAGCAGGGCTCGAACCCACGAACCATGAGATCATGACCTGAGCCAAAGCCGGACACTTAACCGAATGAGCCACCCAGGCACCCCAGATTTATGGGGATTTTAAAAATAAAATATTCTGGATACAAATTCTTTGTTATGTTTGTTGTAAATATCTTCTACTCTTCAGCCCAATTTTTCTTTTTACTTTGTTTTTATTTTGTGTAAGAGTTTCCCCACCCCACACAAACTTTTTTTAAATTACTGAACTATAACATATATACATAAAAGAACACAAATCAGATGTAGAGCAATAAATTTTCACAAAGTTAACACACCCAGGTAACCACCACCCAGGTAAAGAAATAGAATATTATCAGCACTTAAGAAGCCTTATGCATGCCCCCTCCCAATCACTATCCTCTCCACCTTCCCAAGGTAAGTATGGTCCTTATTTTTTACATTAATTTTGCCTGAAATTTATACACATAGAATCATACAGTTAGTACTCATTTGTATCTGGCTTCTTTCATCATTATGTTTTTGAGACTTATCCATATTATTGTGTCACAGAGTTGAAGAGCAACTAAGTAAAGCTGCAATCCAGGCCCAACCCAGCACAACCCCTAATAATGAGAGAGAAATCATCCCCTAAGTGGAGTTTCACAGGAAACGGGTATGAACTGAAAAGCAAAGAAAGATTTCTGTGACCTTGGGTACTTAGATCCCAAAGCTCTGATGGAGGGAACTGATTTCACTCCTAAATGTCTGAAATTAAAGGTAAACTGAAACTATTTTTATTTTTTAAGTTTATTTATTCATTTAGAGAGAGATGGAGACAGTGTGAGCAAGGGAAGAACAGAGAGAGGGAAAGAGAGAGAATTCCAAGCAGGATCTGCACTGTCAGTACAGAGCACGACACAGGGCTCAAACTCACGAAACTATGAGATCACAACCTGAGCCGAAACTGAGAGTCAGATGCTTAACCAAATGAGCCACCCAGGTGGCACTATAAACTGGAACTATTTAAATAAAACCACAACTCAGTCCAGTCCTGAGGTGGACTGAAATGATCTGCCCCTTATCCTGGCTGCTAGGCAAAGAAAATGGCTTCTCTCTACTTCAGGGTTTATTGTTCTTTTAAACACAGACCCAAGAGAGGTGCCTGGGTGGCTCAGTCGGTTAAGTAGCCAACATCAGCTCTGGTCATGATTTCATGGTTCATGAGTTTGAGCCCTGTGTCGGGCTCTGTGCTAACAGCCCAGAACCTGGAGCCTGCTTCGGATTCTGTGTGTCCTTTCTCTGTTCTTCCCCTGCTGGTGCTTGTCTCTCTCACTCTCAAAATAAATAATAAAACATTAAAAAAAATAAATAAACACACCACCCAACATACAAGATCACTTCAGCTGATCTATAGATGACACAAGTGCTGGAATTACCAAAGATAGCTATTATAAATTTGTTAGATAATTTAGTGAAATGATGGACAAAATGGGTAAATAGAAAGGGAATTTTAGCAGAGAAATGGAAACTCTAAAGAAGAATAAAATGAAAATTCCAGAACTGAAAAGTACAGTATCTCAAATAAAGAATTCATTAGATGGGTTTAGTAACAGATTGGATCCAACAAAGAATGGGTCAGTGAACTTAAAGATAGGTCAACAGAAATGATCCAAAATGAAATCAGAGAAAAAATAAAAGTAACAGAACAGAGCATCAGATACCTGTGAGACACTATTAAACTATTCTGAAATACATGTAATTGGAGTCCTAGAAGGAGAGGAAAAACAGAATAGCATAGAAGAAAAATCTGAGAAGATATAGCTGAAAAATTTCCAAAGTCTATGAAAGACATAAACCGCAGAACTAAGAAGCTTTTGAATCCTAAGTTGGATAAACACAACAAAGAAAACCCCACCTAGCTGCATCTTAGTTAACTGCTGAAAATTAAAGAAAAGATAAAAAACTACAGCTCAAGCAAAAAAAAAAAAAAACACATTAAATTTGGGAGAACAAGAATAAAAATTGACTTCTCATCAGAAACAACAGAAACCAAAGACAATGAAATGACATCTTTAAAGTGGTAACAGAAAAAAAATACAGAATTCTATATCCAGCAAAAATATCTTTAAAAGTAAAGGCAAAATAAAGGCATTTTTAGGCAAACGAAAGTTGAAAGACTTTGTTATCAGTAGACCCACACTACAAAAAATATTAAAGGAAGTGCTGCAAGCCGAAGGGAAGATTCCAGGTTGAATCCTAGATACGTGGGAAGGAAGGACACTGGAAATAGTACATATATCCCTAACTTAATAGACTATTTAAAATTAGAAGACTATTGACTATTTTAAAAATAGCAATGAATGATAGGAATAGATGTAGAAATAATAAATATAATAATATAAAAGGCAAAAGGAGGATAAATCAGACTACTCTTTGTAGAGTCCTTGTCAAGTATATTAAACATTAAGTGATATAACATTAATTCAAAGTAGATAAGGACATTAAGGATGCATGTTGTAATCACAGGATTAGAATAAATTCATCACTAAAAGCCATAAAACAAAAAGTCATAGGAAAACGGACAATAGAAAAAAAAAGAGATTTCACAAAAATACCTGTTTAATCTGAACGCCAAAAAGGAGAAGAATCAATATGTAGAAAATAAATGGGAAGAAGATACTTTTGAACACAAACATATTGACTATTCCGTTTTAAATGTTAATAAGCTAAACACATTATCAGACTGAATTTTTAAAAACCCAATAGATGGGGCGCCTGGGTGGTTCAGCTGGTTGAACGTTTGACTTAGGTTTGTGAGTTTTGAGTCCTGCATTGGGATTGCTGCTGTCATTGCAGAGCCTGCTTTGGATACCCTGTCCCCATCCCCTCTCAAAAATAAATAAACATTTAAAAAAAACCAGTAGATGCTCTAAATATAAGGATAGATGGAAAGTAAAAAGGTAGAATAGTAAGTCTTAATATCTGATAAATTCTACTTAATTTTCAAAACTGATTGGGTTCTATGCTTTATGCCTTAATTATCAGAAAAAAATTTTAATCTATAGAAAAATTTGTTGAGATGTTGATTATAATTCAATTCCATTTATAGAGTAATTTGGAGAAAATATCATGTTTATGATGAGTCTTCAAATCCATGGATCCAGCGTATCTCTTCATTTAAGACTTTAGGTCCTGAAATTGTTCTCTACTTTTCCCTACACATATCTTCACCTCTTTTGTTAGGTTTATTCTCAGACGTGTTATGGTTTCTATTGCTATTGTAAATGAGATTTTTTAAATTCTTTTTAAAAAAAATCTTATACTTTACCATACAAGGAATATTTCTAAGATTTCATCATTAAATGTGATGCTCACTGAAGGTGTTTTTGTTGGACACTGTTCTTTGGGTTACAGAAATTTCCTTCTCTTTTTATTTAGTTTGTTAGTTTCCATGAATAAACATTGAATTTTATCAAATGCTCTTTTTTTATTTTTTTAAATGTTTTATTTATTTTTGAGAGAGAGAAAGACACACGGCATGAGCAGGGAAGGGTCAGAGAGAGAGACACAGAATCTGAGGACAGGCTCCAGGCTCATGAGCTAGCGATCAGCACAGAGCCTGACATGGGGCTTGCTTGAACTCACGGACCATGAGTCCTGAGCCGAAGTCAGACACTCAACTGACTGAGCCATCCAGATGCCCCTATCAAATGCTCTTCTAACAGTTACTAAGATCATTATGCAGACTTTTCTGCAAATTGATAATGTGTTACATTAAATCAAGGTTTTCTAATGTTATAGTAGCCCCAGTTCCTGGCATAAACTCTACCTACACGGCCAAACTATATTACCATTTTTATCTATAGTTGGATTCAGTTTGCTAATATTTTATTTATACAAATATATTGCTAAGTGAAACTGACATGTAGTTTTCCTTTGCTATTCAGTTCATATCCAGTTTTACAATCAAGACTGTACTCCCAACATAAACAAGTTGGAGCACTTCCCTTTTATCTAGTTACTGGAGCAATCTGTACAAGACAGAGCTTATTTGATCCTGTAAGCCTGCTAAAATCTTCCTAGGCACACTTTTTGTTTTTACTATTTCAATCAATTGTTCTCTTCAGGTTTCCACAGTGTCTTGAGTCAATTCCGAAATTTCTATTTTGTAGAAACATTATCTAGTTCTTCTGGTTTTTATATTTATTGGCATAAAGTTCATTTTTATCATAATTTAAAAACCTAGTATCATAGAGGGGCGCCTGAGTGGCTCAGTTTGTTAGGCGTCTGACTTCACCTCAGGTCATGATCTCATGGCTTGTGGGTTCGAGCCCCACACTGGGCTCTGTGCTAACAGCTCAGAAGCTGAAGGCTGCTTTGGATTCTGTGTCTCCCTCTTTCTCTCTACCGCTCATACTCTATCTAACTCAAAAATAAATAAACATTAAAAAATATTTTTTAAAAATCTAGTATTATAGAGTTGAAAGCCACGGTGAGATTGGTCAAGAAAAAAAGGAATATGTTCTAACATTTTCTATTTGTGCCTCTTTTCTTGGCTTTTTTCTTGCATTTAATACTATCAATACCAGAGAACTAGAGTCAGATGAACACTGTTAGCACTTAGTTTGAAGAAAGATGATAAATTCCTAGAAATACAGATTACTGAATTTGGGTGTTATTTTTCAACAAAATCCCAAAATTAAATTTCAGTATTAAAACGACAGCCTTGAAAACATAAACAAGAGACTAGGACAATATGAAAGAGCAATAACATTAGTTCACAAAGATTATACTAAACTTAAACATTTCTTGTGTGTTTGATAGCAGTTACTACCAATTAGGGACATGTTCTGAACATTTCAACAAACCTTCAGACAAAGCCTCTCAAGATACCATATGGATCAGATGGAGAAATGTGGGTTGGGTGACAGGCAGTACTTTAGGTAGATATTTATAACTCTTTGAATGGCTACGTTCAAAGAATGATGATTAATGGGACAGAATGAACTATGAAAGACCTGTCTTTATGCCATTCAACATTTTTATTAATTAAAGATGGAAAAAGTACACTTATCAATTTTGTGGATGACACAAAGCTCAAATGTCAGCTAATACGCTGGATGACAGAATTATCACACAAAAAGATCTGAGCAAGGTAGAAAGATGGGATATGATGAATAATACATTTAATAAGGATAACAATAAAGGCCCATACCCGGACTTAAAAAATCAATCACAGAAGGATTGGTCTAGATTGGGGTTGGCAAACTACTGCCTAAGAGCCAAATCTAGCCTGCCATCTGCTTTTGTATTGCCTATCAGCTGAGAATGCTTTTTATTATTTTTAAAATTAAAATAATATTTTGTGATACATGAAAATTATATGAAACTCATACTTCAGTATCCATGAATAGTTTTATTGGAATATGGTCATGGTCATCCATGTATATACTGTCTTTGGCTACTTTTGTGTTATAGTGACATAGTAGCTATGATAGAGACTGTAAGGCTCATAAAGTTGAAAATAATTATCTAGCCCTTTACAGAAAACATTTGCTGACCATTGATCTAGATGTGTAAAACAGATAGGTTCAGTTCATTATGAAGTCACACTATAAGGCAAGTGTGTATGTATCAGCCCCCGCAAAGGTAAAAGAATACTATCTTAGATTATTAGTAGAGGTAAGAAGGAACTATATCCATCAAAATTTTTAATACAAACTAAGAAACCAGGCATTGTGCTTGCAAAGATGACAACCTAAGACAAAGACAGTGACTGAGACTCGGTTCTTGTCTTCAAGCTCAGAGTCAAGGAAGATGGACAAGCAGGCAAAAAATACTGTAATGTGTTATATGTAATAGCATGATCTTCATCCAGAATAGTGTTCAGTTCTTGTTAGTATATTTTAAAGTAGGGCATTGTCAGGCTTGATATTGTCAGAGGAAAACAAAAAGTTCATGATGATCTATGAATTATAACATGGAGAAATCTGGAAGAGTTAGAAGCTGAAATGGTTCAAAAGAGATTGGAGAGAAATGTGATTAATATCATAAGTGTTCAAAAATGAAAAAAGGATTAGAATTTTTCTTTTACAGCTCCAAGAGGGAGAACTGGATTCACAAATACCAACAGGAAGAAAGACATCTTAGATAAAATAACTTACTGGAAAGTAAAGATTTTAAGCCTTTTCCATACTTGAAAGTGTCCAAGACAAATAGATGATAATTTATGGAGAAAACTAAAGAAAGGATTCCTGCATTGGTGGTTCTTTTAGACTAAATCAAGTTCTGGGCAAGACAGATTGAGAACAGATAATGAAGGATCTTAAAATCCAGGTTAACGACAGTGGGCTCTATCCTATGGTTCTCGACAGGACTGGGGGTGATTTTGCCCCCCCCCCCAGGAACACTTAACAAGCAGGGGAGGGTCAGAGAATCTTAGGTAGGCTTCATGCCCAGTGCAGAGTTCTGGGGGGCCTGATGGCAGGACTGTGAGATCATGACCTGAGCTGAAATCAAGTCAGTGGCTTAACCAACTAAGCCACCCAGGTGCCCCAACAATTTTTAAAGAGTTTGACTGTCATAACTTGGGGGGGGGGTGTGATGCTATTGGAATCAAGTGGGCATTTTGTGACACTTCTAAATATCCCACCACGCACAGGACAGTCCCCCACAACAAATAATTACTTGCCCAAAATGTGAATAATACGGAGGTGGGAAAAAACTATGGTCATATATTTGGGGGTGGAAACGTGGGGGTTGGAGACTTAGGCAGAGAACTTGCTTTAAAAATGTTGTTTTAGGGAAAAGTATCTAGCACCGATGTGTATTATATGAATAAGGACAAGGATATACTCTAAACATTCAGTTTTCTTGCTTCATATTCTTTTCATCTAAGTTGTCTGAGGGAAGCCAACATGGACTTTAACACAAAACTCATTTCATACCTCCTATATCCATCAATATCCTATTTCCTGTGCTGGATGTAATTACTTAATGGCAGAAGTTGAGTTCTCTTTAAGGTTCCTTTGTTGTGGTTAATGAAAAAGAGGCAAACCAGCCCCAAAGCAACCCACCAAACAACTCATAGGTCCGTTGCTTCCACAATTACAAGGTGCAGGTTTGCGATGTAGTCTAAACCCCAACCTGAGATACCTTACTCTAAATACACAGACGTTCCCTCAGGGCGTCCCTTTACTAAAGAGGACGCATTCTGGGGCGTCCTCCTCTGCATTTAAGGTCCCTGACCCTGGACTCCCCTGATGCCTTATCCTGTACTCTAAACCTACGGCCACTCGGCCACCTTCTCATCTCTAGTTCACATGCCATTTCTCGTCCTTCTTTCTGAAAACCAACAGGAGTCAAGTTCGCAGTATCCCTGACTTGGTGCTCCCAGGGGCCAAGGCCTTCGGCGAGGTATCCCTAGAAAGGCAAATCAGCGCTGACACTACCACCTCGCCTCCGTCCCAAACCTTTCTCGGTCCAAGGCCATTTCAGGCCTCCGAGGGTCCTAAACACTCAGACTCGATCGCCCCAGTCCAAATTATATAAAATATATTAACTGAACCCACATCCTACATCAACTATAATTCATAATATATGGCTTATGTACCAGTTGAGAGGTTAATTATTGTGGTAGACTTAATGATTTCGATTTGCAATTGTTTTTCCCTTTTAGGAGTGAAAACATTATTTCGGGGTTCAAAAAAGTTCGTGGACTGCCACCGGTGTCTGCGTCAGACTTCCCCCATCCCCGTCCCCTCACGAGCCGCCTCTCAGCCCCCTCCCGCCGTCCGCCTCCACGCCACGCGTCTCCTCGCAACCCTGCCCACCCTCGCTCGCCCTCCTCTCCGTCAGCTCCCCGCTCTGTCTGCCTCCGTCCAGCCAGGCTCCCACTCACCCCGGTGCCGGCCCAACTAGCCCCGCCGCCCCGCTCGCCTGCGCCTCCCGTTAGCTCCGGGCGCGCGGAAAGTCCAGGTTAGGGAATCTCCTTCCCATCCCGTCGCGTCCCGTCCCGCCCAGCCGCACAGCGGCCAGGCCCCTAGCCCCGCCCCCAACTCCAGGCCTCCGAGGGGTTCCTGGGAGCGCGCACTTCTCTTCTCCGGCTCTTCGCCCCCCCCCACCCGCAGGCCCCGCCCCGCGAAGCCCGTCCGGACCCTCTGCTCAGCCCCGCCGGTCGCGCGCAGATCCAGACTCCCGGCTCTTGCCTTCTACCCCGCCCCACGCAGTCCGACCCCGGCCTCAGCCTGGCTCTCGGGGAGCGCTCCCATCTCGACTCAGGGTTCTTTGCTCCACTTCTCCCTCAGGCCCTGCCTCAGGGCTCTCCCTAACTCTGCGGCTAGGAGACGCAGCTCCACCCTAGGGCCTTTCCCCAAGCCAGTGCAGGAGCCCGCGCCGCCTACCCTCCTCCACCTCATGTCAACCCTAGGGGTTTGTAGGACCCAGGGGACCGCCCTTACGCGAGCACGCACGCGCAGTCCCCACCTCTCATGGATCCGAGCCCTCCGCGCTCAGGTCGCCAGCCCCGGGCCCGGCCCCGCCTCCAGCCCAGCCCCGCCCCTCAGGCCGGGCCCCGCGCACGCGCGTCTCCCCTGCCCAGCCTTCTCCCCCGCCCCCGCCAGTCCCGCGGTCCCACGGCGCCCGGTCGCCCCCAGCCCCCTCCCTCCTCCCAACCTCTCTCGGTCCCACCCTCCCTAGCTTTGTGCCCCGGGCGCCGAGCCTCTTCCCCCATCAGCCGCGCCTCGGGAGAAGGGAGCCGCCACCGAGAAGCTGCCGCTCGCAGCCCCGGGCAGGGGCACAGGTAGGTGGCGGCCGCGGGCTGGGCGGCTCACGCAGCCCCGGGCTGCGAGCGGGGGCGGGTTTTGTGAGGGAGGGGCGGACTGGGGGAGGGGTGGACCGGGAGGGTCGGGGTTGGGGTGTGGTTTGGGTGAGAGGTGTGAGGATGAGGATGTAGGGGTGTGGGAGATGGGTTTAAGGGTCGGTCAGGGTGCCGCGGTAGGGTAATTGGGGGCAAGGTGGGAGAAGGGACCTGGGTCAGTTTGGGCGGGCTCGGGGAGGGGCATGCGTGGGAATTGAGGGAGGGGTGGAGAATTGGGGTAATGGGGAAGGGGAAAACCAAGTGGGATTTGAGGATTATAAGAAGGAAAGGATCCGGGATTGGAATAGAAGGGGTGGGGTCTTGGGGGTTGGGGAGAAAAGTTGGGGCTGTGGATTGTGAAGTTGGGCATTGTGAAACGTGAAGGACAGAAGACCAGAAGAGGGATAGAGAGATTGGCGTCTTAGGAGAAGGAATCCCAGAGAGTGGGAAGAAGGGAAGAATACTTGTTGGAGGACAGGGGAATCGATGGGGGTGGAACAATGTGGGGAAGGAAGGAGAAGCAGGTGGAGGTGGAATTGGGTGCTTGGGATCCAGACCTCATTTCAGAAGGGCCATGGAAGGATTGGAAGGGCCTGAGGTGTGAGAGGTCAGGGCAAGGTTGCTGGGAGTGGATGAAGGGAGTGAGGTGAGGATTTGGGGTGTAGGGATTGGGTTGTGTGTGGATAGCTGTAGAGCTGGCAGGTAGAACAACTGTAAGAGTGTCAGGATGTAGAAGGGATTGGCATGCTCCTGGAGGGAAGTAGGGAGCTGGGTGTGGTGTGACCCTCTGGAGTTTGCGGGAGGAAAGGGTATGGGTGAGAGGTGGGTAGGAAAGTACCCGCTTTGGGGAGGGAAATGAGAGGAGTTGAAAATTCAATAATGGTGGTGACACAGAACAATGCAGGTAAGCCTGTTAGTTTCTTATTGGTGGTTTGGAACTAGTTTCTGTTCAGATTTTCATGTGGAAATTTTCCCCAAGAATACCACATTTTCAAATAGACCAAGGGTGTCTGCAGCCTTGGGATGAAGGCCATGGGTTGACAGATGTTTTCCTGGTGTGTGGATGTGGGTAATTTCTGCCCTAGCAGGGGGAGGAAGGGAGGCCTCATGTAGCCCTGTCCTTGCTCTGTTCCCACCAACCCTTTCCTCAGATGTCCACTTTTTTTTTTTTATCTCCTCCCTGCCCACCCCAGCCCCCAAGCTTAAGCCAGCGAATACCAGAAGGATCAAACAGGTGGGTGAGATTAAGTTTTAACATCTTTTTTTAATCCTTACGGCTGATGTCATATTTTTATTCTTGAGAGACAGCATCATGCAGTGGAAAGAGCTTGAGCTTTGGAGTAATACAGCCTTGAGATTGAATTCTGGCTCTGCCATTTACTAGCTCTGTTCCTTAAGTAAGTTACTTTGTTTCTCTGAGCCTCTTTACCTGTTAAATGGCAATACTGATCTCAAAGGATTGTTGAGAGTTACATGAGATCACTTAATAGAATACCTAGCACTATTTTGATGAAATGATATGCTCTGTGATAACTTTGGCTCATTTGTGGTGACCGAACAGTAGAACGCCGTCATAATATTTTTCTCTCTCTAAAGTTTACTTATTTTGAAAGAGAATGACTGAGCAGTGGCGGGGCAGAGAGAGAGGAGACAGACAGAATCCCAAGCAGGCCCTGTGCTGCCAGCACAGAGCCCAACATGGGCCTCGAACTCATGAACCGTGAGATCATGACCTGATCTAAAATCAAGAGTTGGGCACTTAATCAACTAAGCCACCCAGTCCCCCCATAATATTTTTCTATGAGGTTGTATGGTTTACAAAACTGCCTCTCTGGAGACAGCTGGGAGACCATCAGAATGCCCTGTGACTCTGTTAATATAAAGTATAGTTAATACAGATCTCAACTAGACATTCTTGCAGATACAGATTATTTTAATTTTTCAGTTCATATGGGATTTTTGCCATGGTGTACAACAGGCCCTGTTGCCTGAGGGCCCATTTATAATAGACCACCATGTATAATGGCCAGGCATAAGCAAAGCCAAGTACAGAAGCCCTGTGTGGAATTCTCTTTTCTTTATGGTTGTTAACCTTGAAGGGTTTAAACATTAATTCTTAGCTCATTCCATAGTACCTCAGACTCTCTGGACGCTTCTTATTGGGAGAGTACAAGATGCACAAAGTTAGTAGTAGAAATCAAAGGTTACCTGGACTTCCTGAACCAAGGTTAGTTTCTCAAGTACCTTCATTGAAGAGCAAAGGAGCCTTGGGGTTTCTGGACAGATAACATAGGAAATACTGGATTTTTTTTCATCAATTAGAAAGATAACTAGCATTTTGATAAGTAATAGAGGTAAAATATAGCCTGAGTTGTGCCTTTTTTGAAAGTGATCCATGCAAAGAGTAGTTGCCAGGATCTGGGGCGTCCTTACTCTGATCCCAAGCTGCTTGTGCCCTCTGCTGGATGGAATCAGGCTTTTCTGATTTTCACCCTGAGTGGGCATTCATCCATCTGTCCATTTGACTCCAGAGTTTGTGGAACACCCTATTGAGGTGAGAGTTAGGGGTAATACGGATGGGCACCACCTGTTTCATTGTCAGGGAGCTTACAGTGTACTGATTCATTATAATATGTTGTCTTCCATAGAATTTGCCTTTCTGTTATTACAAAATCAAGTTATTCCTTTTTAGGGCCATGCCTGGTGACTAATTTCTGATCCATAGGTAGAGTAGGACTCTGAATGTCCAAATGTAGAAATAAAGACCGAGGGGCTCTGCTTTATCTCCTCAACCTCAAGATTAAAGTCTGTGAGGTTGAAGGGGCCGGATGCTTACTTCTACTGGATGAAGAGCTTAGAATAAGTGCGCATCTCCTTAGCAGCAGGCACTGAATACTGGCAAGAGTATGGGTTATAAGACCTGGCACTGTGACAGAAATTTTTTTTCCTGGGTTTTAGATTTTTCCCCCGCCTGGTAGTACCAGTAGCAGTATACTCCCATCATCTGCTTTGCTTATGCCACCTGCAGAAGGGTCTGGCAAGTGGGGGAGGAGCCTGCAGCTGTTGCCTAGAAGAGGAGCTGGCTCCTAGCAACAGTATCAGCAGGCCCTGCAGCTCAGAGCACTAAGTCTGTCCCTCTGAGGTCTCACCATTCCTTTCATTCAGTTCAGCAAGTGTCTGTTGAGGGCTTACTCAGTACTAGGTGCTGTGTTGGTCCTGGGGGAAAGAGACGACTCCACTAAGTGCCTTGCCTTCAAAGAGCTCATAGCTCTGAGAACATAAGCAAGTGAACAGACATAGTACCCAGTGCTAAGGAGACACTGGTACTCTGGGAAAATCAGATAAGCATGCACTGGCACAGGGGTTAGTGAAGATTCCCCAGGGGAGGGATGGTGGTTGAACTCAGTAATGAAGAGTAAGGGTTAACTAGGTCAGAAAAGCAAAGAAGGATGTTCCAGCCAAAGGGAGCAGAAGGGCAAAGACTAGTGGGACAAGAGAGCACAGCCAACTTACTTGGATTGCATGGCCTGACTGAAGAGTAAGGCATAAAAAGATGGGCAGGAAAGGGTGAGGCTGTCAGGGTAGGCAGGGCCCTTCTTTCAGATGTGCTTTTATACACATAATTATCCTCTGGAGAAACATGGATCGCGCTGGAGCCCACAGGCAGGATCACTGTTTGATCTCCAGAGACTCAGCATTTTTGATCACTGACTTGATTGTTTGCTGACACTTTTACATGGCATCAGAGCTACATCCCAGCCCTGCACTGATGAAGAAGAAGCTGGGTTAGCACACTTTAAAAATCAGAGACTTTTATTTGTTTTAGAGGGAGAGAGAGGATCTTAACCAGGCTCCATGCTCAGTGCAGAGCCGGATGCAGGGCTTGATCCCATGACCCTGAGATCATGACCTGTGGTGAAATCAAAGGTCAGCCTCTTCACTTAACCAACTGAGCTACCTAGGTGCTGAGAGAGTGTTTTAAAGGTAATGGCAGTTATTTGACATATATAAATTTTTTTCTCTCTGAATTGCTATGGAAATGATAATCAAATATTTTCATTTAACATAGTAGTTTGTGTATCTTTGAAACCTCACATTTCTCAGGAAAACAGATGTTCCAGTTGATGCATGAGCACAAAATGTCACCCACAGGATTGCATAAATGCCCACTGTTTTGGTATTTAGCCTTAGCTCAAAAGTATCCTAATAGAGCCTGAAGGTATAATGATGTTTCCAAGGAGTAGGATAGCTTTGTTTAGCTCTTGTGATGGAGGTCTGTCTTTGTGGATCCAAAAACCCTATTGCTCATGGTCTACGTAAGGCTTAGCATATGAGTAAACGTTAGTCCCACAAACATCTACTCAGGGACTGTCATATCCCAGAGCACTGTGTTAGGGAGTCTGGATGAAATAAACATGGTCCTGCTCCTCAAGGAGCTCAAACCAGAGGTACACAGGCCCGGAAATAAATCTGGGGCGGAACACTGAGTCAACAAAGATGTGGAAGGTGTCTAGGGAGCAAAGGAATTGTTAGTTTCTGGTCTTTGTTCTGTGCATAAATATACTTACTAAAACAGAAATAGTAAATTCCTTATGTGCTGTAAGTTGCAAATCAGTAAAACAATTTTAAGGATTGTAATAACTGCATTCATCCCATGGTACGGATGTATCATAACTTATTTAATAACACCGCTGTTGGTGGACATTTAGGTTGTTTCCAGTTGTTTTGCTACTATCAACTGAGCTGCGGCGACTCTCCCTACAAGTGACTCTGCGTGCTTCTGTAACTTCTTCAGGGTGAATTTTAGAAATAAGATTTGAACTGGCTTTTGAAAGATGAGTAGGAGTGCACCAGGTACAAAGAAAAGGGGGAAAGTAGGAAGCAGTATTCCAGGTAGAGGCATTAGAGGCACCCTTCACTGCCAGAGTTCACAGGCAACTGGTAAGCTTTGTTTCCCCAAACCAACCACAGGGCCTTCCTCGCAGGCTCATAAAGCTCTGGGCACAGCCAGATGAAATTACATGTTACAAATGGCATTTTAAGTGGATTTGCTTCCTTTGTGCCTTGCTTTTACAGTTGCAACCAAGGCAATGTCTTACTACCTCAACTCAGAAAACCACCTGGACCCAGGATCCATCTATGTACGAGAAAACGGTCAGCTACACATGGTCAATCTGGCCTTGGATGGGGTCAGGAGTAGCCTGCAGAATCCAAGGCCTTTCAGACTGTTTCCCAAAGGCTTCTCCGTGGAGCTTTGCATGAACAGGGAAGATGACACTGCACAGAAAGAGAAGACTGATCATTTCATCTTCACATATACCCGGGAGGGGAATCTTCGGTACTCTGCCAAATCTCTCTTCAGCCTCGCCCTGGGCTTTATCTCCGACAATGTTGATCATATTGATTCCCTTATTGGCTTTCCTGAGCAGATTGCTGAAAAGCTGTTCTCTGCTGCAGAAGCCAGACAGAAATTCACAGAGCCAGGTGCCGGGCTGAGGGCTTTACAGAAATTCACTGAAGCCTATGGAAGTCTGGTGCTTTGTTCCCTGTGTTTGCGAAACAGGTGGGTGTTCTGATTGGGATATCGAGAATTTTATTGGGTGTGTAATTTTGTCTAGTTCTCAGGCTTCCTCCATCAAATAGCAGTTCAGTTTAAAACTTCCAGATACAAAGTGGCAGACCATTTTGAGAAAAATCACTGTCTTTCTCACTCCTCACCCCCACCAGAAACACAGCTTTATTTTGAAACCACTTTGCCACTACTCTTCCATTCAGTAAAAAACAAAAAAACAACAAAAAAAGAAAAACTCCTCTACCAACCTTTATCCCCCAACTTTTCTAATATGAGAAAATAGAAAAGACAAAGAATGTGTTCTGCCAAATATCTCTTGATATGCTCCTGGGGATGCGAAGATTAGTAACCAGAGTTCTGGGCTCTGTTCCAGTTCTCAGACCTCCAGCTATTGAACATTAGATAAAAAGCAACTTTAAAATAGTGATTAAAATTTCAAGTATCCTAAAGTTTGGAAATTTTCAAATAAGGTATGTTCACCTTAAAAATAGAAACTACCAGTTATTTTACCAGCAGAAGATGGGTTTATTCAGGAATAAAAGAGAATTGCAATCTGGGACAAACAAGGTATGGCAAAACTGCAGGCAAGTCCAGGAGAACAAAGGAAAAGCATACTTTTTTTTTTTAAGTTTATTTATTTATTTTGAGAGACAGTGAGCAGAGGAGGGGCAGAGAGAATCCCAAGCAAGCTCTGCCCTGACACAGAGCCTGACACAGGGCTCAAACTCACACACCATGAGATCGTGACCTGAGCTGAAATCAAGAATCAGATGCTCAACTGACTAAGCCACCCAAGTGTCCGAAGGCATACTCTTTTAAGGAGAAAATAAGGAAGATGGGAAGGTTGTTACAAACTAAAAGTCCATTGGAGTAAGCTAGGAGTTTGTAGTTCAAAGTGTGATGGCTTTTCATTGGTGAAGCTATTGCTGGGGCACGGATGAAGGGTCTACATGAAAAGTCAAGTCCATTTAAGGTCAAGCCTGGCTCTTCCTGTTGGGTCCCCTATTGACTACTCGTGGTAGGATTTAAGAGCTCCCCCTGCTGAAAACTCTGGACTTCATTTCAGTGAGGCTTCCCATGACTCCTTTTCACAGGTCCAGCAGCAACCCTTGTGACTTACCTTTGCTTGTATGCTTTTATTGATTCATTTAAAGTTTTTATTCCATCATCACATAAAATGAGCACTTATTAATTTAGAAAAAACTTTAAAAATGCACATGGAAAATTCAAACGCAAACACAGAAAGATAAAGTGAAACACAGCCTCCTTCCCATTTTTATCTCTCTCTCCAGAAGCAGCTACTGTCCAGTTTTTTACGTCATTCCAGAGATACCGCGTACACATACATGCGTCTGTAGCCCTCCCTTTGTTACACAAGTGGCAGCATACTGCTTACACTGTTACATACTTTGCTTTCACAGATTTTGAAAATCACTTGCCATCAACGCCCGTAGATTTAAAAAATAACTGTAGTGTGCCACTGTGTGAACTTTTCTTGTGATTAGAAAATGTGAAATGTAGCTTACTATTAAGATGCACCATCAATATGACCATTAAAACAAGGCTATGTAAAGAGCATATTAGAGAAAGTCATACCAGAAAGCATAAGCTAAACTCATATGCTTACAAAAACAAAAAAGAAGCAATCTTTATTTAATTGGCTCACAGAATTAATGGTTTCACCCCAGTCCAAACATTGTACTGTAGAAAGACAAGGCATAAACACATGCAGATGGGAGCAGAACTGTGGACTTAGGAACTGAACAGGCACATTCTAAATGCTCCGTCTCTGTGCTGTGGTCGTCACAGCTGAGCCTGGCACTGCTGCCAGCAGAAACAAGAATTACCTTGCCTAAATGAAGCAGCTGAGCAATACTTCCTTGTAGCTCATGTATTTAAGATACGTTTTACTCCTTCATGTTTTGTTCCAAGTTATTTATGTTCATCGTAGAAAAACCAGAACAATGAAAAATAAACTTATGATGGATACCTTATCATAAAATTGTTTTATAAAGACATTGCATATTTGGGAAATACATAAAGCTATAATTTTAAGAAATTCATGAGCCACTATATGTGGTGATCATTTTCAAATAGACATTTGGAAATATACTCTGTAACTTGTATTCTCTTTTCCCCCTACCTATCATAATAGCTAAAGTATTTCTCATGATAGCAAAAATACTTCTTATCCGTTGGTGATGTCTGTATACCATTCTGGTGGTCAGGCTGGATGAAAGTAGCTCTTTAATTCACATTTGATGAGCACAAAAATTAGTAGCATTTCTGGAAAGCAACTTGGCAAAGTGTATCGAGAGTCTTAAAACTATCCTTTCCGTTTGTTTGACCCATTCATTCCATTTATTGGGAATCCTAATTTTTAATAATCAGATACAGGAACAAATATTTTTATATAAGGTGTTCATTATAACACTGTTTGTAATAGTGAAAACCTGAAAATTGAGTATCCAGCAATAGGAAACTAGTTAAGCTAATTATAGTACATTCATACAGTGAAGTATTATATAACTATTAAGATAATATTTAAAGTTCACTTAAAATAATGGTGTGAAATGTTCATATATAGTGCATTTAAAAGGAATAAAATTGCATGTACTATATGATCCAATTTTTAAAGAAAAACAGGAATTTTTATATGTATTGCATATAGAGAAAGAAAACTTCTGAGCTGTGCTCTAAATAGTGGGATTGAAGTTGGTTTTAATTTTCTTTATAATTTTTCAAATTTTCTTAATTTTTTCTACAAGGAACATGTATTATATAATCAGAAAAATAGAAACATTTTTAACATAATTTTTTTTTTGTCTCATGAGTTAGTGCAACAATTTTAAACTTCGCTGTATTCTTCAGATAGAAGAGTAAGATTTTCACTTATGATCCCAAACTTTCCTTCTTTAAAATCCTCAACGGAAAAGTAGGAAATGGACAAGAGATTTGGGTTTGCATTTACAATTCAGGGCTGATACGCAGCAGCAAAGGTTTTACCTGCACCAAAGAGTTCAAGTCAAAGAGAAAGAGACAGAAAATTAATGAAAATAAGATAATTGGGGAGGTTCAGTCACTTGCTGTCTTGAGGTAGGTCACAAATCTGCTTGTCAGAGGGGGAAGCCAGTGTCTTTGCAACTGAGTTCCAACCCTATAAAAATGGTTTCCTCGTGTTGAAAGCCTGAAAGCCTAGAGATTATTTTAAGTTTATTTATTTTGAGAGGGAGTGAGCATTCTTGCATGTATGCAAGCATGAATAGGGGAGGAGCAGAGAGAGAATGAGAGAATCCCAAGCTATTTCCACGCCCTCAGACCAGAGCCCAATGCAGGGCTCAATTCCACAGAGATTGTGACCTGAGCCAAAATCAAGAGTTGGATGCTTAACTGACTTGAGCCAACCAGGTGCCCTGAAAGCCCAGTGGTTTTTAAACCCACTGGTGGTCACAGGGAGGCAAGTGTGTTTTCCTTAAAATTAAAATATCACCCTGGGGCTCCTAGAGAGCTCAGTGGGTTAAGTGCCTGATTCTTGATTTCTACTCAGGTCATGATATCACAGTATGTGAGATCAAAGCCTTGCATTGGTGTCTGTGCTTGACACTGCGGAGCCTGCTTCGAATTCTCACTCTTTCCCTCTCTATGAGATACCAT
This sequence comes from Suricata suricatta, assembly GCF_006229205.1. Lineage (NCBI taxonomy): Eukaryota > Metazoa > Chordata > Mammalia > Carnivora > Herpestidae > Suricata > Suricata suricatta. The sequence continues at coordinate 99,553,895 of NC_043707.1, read as the reverse complement.
GTGTTTTTGGAATATTGTTTTCTAATTTTCTTGGTAATCCTTAAAAGAAGTAATTATTTGCCACATTTTCTAGCTGAAGAAATTGAGGATCAGAGAGGGAGGTTAAATAATTTTCTGTACTCACACAAATATTTAGGGTTGTTACAATCCAAATTCAGGTGTATCTGACACTAAAATAAGTCTGTTCTTTATGTTGCTTCTGCATTACACTATTCTGAACTCTTTAAAGGGGAAATTAGAAGACCAGTGTTAAGCAAGACCCTAGAGCTTTGATCATGTCCTAGATAAGCATCTGGTAGTGTCTGTGGCTTTGAATGTTGGTTTCTCAGCCTTGATTTTAGTAGTATTTGTTAACCAAAGTATACATTGTTAGGTCCTTTGCAGATAACCCTTGTTTCAGAATTACTGAAAATCATTTGGTTAATTGATCAAAGGATGTGTGTTTTCCTTTCTCTGATTGCCAGTAATCCCCCAAATCCCCATTAACCCACTTCAACTCTGTGATTGGAAGATGAAAAACAGCAGCTTTATTTACAGTGCAATTAAAGTATGTCTGAGTAAATAAAGCTCAATTGTGTACCCAGCTGAGCTCTGTCACCAGGCAGCTTAAAGAGGGTATCAGTGCCCCCAGGCCATCTGTACTTAGCAGTCAGGCCAGTGATCAGCTTCTGCAATCTTATTTTGATTGGAAATAGAAGGAAAACAGTTGTAACTCCCCTTTTGCCCTCAGATTATTCCATCTTGTTTTTTTGGTAATTATGACCCTATGATAGAAGAGAGAAGTGAGCACCATTTAGTGTAACTCCACTGATCCTGGCATACCATTTTGCTGTCGACACTTTAGATACCCGCGAGGAGAGTGGATAAGAAAGGCATGCTCTGGCCACAAGTCAGTTTCCCTGTTCTTTTAGGATCCTCCCCTCCGTTTCCTGTCACACCTAATCCCTTTTCGATTTTTTCTCACTGACATCATCTGAAACACATGAACAACTAGAAAGCAGGGTGGAGTCCCCAGCCTGGGCTGTGAAATGCCTTTTTGATCTCCTTTTCCTCTCTAGAGGCCTGCGCTATGCTTCCTGATAATAGTTGGGCTAGGTGCTCCAGTGTAATTAAATTGTTTGTGCTCACAGGTTTGTCTTAACCGTCTCGATCAGACTGAGCCTGTGGAGTCTGTCATGCTGCACATACTTCTGGGGTAAAGTCAGTAGACACAGTGGAGTGAGCAGCTACTGAAGCTTGTGTGTGAATAGGAAAGATGAAATGTGATCTGCCAGAATCTTTTGGTGTACTCTTGGGGAGGTGCAGAGATTGGAACCCAGAGTTCCAGGTCATGTGCCCGTCTTTAAACCAGTAGATCCTGAGCATAAAGTAAAAGGCAACTTCAGAAGAATGAATGATTACATTTTTGAGTATCCTAAAGTTTGGAAATCCCTTCATCAGGGTCCAAAACCAACACCAAGGTCTGTTTTCTGAGAGAGATGTTTTCTCTTGTGTTTTGCCTTGCTCATACATTTTTATTTAAAGATTTTATTCCACCATCATGTTAAAAGACTCTCAAGATGTTTACTAATTTAAAAACTCAACCTGTGCCCACACAGGGGTTGGTGAAGTCCGCCTGTTAAATACAACCTTGTCATAATAGGATGTTGACTGTTTGACAAAGAAACAAATGGTAATGTTTTAAAAGAAGAAAAAGAAAAGTTGTTGATAACTCTCTATGCCCCACAGATACCTGGTGATTTCAGAAAAACTTGAGGAGATTAAGTCTTTCCGGGAGCTGACCTGCCTGGATCTTTCCTGTTGCAAGCTTGGAGATGAGCATGAACTTCTAGAACATCTCACCAATGAGGCCCTGTCTAGGTATGGACCTGCCCCTACTCGTCGATGAATTGTTTTATTTTTTTTAAACGATGTTCCAATGGGATCATCGTGAAGAATGCTGGTTATTTCCTAATCCTGTGTTTATTTGGTAATTTTTATTCTTTTCTAAAACATTTTGAATTTCCTTTACTGAGCATAAGCAGTATAGATTGGACAGGTCTTAGGAAAGTAAGTCACCTGGTTCATTTTGTAAATAACCTTAATTTAAACATATAATACACAAAACTGCTAGGGGTGAAAATAAGTTTACTCTCAGTCTGTCCAGTCCTGGCTTTTTGTAGCATGAGATAGTTATACAGGTATTTACAATCATGCTCTTTTATTTTAACTATCATTGAACTATAAGTTACGTAAAATGTAAGCTATTAAAGACCACCTAATCCTTTTCAAGAAACATAATTTTTAAAAATTGCCGGTTTATACCATTCACAAATAGACCAACTGATCCCCAGTTAGTCTGGCCAAAAGAGAGACAGCCAGATGGATTTTTTGTGATTTCACAAACAGTATTTCATAACAGTATTACAAAGCTGAGTTGGGCCAGCTTCCTGGGGCCTGCCTCAGACAGCGACACTACACACAGCCCCATACAAAGGTATTTTTGTGTGCAGTTAGTAAAGGTTCAGATTTCTTGTGTGGGGGACAGTGGATCAAATTAATAAACAATTTCAGGCTAGCTGGATGGATTGGGTTATGAGTATACCTAATATGAAAATCTGGATTTATAAAGTTAGTTAAAATTGGAGGATTATTTGCTTTGCAGAATGAATTCTCATAGGAATTCTTTAATAGACTTTCCTGACACAGAGTGTTTTTGGTTTTCACATAGGATTTGTCATGAAGGCAGCTTTTGTGTTAAACGAGGTATATTTATCTCCTTCATGAAGTCCCTGTTTACCTCATTTGACCATATACTGTTAGTGCCCTCTGCCATTGAGGTTAGTGCTACCTGACACTTTGATCCCTAAGTTAGCCCTCAGTAAACAGCAACAAAAGATTTTTAGCTGTTAAATGCATCGGGTGTGAAATAACGGGATGTGGAGGATATTTCGTATTTTTAGATGAAATTTATGAAAGCGTGTTCTTGTACATGGACTTTCTCAAACTCTGTTTTGGTGATTTACTTATGGACTTTGTTTCCCTAGTGTAACTCAGCTCCACCTGAAGGATAATTGTTTATCTGATGCGGGGGTGCGGAAAATGACAGCACCGGTTCGAGTGATGAAAAGAGGCCTTGAAAATCTAACATTATTAGACTTATCTTGTAAGTTTTGTTAGAAATTATAGTACTTAATGGTGGAAATATGGTCTTAGAAATCACCTGGTTCTTGCCCATCATTTTAGAGATGACAAGATTAAGGGAACATGACCTTTCCTAGGTGCCACAGCAAGTTAGTGGCAGAGGAGAGCTGGACCATCCACCTTTCTATACGCTGCCATCTCTTTAGGGTAGGAAAAGCCTTTCACAGAGCTAGAACAGGCAATCCTAAAATTTGTTTGGAACTACAGAAGACCCCAAATAACCAAAGCAGTCCTGAAAAAGGGAATAGGAAAAGCCTTTCCACATTCATCTGGGCCACTTGCTGTGTGCAGACAGAACAGCCTTTCATCATCTTCATGGCACATATAGAGAACATTTGGCTCATCTTTCTTTGAGCTGCTGACCTATAGTGTCTGTCACCTAGGTATTTTTTTATCAATATTTGCTTGACGAAAATCTGGATGAATTCACGGTTGTGGTAACTTTCTCAGGATTAACCAGCTATTGACTTCAGTGATAGAAAGTTGGTAGAGATCATTTACAATGTAACTGAGCATTCATTGAATATATAGCAGGATGGTGTGGTGTCAAAAGAATAAAAGGAACAGGGGTTAAGGTCAGAGGACAGTCCTTGCTCTGCTACATTTTTAGCAGTTATGTGCCTGTGAGCAAGTTATTTAATCTCTCTAAACCTTGACGTCTAAAACAAAGACAATAGTGAGTGGCCAGTCTCCCTTTCAGGAAAGTGTACTTATTCAGTAAATATTTTTTGAGCATCTAGAATGTGCCAGGCATTGTGTTCATGGCCTTGAGGCTTCAAGTACTACTCTCTGATTTGAGAAGGTAATATGTGAGCACCTGGGTGGCTCAGTCAGTTAGGTGTCCGACTTCAGCTCAGGTCATGAGCTCGCTGTTTATGAGATTGAGCCCCACATCGGGCTCACTGCTGTTAGTACAGAGCCTGCTTGGGTTCCTCTGTCTCTCCTCTCTGCCTGCTCATGCTTGCATGCACACCCATTCTCTCTCTCTCTCTCTCTCTCTTCCTCTAAAACAAAAAATAAAAATGTTTAAAAACAAAAGAAAGTTCACAGCTTAAAAACACATGTATGTTTTAAATAAATCTTTTTACTTTGGAGGTGAAATAGCCATGAATAAAATCTGCTAAACCATTTTAATACATGTTGATATATGCTGTTTTCATAAGGCTCCAAATTAAACCCTTTGGGATAACTTCCTGGTTCACATATTCTTCTGCTAATCCCCAACTCCTAGAAAGTTAGGGCTATAAAGTATCTTAAGGGTCATCTAGTGTGGCTTTTCCGTATTACAGACAGGATAAAGATAACATCCTTATATTGGTTTTCCTTTAAAATTTTGTTCACTCAGTATTTTACATTTTATCATTGTTTGGCCTTTTTCTTGAGCTGGTTGTTGGATTTTAGCAGTAGCTCTACTATAGATTGTAATACAACCTGTGCTTGTGACATCTAGGTAACCCTGAGATCACAGATGCGGGAATTGGATACCTCTTCTCTTTTAGAAAACTAAACTGCTTAGATATTTCTGGGACAGGGCTCAAGGTAAGACATTGCTCCCTTCTCTTATTTCTCCAGACTCACAATTAGATAATTTTTGTTCCTGCTAATTGGTGTTTAGAAAGACCTGGCATTTATGAAAGTGCTTATTTCCTAATGAAAGCAAGCAGGAATTGACCAGATCTGTGTGCATTCTGGTTCTTTCCCTCCTAGGACATCAAAGCCATCAAACACAAGCTCCAGACCCACATCGGCCTTGTCCACTCCAAAGTGCCTTTGAAGGAATTTGATCACAGCAACTGCAAGACTGAGGGCTGGGCTGACCAGGTACTGCAGAATTTTCTCTCCCACAGTGGATATGGCTTTTCATTTTAAGTCGAAGTGCCTAAATCAATGCTTTGAACAAACATTAATCCTCTTGATAGTCCGACTGAATGGTCATCTTCACGTCACATCGGAGACACTAACAGCCTATAACTGACCGAGCTACGTAAGGCAGGGTGCTGGATGCTGAAATTTAAGTGTCTTGCTCTGGTTACTGGCTTGTGTCTCATCCTTATTCACCGTGGGAGAAAATGCTGTCTTATAAACGGCTCAGAAAACGAATTCTGGCTTGCTATGCAAAAAGAGCATTACGACCTAATTTCAGAAAGACAGATTTTCTTAGCATGAACATAGATGCTGGAAAGAGAATAACTTACACTATTATGGATTCAAATCTGACTCTTCTCCTTAGTTTGGACAAATTCCTTAACTCTTAGAGTCTTAGTGAGGAAACCTCATTTTTGTCCTCGCACTAAGCAAACCCTCCCATTTTCAACTTCTTGGCTTTGATTCTCTCATGTCTTCTTGGTGGTCTTCTTCAACTTGT
>NC_043707.1:99536126-99548247 GCF_006229205.1 Suricata suricatta | reverse complement strand
TCTTTTCTTTTTTTTTTTTTTTTAGAAAGAGCTTTTTTTTTTTTTAAATGTTTTATTTATTTTTGATACAGAGAGAGACAGAGCATGAGAGGGGGAGGGGTAGAGAGAGGGAGACACAGAATCGGAAGCAGGCTCCAGGCCCTGAGCATATCAGCACAGAGCCCGACATGGGGCTCGAACCCACGAACGTGAGATCATGACCTGAGCCGAAGTCGGAGACTTAACCGACTAAGGCACCCAGGCGCCCCTAAACTGGTATTTCTTGGTGGAGGCCTAGAGGACCCACCAAACTGTTTTGTTCTGGATTCCTCCTTGGCTCCACTATAATGCATGATGGTGGACCTATCCAACTGCCTAATTGGAGCATCACCTCCTTGTAAGTAATCAGGAAGGGGTGAATAAGTATTTTAGGAGCACTTTGACGTTTGTCCAGAAAATGTTGAAATAATTACAACAGTGCATTGCCAGATGGTTTGTAGCACTGAATGAATCCTATGTGTATCCAGTGGACTTGGAGCAGATGTGGGATGGTCATACAAAGGCTTGATGAAGTTGGGTAGCATAGGACATGGTAGAGTGAGCATAGACTATGGAGTCAAAGAGACGAAGGTTTGGGATCCTGGCTGGACAGCCCCATAGCTCCATGACTTAAGGCAACTTGGAGTTGCCGTTTCTTCATCTTTTGAATGCAGAAACCAGGACCTGCCTTACAGAGCTTAGTAGAGATGAAGTAAAAGACCTGGCCTCCTGGCCTGCAGTACAGGTGTATCACGGAGATATTGCGGGTTTGGCTCAGACCAGTAAAGCAAATATTGTAGTAAAGCAAATATTGCAATAAAACAAGTTAAATGAATTTTTTGGTGTCCCAGCACATATAAGATTTCTGTTTATACTGTAGTCTCTTAAGTGTGTGATAGTGTTATGTCTAAAATAATAAGGTATGTATGTTGTTTAAAAATATTTTATTGCTAAAAAATGCTAGCCATCATCCCCTTAACTTTCATCCAGTCAGTCATTATTACTAAGCACCATGACAAATATAATGAAAAAACTTGAGATGTTACGAGCGTTACCAAAATGTGACACAGATGTGCAGTGAGCAGATGCTGTTGGAAAAATGATGCCAGTAGACTTGCTTTGGATTGCCACAAACCTTTAGTTCATAAAAAAACACAGTATCTACTAAGCATGATATAGCAAAAGCTCAGTAGAGAGAGGCATGCCGGTGAGTTGATGGCGCTCCTTCATGCACGCAGCTTCAGACCATGTACCCTGAGCAGGCCCCTAACGCGTGGCCGCAGCGTTTCACCCATCTCTTGCTGATCCCCATTGAAATGTTTCCGGCCGACTCCAGTCTCCCCCTGCCTCATCCTCCCCAGGTGACACAGAAAAATGATGCCAGCTAACAGGAGTCCCCTTACTGCCCTCTCAGTGTCTCAAAATTTCTCCATTTCTTCAACCATATTCTACTTCCTTCCTATCCAAGGGGTCAGGTGTGTCACTTTATTCCAAGAAAAGCACTTCAGTGTCTGTTTTTTGGTTACAATCCTTAAGATCTCCAGCCTTCTCTGGGATATGTCACAATTATTTCCCTCTGTCACCCCACCCTTCAGTCTTCAGTCTCATGCTTTGTTGACTACTTTCTTCCTGTGTATAAACATGAGTTACCTTTTTTCTAACATGTTCTTCACCCACCCCTCGTGAAGCTGTGAATTGGTTTCTGTAATCTTGCCCACCTCCTCACTGCCCACTCAGCTCTTAATCCCTTGTAATCTAGGTCTGGTCTCCACTGCTTGCAGTGGGTGTTTTCCGAAGGTGGCGTGTGATCTCATTCTCCACCTTCCTCACTTTTCTGCAGTACTGTTGTGAGCATACACGCCTCATGCCTTCCTCTCCTGGCCTTTCTCCTGCCTCCTGCTCACTTCTCCCTCTAGCTCTTGCTGATTCCTCACTTCCTCCTCCCCTCCTCTGTCTTCTCTCACTCTCCTGGTGATGTTAACTGTTCTTAGAGCCTTAAGTGTTCCTGCAGGGAAGGTTTTACCTTCTCTGACACATCAGACATCAGACCCATTCCTAAATATTGTCCATAAATTTCTACCATGCACCCCAGATTCCACGTGTCTGGAACCAAGCTCATTTTCTTCTTCTCTATCCCCCAGCAGCTCTTCCTCTTGACATTCTTACTAGTGTTAGTAGAAGCACTGTTTTCCTGATTGCTCACTGAGTCACCAGGTTTGGTTTATCCTGGCATTCTCTTAGATCTGACCCATTTTCCACAATTAGGAAGTTACCATGGAAGGGATGATACTTGGTATTTGCTGGGTGCCTCCTGTGTGCCAGACACTGCTAAACCCCTCAGGTAATCTTCCCAGGAGCCAGGTGTGGTACACACTGTTACTAATACTATTTTACAGGTGAAGAACTTGAGACTAAGGAACTAAATCACTTGCTAAGGGTACCCTGGCTAGTAAGTGGAGGCACTGACTCTGGATCTGTATTCTTAGACTGTGTGCTGTCCTGCCTCTGTGTCCTGCAGTGTTTTCCTTGACTTTCTTTAGGATCGTTTTCTTACATACTGTAATGACAAATATTAAATTAAAAGTTCTTGTTACTTGTGGTATATGTGAAAGAATCACTTTCATTTTATGTATAGTTTATACTTGGCCAAATTTCCAGAAGAATTTGTAGTAGATTATAATAAAATACTTTTGTAACAGATTTTAAAAATGGAAACTGATCATGAAATGTGAGAATGGAAACATGGGCATTTACACATGTACAAGAGTTTGAATTGTGTTTGGTATAGTTTAAGGCATGGAAGTGAGTCTAGGAACATGTGAAAAGTGTTAGGACTAAGGTTTTACATTTTATTACTTAACTTAAGAATATGCACTTCTTTCTAGTTGCAGTAGAGATGGAAATAGGGAATCAGCTTCATAGATTTTTCCTGAATCATGGAAATACATATATCCAACATGTTTGTATTCTGATCAACTTCTGTGTTAAAATAGAAAATCCAGACTTGACTTGGTTATTCTTACCACCTGTCATCTGAAGTAAGATTACCACAAGGCTTTATGTTTCTGGAAAGGGAGCTAGGGGAAACAAGGAAAGCCTGAGATTTTGTCAGGTTTCAAATCTTTCCAAATACGTTTTAGATTGTTCTGCAGTGGGAGCGTGTGACTTCAGAAGCTGTGAAGCCACGAGAAACCGGGGAGCCTCGAACAGCAGCTCAGCACTTCTGTAAGAAATTCCCTTTTCTTTGGAGCTTCTGCCCTTAGGTTATTTGTACCTGAAAGCAGCGAGCCCATCTTACCCAGTGGGAAATGTAATTATGATAGTATTCACTTAAAGAGATCATCAAAACTTGTATTCCGTCAACATGCCACAGCATAAGTTCACAGCGTTGAGCACCTACACCAGGAAAATAGTTTATTAAATGTACGTGTGTGTGTGTGTGTGTGTGTGTGTGTGTGTCTCCCATCTTGTTTCAAAAATATTTTCAGTGGCACAAAAGTAGAGTACAGAACATTTAAAAAGGAATTAAGTGTAGCCAAAAGATAGAAGCAACCCAGATATCCATCCAAAGATGAATGGTTAGGGGCACCTGGCTGGCTCAGTCAGTGGAGCCTGCAAATCTTGATCCCTGAGTTCTGCGTTTGAGCCCCATGTTGGGTATAGAGATTACTTAAAATTAAAAAAAAATTTTTTTAACATATATTTTGGAGAGAGACAGAGTGTGAGCAGGGGAAGGGCAGAGAGAAAGGGGAACACGGAATCTGAAGCAGGCTCCAAGCTCTAAGCTGACAGCACAGAGCCCGATGTGGGGCTTGAACCCACACACTGCAGGATCATGACCTAGGCTGAAGTCAGACGCTTAACCAACTGAGCCTCCCAGGTGCTCCCAAAATAAAATCTTGAAAAAAAGCAAAAAGAAAGAAAAGAAAGATGAATGGATAAACAACATGTATTTCCATACAATGGAATATCACTCAGCATTAAGAATGAAGGAAATTTTGATATATGTTATAATGTGGATAGAATTTGAAGAAATCATGCTAAGTGAAATAAGCCAATCAGAAAGAAACATACTATGTGATTCTTCTTATAAGAGGTTCCTAAAACAGTCAAGTGTATAGAAACAGAAAATAGAGTAGTGGTTGTCAGGCACTGGGGGGAGGGAAATAGGGAGTTAATGCTTAATAGGTGTATCATTTCATTTTACAAGATGATAAAGTTCTGGAGAAAGATGGTGATGTTTGCACGACACTGTGAATGTATGTAATGCCACAGAGCATTACACTTAAAAATTCTAAGTGGTAAATTGATGCTACGTATATTTTACCATAATTTTTTAAAAAAGAGTTAAGTGATGAAATCATATTGAAGAAGAAATAAAGGTAGCAAAATAAGAATTCAGGGCATACCAAAAACTATAGAATAAGGTGGTATTGTTTGCTAGAGTGTGCCACAAGTTTGGCACTTTTTAGAAGGCAAAGTCCAAATTTTGAAAAATAACAGGTAACATTTTTTGAGCTTTTACTCTATGCCAGACGTTGAGGTGGGCACTTTATATGTTATTTCATTTATCTCCTGAAAGAGGATTTATATCCTTGTAAAGCTGAGAAAACTGAATCCCCGAGAGGCTACTTGCCCGAGGCCACTTATCCAGGGAGTGGCAGAGCTGGGATGTGAATCCAAATCTGCCGTGCTCCCACGTGAGTAGGCGCCTCCACCCTGTGCCAGCGCACGTGCCACTGTTGCTCTCCAGGGCATTCCAAAGAGAATAAAATTAACCCAGACCTCTGCCCTTTAGGGCCTTTCTCACTTTCCTTGGATCGCCTCTCTGGACTTGGGCATTAGCACGCCAGCGTAGCCGACTCACTGCCCCTCCCTCTGTCGCCCTCACAGATGGCAAACGGGCTCGAACAGATGCCCCTGTGAAGTGTGCCCTGGCAGACACGCACATGAACTCTTCTGAGAAACTCCAGTTCTATAAAGAGAAAGCCCCGGACTGCCATGGGCCGTTATTGAAGCGTGAAGCCGTCTCAAGCCAGGAGTCAAAGAAGAGCAAGAAGAGAGCTTTTGAAGAGCCGGAGAAGGAACAGAGCAACTCTTCACAGTCTTCAAAGCAGAAATACGTGTGTCTTGCTGTGGAAGACTGGGACTTGTTAAATTCCTACTGATTGGTAGATAGGAGTTGACCTCTTTCCCCCTACTCTTATGTATGAGGAAAGGGGGCTGGTGGTGTTTTCCTTTTTGTTTGACTTTACCTATGGCATTAGCATAGCAAGTGGATATTTCTACTTTTGTGGTGGGGGAGGGGAATGCTATGGAAGTATGTAATAATTTCTAATGTATATTTTCAATACATAGTAATTTTTTCAAATAAACGTTTTTGCTGTCCTTCAGTTATGCTTGTGAAATATAGACTGGAGCCACAGGAAGCACCACTTTGGTTTGGGATAGGAGGCCAAGTGAATTAACAAGGCAGCTTAGCATGATTTGTTACTACATGATGACCCTGCAAGGAGGGTGTGTGTGTGTGTGTGTGTCTGTCTGTCTGTCTACCATTACTGAATGCCTATGTGCCACACCCTGACCTCACAGCAATAATGGAAGATAGGTTTTAGCCCCACGTTAGAGTTCAGACATGTCAGCATCATAGCCAAAGTATGTAGAGAGCCCCAATGTCCACCTACTGATGAATGGATAAAGAAGGTTTTGTGTGTGTGTGTGTGTGTGTGTGTGTGTGTGTGTGTGTGTATACAGTGGAATATCATTTGGCCATCAAAAAGAATGAAATCTTGCCACTTGAAACAATATGGATGGCCAATATAGAGGGTATTATGCTAAGGGAAATACGTCAATCAGAGAAAGACAAATACCATATGATTTCACTCATGGAATTTAAGAAACAAAACATGAACATACAGGAACTGTGGAGGAGAGAAGAGGGAAACAAACCACAAGAGACTGTTAATAATAGAGAACAAACTGAGGGTTAATGGAGGGAGGAGAGTGAGAGACAGGCTACATGGGTGATGGGTATTAAGGAGGGTACTTGTGATGAAAAAAAAAACCCACCTCAATAAAGAAAGAAAACCCAGCCCGAAATGAGTTGATTAAGGTCACAGAGCTCCTAAGTGACAGAACCAGAATCTATACTCCTTTTCATCCAACTCTAGAACCCACTCTTAACATTACCTTCTTAAATAAAAGTTAATGTTTTGTAAAAATCCCAGCTATTAAGTCTATGAAGTAAACCAAGAATCGGCACCGTAGTCCTGCAAAGTCGGGATTATCACCTCTGTTTGACAGGTGAGGAAACAGACCAATGACTTGCCTTAGACCAATGCTTCTTAATCTTTATTGTGCATGCAGATCTCCTGGGAATCTTGTTAAAATACAGACTCTGATTCAGTAGATGTGAAGTGGGGCCCGAGATTGAGCATTTCTAGCAAGTTCCTAGAAGATGCTCGTGCTTCAAATTTGTGGACTACCCTCAAGAGTAGCAAGGTTCAAGACCTTCCCTGTGAAATACAGTAGCCCCTAGTGACGTGTGGCCTTTGAACACGTGAAGTGGGGCTAGTCCAAGTTGAGATGTGCTGTAAAATACACACTGGATATCACATCAAAGTACAAAAGGCACGTGGGTAGCTCAGTCAGTTGAGTGTCCAACTTTGGCTCAAGTCATGATCTCACAGTTTATGAATTTGAGCCCAACATCGGACTCTGTGCTGACAGCTCAGAGCCTGGAGCCTGCTTTGCATTCTGTGTCTCCATCTCTCCTTGCCCCTCCCCAGCTTGCACTCCCTCCTCTCTCTCTCTCAAAAATAAACAAAAAAATTTTTTTAAGTACAAAAGAGTATGAGTGAAAAATATCTCCCATTTTTAAGTATTGACTACAGTTAAAATGGTCATTTGGAGGGTAAAATATTCATTTCACCTGTTTTTGTGTTTTTACTATGACTACTACAAAGGCTACATGTCTTACGTTTATGATTTGTGTTTTATTTCTATTGGACAGTGCTGCTGTAGACCATATTCCACCCTGAAGGTGAGCTTAGAGCAAGACGTACTGGCAAGTGAAAGGAAGAGAGGTCCTTGCTCAAGGAACTAATACATCAGTGTGATGTACATCATGTGACCGGTTTGATATTTGGAAATGAAGTTTAACCAGGATTTTAGTAAAAGTGGATCTTGGGTCTGATAACATGTTTTATTTGCTTTTCAGAGCTAGGCAAGTTCCTGGGTCTGTAAAGGTCTGTTGCTCAAGATCATATCCAAAGTTCTGATCCTGGGGGTGCCTGGCTGGCTCAGTCAGTTGAGTGTCCGACTTCAGCTCAGGTCGTGATCTCGAGGTTTGTGGGTTTGAGCCCCACGTTGGGCTCTGGGCTGACAGCTTGGGGCCTAGAGACTGCTTCGGATTCTGTGTCTCCCTTTCTCTCTGCCCCTCCCCCGTTAGCACTCTGTCTCTCTCTCCCTCTCTCAAAAATAAACATTAAAAACATTTTTTTGAAGGTCTGATCCTGAAATTTGTAAACTGAAAAAGGCAGATGAGGTGCAGATTGCTTTTCTTTGTAGAAGTAAAGTTGAGTTTTGAAATGTCATTTGAGTGGATAGCAGCACACCTTGCCAAATTCCTGGTGCACATATACAGCCTTACTTGTCAAAGTTAACCTATACTGTCAAACTGGAGTCTCATTTGCTGGTCACCCCCACTCCATCACCCCCCTATTGCTGCCATGGTACAGTACCTTCAGAGAGGTGCATCTGAAATCACTCTTCAGACATCCACCTGTTCTGGTCCTTTTTGGAGGGCAAACCTTGGAAGCAACTTCTGACCAGTCCTCTTTCGTAAATATAGTGTACTTTTGACGTTAAGATTTCATTTTTTAAATCCTTTTTTTTTTCTTTCAAGGATCTTGTTTTCCTCTGCTGGTGATTCCTTTAAACAAATATTTCTCAGGGGGGTGCCTGGGTGGCTCAGTCGGTTGGGCGTCCGACTTCGGGTCAGGTCATGATTTCACGGTTCATGGGTTCGAGCCCTGCATCGGGCTCTGTGCTGACAGCTCAGAGCCTGGAGCGTACTTCTGATTCTGTGTCTCCCTCTCTCTCTGACCCTCCCCTGCTCGCGCTGTCTTTCTCTGTCTCTCAAAAATAAATAAACATCATAAAAAAAAAAAAACAAATATTTCTCATTCTATTTGAACGATTCATTGGAGTCATTCAGATGAAGTTTTAAAAGTCCAGGCTTTGTGTAAATGATTGAAATAAATAATCCAGGCCATGAATGTATGACTAGCATAAAATGGAGGTGGTAATCTGTGTGTTTGTTCAGTTTACTTACGAGGATTAGCTATTTTTAAATTTAATTTCTTGTTTCTTCTTAGGATTCACTTGCTAACTCTTTATGAATTTTAGCCAGGTGGCTCAGTTCTAATCTTCCATTTACAACTTGAAAACTAGGCCCCCTCCCTGCTAATACTCATGAGAATAAATAAACCAGTAGTTTCAAAAGTATGGGTGTGGACCCCTGCCCCAGAATCTCAGGGGCTATTTGTTATAATGAAATTTCCTGTGCCACAACCATGTTTGCTGAATCAGAATCTTCTAGTTTATTAGAATTACATAAAAATGATGTTAGGCCAACATTTCTTCTCATGCGTTCATATTTTTTAAATGCTGAGTACTCATTTATTCACTTGAAAAGGTATCTATTGAACATTTAACATGTGCCTGGTGCTGGGGGTTCAGTAGTTAACAACACAAGGGCTCTAGAACTTGCTTTCAAGGAGCCGACATGCAAGCGGGGTGAGGAGACAGAAGAGCAAACAGGGCAGCAAGTCAGTAAGCTGAGTTCACATGTTGACAAGTACTTTAAAGAAAGTGGAGCAGGATAATAGGATATTGGGGCCTGGGGGAGGGTTCATTTAGACTTCTCATTAATTTGGGGGTTATAGAAGGCCTCTCTGAGGAAGTCACAGTTGAGCTGAGAAGTACAAGGTACAATCATGCAAAGGTCTGGGTGAAGAGAGTCTCGAGGAAAGAAAGAACAAATGCAAAAATCTCTGGTGGTGAGTGCTTGGCGCATTCTCGACAAAGAAGAAAGAGAATAAAGGGCAGATGGTTGGTGCATAGTGAGTAAGTAGTAAAAGATGAGTTTAGGAGAAGCAAGTGGCAGATCACTAGGCCTTGTGGGTCATGGAATTTGAATTTTACGGCAGTGTAATGGGAAGCCACCACGTAAGCCTAAATCACATGTCATCTGACTTACATTTTGAATATGTGACTCTTGCTGCTCAATGGACCCCATATGTGGAGTAAGGATCATGGTGGGGGCATAGTGAAGCAGAGGGCCCCACCTGACCCCTTACAGAAGTCCAGGTGAGATGATGGCAGCCATAATGCAGGCAGCAACAGTGACAATGGGAAGAGGCTGGATTCAGGGGCTATTTTGGAGGGGGAGCTGATAGGTCATGGTGATGAACTTGGTGTCAGGAAGGAAAGGAACAGAAAGAATAAACTCAAAGATGACTCCTTCCTAAGGTTTTGCCTGAGCAACTGTGTGAGCACTGGGGCTGTTTACTAAGATTGGACAACACAGGAGAGACCAGGTTCAGGGTGGTTGGGAATATCAGGAGTCCTACTGCAGAGGAGTGTGTGATACCTGGTAGGATGTGTTACGTAGGCAGGCTGTCGGACAGGAGTCTGGCGCTTAGGGGATAAGTAAAGTTGAGGTTCAACCATGTACAGCTGATAGAGCCCATGACCTCATGAGATCACCTTGGGAGGATTGAGATAGAACTGGGAAGAGGGCTGAGACAGGGCCTGAGACCTTCCCACGCTGAAGATCAAGCAGAAGAGGAGGGGGTGTGCAGGTTGGGATAAAACCAGGAGAGTGTACATAATACAAGCCTAGAGTGGGAATTTAGACAAGAAAGGGGTATGGGTTTGTGATAATGCTATGAGAGCTCAGGTTGGGTGAGAACAGATAATTCAGCAACCTGGAGGTTGTGGCCTTGATTGAGTTGGGGGGCGAGGTCAATGTTAAAACGCCAAATGAAATAGATTAAAGAGCATGGGAGAATGAGATGTGGAGAGAACTACAGAAGAATTCAAGAAGTTGTACTTTGTAAAGGAGTAAAAGTTCCAAATTTCAATGGTAACTGGAGCATTGTGGTCAAAGAAGTGTTTTCTTTCATTTCTTTTATTCAAGCATATTTAAAAGTAGAGAGAATAGAACAAACCCTCATGTACCCATTATCCATTGTGGTAGGCTGAACGATGCCACCCCCCCCCCAAAGATGTCCAGGTCATAATCACTAGAACCTGCGAATATGTAATAGGGACTTTGCTGATGTGATTCAGCTAAGGATCCTGACATGGAGAGATTATCCTGGAGGATCCGGTGGGCCCAATGTAATCACAGGGTCCTTCTAAGAGGGAGGCAGGAGGCTCATGGAAGTAAGAGGCTGGAGTGATACAGGGAAGGGGCCTCGTGGCAAAGGAAGACAGGTGGCCTCTGGCTGCTGACACAGGCAAGGAGACAAAGTCTTCCCTGAAGCCTCAGGCAGAGGGAAAATACAGGAGAATGAGAAAGTGTCAAAGCAAGGGCAAGCAAGTAACTTTCCCTGCCCTGGAAGTGCTTGGGACATTTGGCTTCTGGACAAGTCTTGCAGAGTTAGCTTGCAGGTTTTTTCCTGGTCTTGAGATTCTCCCCACTGCCTTCTTAGTGTCAACTTAGCTGTGATCTTCTGGAATCCTGTAAACAAACAGAGGTAATACTGAGTCAAAACAAATAGAACGTGTTACCAGAAGGCTTTGCTTTCTTTCTAGTCCTTCCACCGAAGGTCTTTCTGTACCTTTGGTCTGAGAAAAAACAGAGGCCTAACTGGAATACATTTGGTAAGAGAATATTCTGGCAACATTAAATGCTGCATGCCTTCTGGCCAATAAAGAGCAGTGACTAGCTTTCCTGACCATCTTTAACATGCATCTTTCATCATCTTTACTTTTTGAAGTCTATCTTTAGATTTCCTCTCTGCAGACCACTTGCTAATACATCTAATACATTCCTCCTCTCACTCATATGGCAAACAAATATTGGGCACCTACTGTGGGCTATGCTAGGCAGAACAGATGAGACAGAGTCCCTGTCCTCAAGTAGGAAACAGACAAGTGACTTCCCAATTACAGCTTTGTGTGGTCAGTACTGTGACTTGGGTTTGCTTTGGGACCACAGTGAAGGAACGCTAAAATGGGTAACCAAGAACTGTGAGGCCCCAGGTGCTTCCCAAAAGATAATGAGACCTGAGTGAGTTTTGAAGGATGAATGTGAGTTAGTATATCAAAAAGAGGGGCTGAGCATTTCCAGCTCCATGGAGTGTGGGAAAGGGCAGTAGCATCTGCCCACCTGCAGCCCTCGGGAGTCCTGGAGCTGGAGCCTGATGGAGCTGGAGAGAGCGAAGAGATGAAGGTGGAGCAGTCAGCAGGGACCACTCTGGAGAAGGCCTTTTTCCTGAAAATCACAGGAGCCATGCAGGAATGACAGAAACCCGTGGTTTAGAAAGACACCTCTGGCTTCTGGGTGAGAGCTGTCCAGGAGGGGGAGTCAGCGAGGAGCCTAGGGAGGCCTGCGGAGATGCAGCAGAGGGGCCGGCGGTGACGGGAGATGTGCACTCACTCACGCAGCATGTATTGGCTGAGCATCTGTATGAGCCAGTCACTGCAGGGTGACGGGGTTCCCTAATTGTTGTGTCCCGCCCCGGCCACTCCGGCCCGCGGGGCGGTGAATCCTTGCGGGTTCTTGATCCTGAGAGAGGGAGAGAAAGGGCAGGAAGGGGGCGCAGAGAGTGGAGACAGCACATGGTTTCTGATCAAGCCTCTTCTTTATTGAGAAAACACCGTATCTTATAAAGGTTTCAAGGTGGGAAAACAAGGCAGCTGACCTAGGTCGGTTGCTAGGAAACAGGGTTAAGGGATTAAGGCTGGAGTAAAAGAGGAACCAGACTAAAGTGTTTTAGCACAGCGCCTGAGGGGCTGATACTACCCTGCCTGCAGGCGGTTGATCTTTGATCTTCTGGCTTCTCCTCTGACAGGGTGTGGTGCTCCCCTG
>NC_043707.1:99532677-99536026 GCF_006229205.1 Suricata suricatta | reverse complement strand
ACTAGGTCTAAAGGTCAGTCTCTCCAGAACTATTAGGTGGTTACACATTGCCCAAGGCAGGAGAGACCACCCTTGTAATACCCTTAACATTCCTAAGGGCAGGCCTGTTGCTTAAGGCTAGTTACACCCTACGTGAGGGTCCTGGGTCGTGGGCCTACTCTGTGATTGGTTAACACTATAAATGTTGTAATTGGATAAACCTGCTGTCAATAATATTGTGTAATAATAATTGGATCGCTGTACCTATGTCACAATTTCCTGTAACTCCCCCTCCCCAAACTCATAAAAGCCCAACCCCACCTTTGTTCGGGGCTCTCAGCATGGATCCACCACGCCGGTAAAATCTGTGAGCCCGAGTTTAGGCCCCAGCGAGCCTAAACCCGTAATAAAGCCCTTTGCTTTTGCATGCGTGACTCGGTCTCCCTGGCGGTTTCTGGTTTTTTGGGGGCGATATTAAAATCTGGGCATAATAGGGGAATTGGAAGGACGTGGTGTGGATCTACAGGAGAAGATGTGGTCAAAGACTTCAGGGTCTCTCATCTAAGGTCAGTAACCACCCAGATGGGGAGCCCTGAAGAAGGAACAAGTTTGGGGGCCAGATAAGTTCAGTTTGGTGTTTGCCGAGTTTGAGGTGGGACAACCAGATAAAACTGTCCAGGAGATCATTGATCTGTTAGTCTGAGGGGCCAGGGAGTTATGCACCTGGGAGGAGGACTGGGAAGAAGCCAAGGGGCAGAATGAAATCAGACAGAAAGAACAGGCCTCAGGCTAGGAACCTGGATTTGTATGCAAAATGCTGTATTGGGATAAATGTGAGTTTCCACCACCCCATGGGGGCTCCAGAGCCCTGGTCATATTCTCAAAGAGGAGAAAGGGCGCTCCCCCCACCCAAGTTTTGAGCCACTGAGATAAAATGGGTGAGCAGATTGCTAAAGATAGAGACCTAGGGAGTGGCAGCATTTAAAGGGAAGCAGAGGAAAAGTCCACTGAGAAAAAATGGTCAAAGGAGGAAGAAGCCAGAACAGTGCTTCATCATGAAAACCACAAGACAGGAGCATTTCCCATGTGCAGAGGGCAGAGGAGACAGATAAAGCAATTGGACTTGGAGTTAAGAAGGTAGTTCAAGGAGGATTTGGCATACAAGCAGGCTGTTTTCATATCAGGAGGACTGAGACATGACACGTGAACAACCCAGGAGAGAAGGGGCGCCATCTCTGGCCACGGGGCCCCCAAGCAGCATCAGTACCCCTCCCCCACCCCAACTTCAAGAAAGCACTGGCCTCGCCAGCACGGCAGCGGCTCACCCAGAGCAAGAGGAAGCCAGTGACAGGTGAGCAAAGGCAGCCCGGTGCAGCTTGGCAAGTAGGCTTGTCCAGGAGATGGAAAACCTTGATCCCAGGAGGAATAGCGGATGATGACCCAGGAGTTGTGAGGCTTTGAGTTGTGCCCTCAGGGGGCAATGGTTAGCTGTTTTCAGAAGAAGAGCTTTCCTGGGCCCAAGGGAACAGATAGGTTTTCTGCATCCAGAACTAATTTAAAGAGAGAGAGAGAGACTTGATTGAGCCACGAAGTAAATTTCTAAACTCACAGCTACCGGGAGAGGTAGCAAGGTGTGCAAAGAGCACTTCAAAAGTGTGCAAACAGCAGCTGGGTGATTATTTGGCAAGGCTGGTGCATAGAATCCAAACATCAGGTGGGAGTTGGGTAGATGAACTTGAAAGTTCCCTTGTAGGCTTGGCAATCTCTAACGCTTGTCAGCTTTCCCTGGTCATCTCAAAGCTTTCTGTGAAATGGGCAAGAAGATATTTTGATTCATTTCATTAAAGAAAAATCATGCCACCTAATGCTCATGAGGTTAGGAATCAAAAGGGATGATATAACTTAACAAGATAGCACATCTAGCAAGTGTTGTAGCTCCTGAGATGAAAATCACTGGCGTAGGATTGGATCAGTGATTCCAAGAAGTTCCCAAGTCCTGCACTTGAGGACTCTGTAAAAAAAAAAAAAAAAGGTACAGATAACTTCCATTGCTCCATTCTGATTCTCGATTGCTGGTTGGCCCCAGGAACCTGCATTTTAATCAAGCAACACTCCCCCTGCCCTCAGAATCTAAGGTGATAGGTCCCAGGACCCCTCTTTGGGAAACCAAGGAAGATAATGGCACGAGAACAAGCATCCTCTAAGCAGAGTTCCGTAAATCTCCGTGTGCTGTGCAGATGGGAAATTGTGGGGAAAGTCAGGGTGTAATCTCAGACTGACTGTCAGGTCCAGTATCTCCCACAGCACGGAGCAGGCTAAATGGGGAATTTTGCAGGACTTAATCTCATTCCTTCCCAACACTCCCAGGAGGCTTGAGTCTTTGCCTCAGTCTCCCAGCCTATAAAATGAAATAGTGATGATTGGACCCTGGCTTCTAGACGAACGAGGTAGAACAAATCTGCAAGCAGCTGAGGCTGGAAAACTCTAGCAAAGTGCCTCCTCTGCCTTGCTCAAAGGATTCAGAACACAGCCAGGATGTAACAATGGGACCAGCTTTGCCTTCCTGCCTGGAACAAACAAAAGCCTGGGCAGGATACATGAAGCAACAATTTTAAAACACTGGCCATCAGACCATGAAGGGTAATGATCCTTGAGACTGAATGTTTCTTCTTAAGATCAGGAACAAGGCAAGTATGTCTATTCTCACTGCTTCTATTCAGCATTGTAAATGACCATTGTAAATGAGAGATAAAAATGAAAGACCTACAGACTGGAAAGAAAGAAAGAAAGCTGTCTTTATTCACAGATGACGTAATTATCTATATGGAAAGTCTGATGAAATCTACAAAAAATATCTAGAACTAATAAAAGAGTGTACCAAGCTACATATGATTGATGTACAAAAATTTACTGTATCTTTATACATTAGCAGTGAAAAATCAGAGATTAAAATTTGTAAACGCCACTTGACATCAAAAAATATAAAATACTGGGGGGGAGCCAAGATGGCAGAGAGGAAGGGAGCTCTGTAAATTTCGTCTGCCCCATTGATCGAACTGAGGACATTACTCTCATCTGCAAGAGCGGAAGGAGAAAATACGGACTCCAGAAGGAAGAGAACAGGAAGGATACCTGAGTGACTGAGTGCGAACTGGGGAGATTGGAAAACGGGCCAGCCCGAGATGGGCAGGGGAGGTGGGAGCCCCAGCCCAATGCGGGGCAAGTGCGCGGAGCCCAAGAGACAAAGGGAAGAGACAGAGAGACTGAACATGCTCATAGTACTGTCTCTGGGGAAGAGGTAAAGAATGCTTAGACGCGCTTGGAAAGAGAAGCTCACTCCATAGATAACTGCTGGGTAGCCTAAATCCCG
>NC_043707.1:99430895-99532577 GCF_006229205.1 Suricata suricatta | reverse complement strand
ATTGTAAATGATGAAAAATAAATGCATATGTTAAAAAAATAAAGTTAAAAAATATATAAAATACTTAGGGATAAATCAGACAAAGGATAAACAGACCTGTACACTGAAAACCATATGATGCTGCTGAGAAAAATTAAAGCAGAACCAATAGAGAGAGTGAGATAAATGCAATCATTGGTGAGAACACTTAGCAATGTTAAGATGTCAGTTCTCCCCAATGTTGATCTCTAGTTTCAACGCTATTTCAACCAAAATTCCAGCAGAACTTTTCTGTAGAAATTGGAAAACTAATTTTAACATTCATATAGAAATTCAAAAGACCTAGATATGATAGCCAAAAAAATACCTTTGAAAAAATCAAAGTAGGATTTCCCAAAGGAAGGCTGATGTGGCCTGATTTCAAGGCTTAGTGTAAAGCAACAGGAATCAAGACAGTATGGTATTGGAATCAAGACAGACTGATAGATCAGTGGAACGAATAGACCACAAATACACAGATTGCTGATTTTTTTAAAGTCCCTTTATTTTGAGAGAGAGAGAGAATGTGCAGGGGAGGGGTGGAGAGAGAGAGGGAGAGTTAGAATCCCAAGCAAGCTCCATGCTGTCAGCACCAAGCCTGATGCAGGTCTCCATACCCTGAACTGTGAGATCATGACCTGAGCCGAAATCAAGAGTCAGACACTCAACCAACTAAGCCATCCAGGCACCCCTACAAATTACTGATTTTTAACAGTGATGCAAAGGCAACTCAGTAGAGAGAGGATTGTCTTTCCAACAAATGGTGCGGGAACGATACCATGTACAAAAATAAAACAAAAAGAATCTTGATTCATTTCTTGTACCATCTACAAAAATTAACTCAAAATGGATCATAGAGATGATTGTAAAACCAAAACTATAAGCTTTCTGGAAGAATGCACTGGGTAAAATCTTTGTGATCTAGGGCTAGGCAATTATTTCACATATACAACACCAAAAGCATTATCCATAAAAGAAAAAATCTGAGGTGCCTGGGTGGCTCAGTTGGTTGAGCATCCAACTTTGGCTCAGGTCAGGATCTCATGGTCTGTGAGATTAAGCCCTGGTCAGGCTCTCTACTGATAGCTCAGGGCCTGGAGCCTGCTTTGAGTTGTGTCTCCCTCTCTCTCTCTGCTCCTCCCCTGCTCACATTCTGTCTCTCTCTCTCAAAAGAGTAAATAAGTATTAAAAAATTAAAAAAAGAAGAAATCTAATAAATGGGACTTCATCAAAATAAAAAAAAAATCTGCTCTTGGAAAGGCACTGTTAAAAGAATGAAAACACAAGCCACAGACTGGGAGAAATATCTGCAAATCACACATCTGATTAAAGATCACGTGTTCACAGTATATAAAAAGCCATCAAAAGGGTGCTTGGGTGGCTCAGTCGGTTAAGCGTCTGACTTTGGCTCAGGTCATGGTCTCACGGTTCATGGATTCGAGCCCCGCATCGGGCTCTGTGCTGACAGCTAGCTCAGAGCCTGGAGGCTGTCTTCAGATTCTATGTCTCCCTCTCTCTCTGACCCTCCCCTGCTCATGCTGTCGCTCTCTCTCTCTAAAATAAATAAAAACAGTAAAATAAATAAATAAATAATAAAATAAAATAAAAAGCCATCAAAGCCCAGTAATGAAAAAACATGCAGTGTAATAAAATATAATGGGTAAGGAATTTGAAGGAACTCTTCACCAAGGAAGATATATAGATGGCAAGTAAGCACAGGAAAAGATGCTCAACGTCATTAGTCATTAAGGAAATGCAACATAAAATCACACTGAGATGCTGCCACATGCCCATTAGAACAGCTACGATGAAAAAGGCTGACCGTAGCAAGTGCCGACGGGGATACAGAGCAAGGAACTCTCCTGCAATGGCGGGAATGTAAAATGATACAACCACTTTGGAAAACAGGCAGTTTCATAAAAAGGTAAACATCCAGCCTTTCCCTCCTACGTGTTACCCCAGGATAAAGGCAAGTCTCCTGTCCATATAAAGATTTGTATGTAAATGATCAGAGGGGCTTCATTTGTAATAGCCCAAACCGGAAATAATCCAAAATCCATTAACAAATGAACGCGTCAGTGAAGAGGGCCTCCCTGCAGCCTGGAGCACACCAATTGTGGGAGATACATACAAGGGAATACTAGTCGCCAGGAGGAAGGAAGGCCGATCAGGCATCTACAACATGGGTGAGCTTCGTAACAGTTATTCTGAGCCAAAGAAGCCAGCCCGGCCAATTCATATAACATCGTAAAAAAAAAAAGTACAGACTAACTATACTGAAGAAAGACAATCACTGGCTGCCTGAATGTGAGAGTAAGGACTCAGGAGAGAGAGGGTGAAGGATTACAGAGGGGCACAAGGAGTCTTGAGAGTAATGAATATGTTCACGATCTTGATTGTCATAGTTTCATGGGTATGTACATATGTCAAACTTATGAAAATGTAGACTTAAAATATGTGTAACTTATTGTATGTCCATTATACCTCGATGAAGCTGTTTGTGTAAGTCTTTTTAAATGTTTATTTTTGAGAGAGAGAGAAAGAGGAGGAAGGACAGAGAGAGACACAGGATCCAGGCGTGCTGTGTGCTGTCAACATAGAGTCAAACATGGTGTTGAACTCACGAACCGTGAGATCGTGACCTGGGCTGAAGTCAGATGCTTAACCAACTGAGCTACCATGGGCACCCTGCAATAAAGCTGTTTATAAAAACTCATTAACATATACTTAAGATCTATGCATTTACTGTGTGTAAATTATACCTCAATAATTTTTTTTAAAGGATTCAGAGAAATCTACCTTGACCTGTCGTTGCTGAATAGCCTTCAGACTGGATAGCCTCCCAGTGATGGCCAGCAGACGATGCCACGTTGAGCTGGTCCCAGTGTCCTCTTGCCTGGGCTCTGCGTTTCTCGCCAGTTTCAGCACCTGTGGTCAGGGGAATCTAAGGATGGACAGAGAGTCCTGGGCAAACAGTGACCACAGAGGGCTAAAGAAGACCAGATTTCCAGTGCAAGTTGTGCTGTGAAGGCTGAGCTTCTTTAAATTCCATCCATCCATCCTGTGTGTATGGCAAAAAGCCGGGGCCAGGGAGATGGCCAATATTGACCCAGTCTGCCTGGGTTCTGTACTGGGGTTGTGGCAGTAAATCCCCGGCTCTGCCCATGTGAGCCCGGGGAGGGGTCTGGCTGGCTGCCCTGCGCTCTGTGTCTTTCTGGACCTGGCATATGAGTGCTGTCTGGGAGGTTGCTGTGGCACCTGCCTCTTTCTGAAAGGAAGTACCAACAAACAAGAAAAGAATAAATTCCATTCTGCCAACACCGGCCACCTGCTGTTGATGGGCTGCTTCCCCCTGGCCCGGATTCCAGTTTTCTCTTCCAGGGAATCCTGGCTGAGAAAGGGAGGGGGGCATGGCAGGCGCTGGATCTGGACCTCTCAACGTTTGATCCTGGCCACGTGATCTCAGGTCAGCAGCTGCATCTCTCTGTGCCTCTGTACAGTGCAAATCACCAAACCAGGTTCCTGGAATGTTTGCAAACACAAGGGGAAACGAGACACACGGGACAAGATGTATGTAGGTTTGTGACACTGCCTGGCAGATACTACGTACTGACGAAATATTGCCTTTTAATAGTCACTGAAGCCCTGGCACAGTGTGTGGCCCTTCCCTTTCTTCTGCTTAACACTTTAAGGGTTCCTGGTGGCGTTCACATTCTGGATTCACTTTTTCTTCTGAGTGGGTCTGCAAGATAGTTTGACGACAACATCATGATTCCTGATGCACAGAAGAGAGACATCTTTGCAGACCCTCCTCAGAAGGGAGAATCAAATGCATTCCTCCTGCTGAAAACCTCTGCCAGCACCCGGCAGTCTCCAGACTCAAGTTTACTACCTGCAGCACAGAATCCGAGGCCTTTTCACACACTGCAGCTGCGGGGTACCATTTCATGTTCCCCAGCCACCAGGCACCCTCCCTGCACACTTGATTCCCAGGCCACCTGAAACCCAGCGTTCAGCAGTGCACTGCCACAGCTAAGAGCCCAGACCCCTGGCTCTGCCCTCGGCCAGTTGGAGGGTTAAGCTCTACTTAGAAGAGTGTGTGGTTCATAGTAAACGTTCAGCAAGTGCCAACTATGTGCACCTGGAAACCTGGCTTTTAGTCCTTGCCCTGCTACTGACATGCTGAGTGGACTGGGACAAGTTTGTCTCAGCCTTGTTTCTCTGTCCTGTGAAATGAAGCATCTTAATCCCTAGGGGCCCACGGATGGGTTTGGTGGGGGAGATGAGGACAAAATGATGTGCAAACAGTGGTGGTGGTGCCTCCAGGCACTTTCTGAAAAGAACCGCAGGCCACTGAAGAAGCCCAGGACTGGATGACCACTGGGGTCCACCTGCCTCTCCCCTGCAGAGCCCAACCACGGCACCAGAAGGAAACATGTTCCTGGTGGGAACTGGGCATTCTCCTGCTCCCAGAACCACTGAGGCCAGCTGGTGGGAACATACTAGGGGCATATTCCCAAGGCCTGCTGGAGTCCAGCTCCAGCAGGTCAAGGGGTCCCGAAGTATGGACGGTGTCGGCGAAAGGGAGTGAGAGAGCCTCGAGTTTCTTTCTGATCACCAGGCAGGCATCTCTGCTCTGTCTGTTTTGGTGTCTTAATTTATAGGTCAAACGATAGCATGACATCCGAAGGTGGAATTTTTACAACAGATAAATTTCTGTGATAAGATGCTTTGAAAAGTGTACAGAAACAGGTTTTACAGAGGCATTTTTGCAGAACTACCCTAATTACAGTGAGGTAGTAAATTTTACAACAAAGAGCATAACAGGATGTTCTTAGTGAAAAGCAGATATCATACACACTTGTTTAAATCAATAACGCTAAGATTAAGTCATAGATTGAGTAATATATAGATGAGCTTGGAGTTATTTTATCTGGCTCATTAACCACAAGAGAAGGAATGCTTGTTAACAAGTTGCTTGAGAAAGCCTTTTCTTTGATGTAAGCACAATGGGGGCCCTGTGTGCGTTAGCCTTGCACCTGGGTTTTTGTCTTAACTATTTTCTTATCCATCCTCATAACAGATATTAGTACAAGGGAGGGTATTTGTAGAATGTAGGCCTTCGGGAAGGGACTGCTATACATCACCAACTAGTAAAGGTGTAAGTAGTAACTTATGTCCTGCCGTAGTCTGTTTCTTATCTCTAAGTTAGGCTCTTTTTCTCTGGGCCAGAGCTAATTGTAACTCTTGTGTTCTTAACCCCCCGCCCCCATTATCTACGTCTTGGGTCTGCAAGGCTCATTAGAAGAGCCTTTCGACAAACGTCTGCAGTGCTTTGTCTAAAGTCTTCTTTGTGGGGGTCGGAATATGCTTCTTCCCATGAGGTATCTGTATGGGGAAGATCGGTCTGATTTGGAACATTGTGAGGCCTAATCAATAACAGCAGTCCCATTCCCAGTATGAGCCAGTAGCAGAAGGAGATACCAGTTTTGCATCCTGTGGCAGGAGCTGTGCAAATGTCTGTCATTTCCCTGCTGTGACTGTGTCATCCAGTGAGGCTGGTGTGGCTCCCAGCAATGGCCTCCTCCCAGCAACCTTGCTGTTAACAGCCCGGGCTCAGGTGGACACACATTACATCCGAGTGCTGGAATGCGCCTCCTGACTGCTCCTTGTCTCTCTCTTCCCCTGCACACTGGTGTCCTCTTGCAGAAGGCATGGCCAGGGCTGGAGGACTGGTGCTCCTTCTCAGGCCGCTGGACTCCTCTATTTTCCCTTCCCACTTCCTCCCCTCCCCCCACTCCCATAGGGTCCTAAGGCCCATGAGTTTCCACTAGTCAGTAGTCCTTGACTACCCTTCTTGGTCCAAGTGCAGGCCTCTCTTTCTTCGACTCTTGTAATTAAAGTTCATCGAAGGTCCTTGCTTCTTGGCCCGATGATGCCTGCTGCCCTTAGGATGAAGTGTGACAGGCTGTGCCCTATGGGAGCACATCCCTGTTCGTCTCCTCACCTCGTCTCCTGCTGTCTCCAACCCCCAGACAATGCTTTGGCCGCTCTGACCTGCTGGGGATTCCTTGGCCGAGCCGTGCCCTGTCACACACTCATACTTTCATTCGCACTGGCCCCTTAGTGGGGAACGCCCTTCTCCTCCACCTCTACCCCTGGAAATACTCCTACCCTCCAGAGCCAGCCCAAGTGTCCTTGCTCTGGACCAGGCGTCAGAGGTGCCTCACCTGTGCTGTAGTTGGAGGGGAGCTCAGCCAAGAGTGCCAGAGCCTTAGGCTGACCGTCCCTCCGTCAGCATCCCTGAGGCACCTTGTTCCAGGAGCTGGCCCACAGGTCCTCAGTGTCAGGGACATGACTGTATGCTCACTTCCCAAAGGCCTCTCCTTGGTGCCCTGAGCCCAGAATTTCTTGCTGCCCCCACGCCTCCCTCTGCATGAGAGGTGCCTCCTCCGTGAGGCTGTACTCGTGTGCTGGGATCCAGCTGTCTTCACTGCCGGGTGCCTGGCCCTGGCTTGGCCCACAGCAGGTGCACAGAGGCTGTTCAGTGAGTAAAAGTATGAACTGGAGCTCAGCGTTCTCACAGATGCTGATTTTCAACTCAAAACTCTCAAAAGACTGCTATATAAAACCAATTAATTTCCAATGGCGGATATGTCTATCTCCTTCAACAGAAACCCTCTTGTTGGCCGGATTCTAAGTCACTCTGTCAGAATAAGGGTGGGCCACATTCTGCCCTTCAAGCCACCTTATTTAAATACCCCAGAGAGATTCTGTTCCTGGCTAAGGTATAATCACATTGGTAGCAGGAAAGGCTTCAGAGCCTAGAGACTGGAGACCATGCTTGAGTTCCAGTTCCAGCACTGAATTTGCTCTATGACCTGAGCAAGTCATTCCTTCCTCTAGGCCTCAGTTTTCCTCATCTGTTTAATGGGGATACCATCCTTGTCTGTCTGGCTGTTGTGAACTAGAAAGTACTCCAAGATATAGATCATTCACTCAGGCTCCAGGACCGAAATATAATGCCTACTTCAGGAAACTTGGGCTGTTTGGCCTGGCAGCTGATCACAGGGTAGAAGGTGGGGGGGTGGTAGGGTGGAGAATGGGCAGTGAGCAGCTCCTCAAGCTGCCCTTTCTCCTGACCCTCTAATCTCCAGCTCGGAGCCTCCGGGGACAGCTTCCCGGTGGCAGGATGGCCCCTACCCTGCCTCATGTGTAATCCCCTGTGATCAATCAGTAGCGGCCGCTAGGATTATGGAGTTGAGAAAAATGCTAAGGCTGCATGTGAGCCCAGCAGTATCTGTCTTAGGTACCAAAGGGACAGAAAGTGGCATACACTTCACATACATGTTCCACCCATGAGAGCTGAACTCCTTAGCTTGGTTTTTTAAGTCGCAGACTTATCTTTCTTCTAAGCGGTGACAAGGTCAGGATATGCAAGCCTGCCTTAGGGCAAAAAGAACACATTTCTTCTATGTGGCCCAGAAGTAGGCCCCAAATCACGGAAGCAGATTCCATTCATCTTAGGAGTTGCCTACTGTGGTAGTGAGCGCCTGTCACTCTAGGCATTCAAGGAGAGGCTGACCAGCTTGAAATCAAGAGAGGCATTTTTTTAAAAGAGAGAACAAGCAGCGGAGGGGCAGAGAGAGAAGGAGAGAGAGATTCTTAAGTAGGCTCCATGCTCAGCTCAGAGCCTGGTGCAGAGCTAGAACTCACGACGCTGAGATCACGACCCGAGCAGAAATCAAGAGTCAGAGCCTTAATCGACTGAGCCCCCAGGCGCCTCCAGGAGAGGCAATTCTGGTTCACAGACGATGGTGCCCGGATCCCACAATATGATCTTGCAGCCTCCTTCCCACCCGCGTGTTCTTGGATGCGATGCTCGTGTGAAGGGCTATGAGTGCTGTGCCAGCCAGGCTCCCAGCCTTGCCTGGGTGGCCTGCTCAGGGTCCAGGACAGGAGTATTCATCAGACCAGTCGGAGCAGTGCTGCGTGTGGTCCTGGCACAGGACCCTCGGGATGCAGCCACAGTACTTGAAGACAGTGGAGGGGCAGCGCCACCAGCCAGGGCCACAGGGCGGGCATGCAGTCACTGTGGGCACAAGAGCCAGCAGAAGGGCCACTGCAGTGTCCTGGAGTGCCCCGGGTACCCGGCCACCCCAGCTCTGAAATCTGCCATAGCTCCCCATAGCGCCACCCTGTCAGACACTGGTTGCCTGTATGCCTTATTTCCCTGTGGGAGAGAGAATCTAGACTTCCCAAATCATAGGCTGTGTCACCTCAAGCAAGTCTCTCACCCTGTCTGAGCCTCAGTTTCCTCATCTGCTCAAGTTTGTTATTAAGGAAGATAAGCCAAGCGCCTGGCACATGGTCAGTGTTCAGATATTAAGGGAAGCATATTGTCCCCCGCAGCCTGTCTTCCCTTCCTGACTCTGACTCAGCGACACCGGCCCACTTATGGAGGATTTCTGAGGATGCCTCACAGATTCCCCTCCTTCGCCCTGTACCCTGGGCCTTCAGTGTGCTTCGCTGCACACTCAGCCTCTGCCTGTTGAAATCTGCTTGAACACTGCCTCTTCTGAGAAGTCTCCTTTCATTCTTATCTGCCCCCCGAAACGCTCTCCAGGGTCTTTGGAACCCAGCCCTTCCTTTTGGCATCAACATGGTGTTAGTCCTGGGGGTAGGACGCATGTTTGACTCCTGACTATCCCTCAGCAGAACCTGGCTCCACGCCCAGCACCTAAGAGTATTCAGAACATGTTTGTTGATTGAACAATGGGGAAGAGATTGAAAGGAAAGTCTGGGCAGTGAAAGAGTTTAAGACTGGGAGTCAGAAGACCTGGGTTTATACCCATGCTTCTTTATGATCACTTATTCTACTAAGTCCCTTCTCGAGCCTCAGTTTACTCACATATAAATTTGGGGCCAGTGATTCCTGCCCTGCCTTCCTCACAGGGTTGTTGGGAGATACAGAGGAGATGAAGGAAACTCGGGTTCACATCCCAGTCCGGTCATGTACTTACTGCTTGCATGACCACCCTCTGGGCCCCAATTTCCTCATCTGTGCCCTTGAGGGTATGCTTCCCAGAAGAATAACCCCCCAGAAGAAGTCATTTGGTGAGCACGCCACCACTGGAGGCATTCAAGCAGCATGGAAAACTTCTTCATGGTATGTGAGAAGGGGAGGCAGGGGAGCATCTGAGATTCTCTGGCCCACTTCTGCCCTTTGGCCACTGCCCGGCCTCCTGCGCCAGCACAACCTGTGCCCAGACCTTACCTGGGCTCAGCTCATCGGAGCAGTCCCCGCAGTTGTTGACCCCATCACACTTTTGGTCCGAGTAGATCCAAGAAGACGGGTCTCCACAGCGGGCCACGAGGAAGCTGGGGAGGCTCCGGGGCATGTCCCCTACAGTGCGACAGGCGAAGGGAGGGCAAGTCCACATCCGGCCTCCAGACATCTATCTGGAGGTGGATTGTCCTGACCACCCTGGCAGTTGCCAAACTTGGGCCCACGAGGAGGTTTCCTGAGGCGGAGGTCAAGTCAAGGACAGAGAAGTATTTCCTTGTCTACCCACTGAGATGCCCAGAGAGTGACATCTCCCTTCCTCATTCCCGGCTTAGCTATGGTGCATGCCCACCTCATACCAGTGCCTGCATTATTCCTTCTTCCAGAAATGTCCTCTTTGACACTTCTCCAAAACCATTCCACTTTCAAGTCCAGGTTCAAGTTCTTTCACTTCCAGGAAGCCTCCTCCCTCAGGAACATAGCAAGAGTAAATGTGAAGTCTTGCCCTTGGGCACCAGAACTCAGAGGATGTGGGTTTGCATACTTTCTGAGATGGAGTCAGAGCACTGTTCTTGCAAATGGGTTCTGTTAGACAGTGGTGTGAAAGGGTTACCAAAAATTAACACAAACTCAGGCCACATCACAAGCAGCCTTTGGCAAGGGGAAAGGCGTTTGTTCCTTGGGCTAGCCACCGCCAGCCAGAAATGCCATGGATGCTTCTGGAGCCTGACCAGGGAGAGGGACAAGGGTAACTGGGCTGTGTCCTGGGGTGTGCTGGTGGAGTGGAGAAAACCAACCACGAAGGGGAGGACCGCAGGAGTCCAGAGTGTGGCCCTGGGAAGGAGACACTCATGGTAGGCAAGAAAGCAATCTGCAAATCCATGCAGTGCCACCATCACGGGGGATCAATTAAAATGTGTTTCAGATGAAAGAAGAGAGTTGGAACCTATCAAGGATGCTGCAGGGAGACAGCTCCAAACTCAGTACAAGGGAGGCATTCCCATGGAAACCATGTGATGAAAGAGGGGAGCAGCATCTTGGGCTGTAGTGAGCCCCCCAACCTAGAAGTATGCAAGCAGAGGCTAGGTGGCCTTGGTTGGGTTTATGATGAGGGCATTGGAGCATGAGCTGGGACATGGACTAGATGACCTTTAACATCTCCTCTAGTCTAGAGACAGTGACCCTTCTTCCATCTTCCCCCTCACCCCTCCCACTCCAACCCAGCAGACTCTCTCCTTCCTACGTGCAAAGTGCCGAGTCCATCTAGCCATGGCTTTTTTCTGCTGAGACTGTCAGGTCTCTAAGTTCCGGAACCAGGTCTTCCATTCATTCACTCATTCCATCACCCGTTCAGGAAGTCATGCCAGATATAGTCCTCTGCCAGGAACTGGGGTCTCTAGACCACGTAGACCGGGCCTGCCCCAGAGGGGTTCACAATCTGGTGGGGGTGCCCATGTGACTAGGGCTGGGACAGGGGGAAGCACAGGGGCTATGGGAGCCCAGGGGAGGGAACTTAACCTACTTTGAGAATCAGGGAAGGCTTCCTGGTGGAGTTAACACTTGAACTCTCCCTTGAAAGATGAATATAGGTTCTTAGGGAGTGGAGATGCACAGAGCGAAGGCCTTCCTGGTATGAGCATGTATGGGTGCATGTGCCTGGAATGGGGTGAGGACAGGTGCTCCTCGCTGACGGTACCATACAAGCAAGGACTGGGGGACATGAAGGTGCCTGGTAGACTGGGGACACTAGAGCTTCAGTATGGCTGCAGGGAGAACGGGAGTGGGGGGCAACCCCAAATGGGCTCTGGAGGGCCCCACTCGGGGCAGGGCAGGGCTGAGCAGGTACTCACGGCACATGGCCTCATCCTCATCCTCGCCCTGGGCACAGGTGCGGACGCCATCACAGACCCTGCTGGCTGGGAGGCAGCTCTTTCCGTCGTGGCACAGGAAGCCCGTCCTGTTCATCAGCGTCACGCAGATCTGGGCCCCTGAGTTGGCAGGGAGAGACCCCAGAGGCTCAAGAAGTGCCTCACAAGTCCCTGAAGCTGAGCCTTATGCTGAGCCTGCCCCAGGGTCGGGGGCAGCCAGGATGATATTGGGCTGGGTGGTGATGGAGATGAAGCCCAAGCCCCCACTCTACCATTTGCTAGCTATGTGACCTTGAGCAGACGACTTGACCTCTCTGAGCCTCAGATTCCTTGTCTGTACAATGACACAAACCCCATAGGACTCTGGAGAGATTACATGAAAGCTTTAGGGTGAATGACCCTACGCCAGAGAACATGCGGAGTGAGTCATGGTTCTCTCCTTTACTGAGAGCTTATGGACAGTCCCGTGGAAACTCCCGAGGACAGGGTTCCAGTCCACAAAGTGGTTTTAATGGTGGACCTCCTGGTGCTGGGTCAGGCTGACAGGAACAATCCAGTGGGGCTTGCCGGGGACCATTCTGCCACAGTCCCTTACATCTGGGCACACCTTGATGCGCTGCAGAGTCCTTTCACATTTGTACTCTACTGTTTCCCCAGAAAGCCCTGTGAGGTGTCATCATTAGCCCCACTTTACAGACGAGTAAAGTAAGGCTCAGACAGATATAAGGCCCAGTGCTGGCGCTGGCTCCCCAGTATCTGGTTGAGAGTCTTCTCATCCCACTGGGGGGAACACCCACCCTGGGGCTGCTCCAAAGAACTAAAGGAGACAGACTGTCAGACACGTTGGTGGTCACCCTGGCCCCACAGACTGTGCATGTGTATACACGTGTGTGCAGGTCGGAGATGTGATCGGGACTGTGCACGTGTGTTTGGACACCCATGAACCATGTCTCACCTCCTGGAGCTAGCCTGGCTACTAGGAGGGGGACTGACTCACAGAAATATTCATTGTCACACATACACACAGTGACACACGTGCGCATACACAGACGCATGCACACACACGCACACGGTCACATACAGACAGTTGTGTGCACATAGACATGTATACACACAGACACCTGCACACACTCTGACACACACAGGCAGACACACATGTGCACACGCAGGCACATGAGTGCAGTCCCTCACATGTTCACGTCTACCATCAGTGCCTCTGATCTTGCATGGGCATGTAGAGTACTGTGGATTCCCCCCGCCCACTGCCACATCGTCCCCGTATACCCCCACCTGGCTCCGGAGACATCTCTCAGAAATGACACCCCACCTCCAGCTTAAGCCCCTCCCCATGGTTCTCTGGATGGTAGCCCCTCCCCATGGCTCTCTGGATGGTAACCCCCCCCACTCAGGACAGCCCTGAGGCCCTGGGCACCTGCCCCTCTCACTGCTCTTGCCCTGGGTGTCTCTGGCCTCCTGCAGTCTCTTCCCCTCATGTTGCCTCTCACCCCAGAGACTCTGCACATGAGTTGCCTGTGCCCAGGATATTTTTCCTGCCACCCCCTCCAGTAACCAATTCCCACTTCTTCTGCATAGCTCAACTCCCTTTCACCTCTCAGGGTGCCCACCTGACTCCTAGACTGGGTCAGAGCCCCTGTTCCAGACTCGCAGAGCCCCCAGTAACCCTGCCCTATTTGATAAATGCCCATTAATCTCCAAACCGTGAGCTCCATGGGGTAGGGACTGTGTTGAGGTTCAGCACTGGAGTCAGGGCTGCAGGGATGTACCAGACACGTTCCTGTCCTTTGTGGAGGAGGCAGACACACAGGGGAACAGCAGCTCCTGGGACAGGGAGGCCAGGGGAAGAGGAAGTATGCGGGGCTGCGGGGGCCGTGGCGCGTGGGCTAGCCAAGGGGCCACGGAGGGTTGCTGAGGAAGGTGACATCAGAACTGGTTCTTCTCAATAACTCATATCACAGATGTGCAAATGGCAGCTCAGACACGTGTGTGTGCATGCGTGCCGTGTCTGTGCACACAGCCTAGGAATTGTCCCAAAGCCTGTTCGTGGAGAAGCCGGCGTCGTTGAGATTCCTCATCTCTCTGTGCCTGGATCCCCTCCTAGTAAGTCCAGCCCACCCTCTCTTGACCACACTGACCTGGTGTGCGCGGAGGGAGTCCAAGGAGAGTGACCAGGGCGATCAGGGCTGCGAGGGTCACCAGCAGGAGCAGCAAGAAGGCTGAGAGGCAGGCGCCTTGGCGCGAGCAGCAGAAGGGGCCGCAGCCTACGACGTGTGGGGTGGGAGGCCAGTGACCAAGCAGCTAGGGATCCCACTCCCTGGCCCCAACAGGTGTGCCTCCCCTCCTGGGGGTCTGGGGGCAGGAAGGGCTCCCTGGAGGAGGGAGCTCTGGAGCCTTCCATGATGCTCCTGGTCCTGCCTGTGGGCCCACCTCCACCAAGCACCCATCCATCTTGGCCAGCAGCTGGTCAGTGGCAGTCGGGATAAAAGTTCTAGTCACTGCTCTACCTTCCTCGCTCAGATGTCCTCCCTCGAGGACTTCTCAGGAGGCCAAGAAAGATGGACACCTGCTTGGTGAGCCCCTGCCTAGGGAAAAACTAAAGCAGGCCCTTCATCGTTGTTGATTTTTCAAAAACAACCTTTATTTTATAGACGAAGAAACTGAGGCTCGGAGAAGAAAAGGTCCCGGTCACCTCGTGCAGAGCTGGGACATGAGTCGTTGATGCCAAAACCTATGCCCCTTTGCACGATGCCAGCTGATTGTCCATTCTAAAGCCAGCCAGGATGCCGGTTAGAATCCCAACTGGACAGAATAGAGAAGTCACTTTACTTTTCTATGCCTATTTCCTCATGTGGAAAATGAGGGCCATAACACTTACCTTCGAGCTGTTGAGAGGGTTAGGCTAAGCTAATGAACAGATTAGAACAGTGCTTGGCACATAGTAAATGCTCTAAAGGCTTTAGCTATTATTATTGCTTAGTGAGTACCTACTATGTGCCAAGCTGTATCCTAAGCAATGTGGAAATCACAGTGAGAGGAGACATCCTGCTCCTTTTACTTACTTTGCTCCTTTAATTTTTGCTTCTTCATGAAAATAATGAAAGAAAGCATTATTAAGGACCTATGAGGTGCCCTACTCTGTGAAGGACAGAAAAACAGTAATCACAGCTCTGGTCCTTATGCCCTGAAAGCTTCTTGTTGTCCTTAGAAAACAAAGCATGGATGGGGAAAAGGAAGAGTGTGGGTGCCCACGGATGCCCTATCCCCTGGGCCACAGTTATCCCAGAAAAGGGGCAGGACACATCTTAGGCATCTCTGTGTCTCCAGGGCCCAGGTGAGAGGCGGGGCACACAGTAGGTGCTTTGTGACTACTCTGACCTAGAGATCCCAGAAACATAGGAGGGCCCCCAGTTCAGGTGAGTTCATGTCACTTCCCTCCAATCCACTCACATTTCCGGAGCTGCCTACTCTGTGCTTGCCTGCCCGTCAGACCTGCACCTGGACACAGCAGCTCCGGTGCCAGGACCGAGTGTCAAGAAGGCGTGAGCAAGGTGCCACGGCTGCTGGAAGGAAGGGATGTGGGAAGCATAGGTGGAATTTCCACAGGCAGTTGAGGGGAGGGTGCAAGGAGAAGGCATCTCTACCCCAGGTAGAGGGTGTAAGAGTAAAGGCTTGATGGAGGGCACCTGGGGAAGGGCAAGCGGCCTGGTGCGGCTGGAGCCCCGGGTGGGCGTGCACTGGGAGAGGAGATAGATGCAGAGGATGCAGCAGGAACTGAAAACCCGCAACCCCCACAGTCCTGGTTGGCTCCAGGCACAGAGTAAACTCAGGTAACCAGGGAGACAGCGTGGAGCTTGGTCAGCCAAGCAGCCGCTCCTCAAATATTTGTGCAGCACAGGCTGCGGGAGGGGTTGTCGCGGGAGACGCTTGAGACACGTTGGCAGCACCAAGACCCAAGCCCAGGTGAAGAGGTCCCTTTTCAAAGCTACAAAAGCCCTCCGCCAATCCTTCCGGGACGGGTGGATGGGGAAAGGAGGCCACGCCCTTTCCAGCCACGCCCACCGGGAGTCGCACTGGGAAATTAAACACAGTGCGGAGCCACAGGGACACAGGGGCTTAGCCTCCAGAGGAAGCCCAGTTCGAATTTGAACTCCACCTCTCCCACCTCCCAGCTGTTTGGATCCCAATTTGGCCAAGCTCCCCAAACTTCCTTCGCCCAGCTGCCCCATCTCGTTATTGCCCCAAAAAGGACCCCTTCTCAGACTGGTCTGCAGATTTAAAAAGCCCGTACACCGCCAGGCACTTACTAAGGGGTTGATTCTTTATAGCTATTATTATTATTATCTGCTTCTCTGGTTCTGTTTCCTCATTGACAAATGTGGGCCAAGACAGGGCTCAATAGATGTGTGTTCCTTCCTTCCTTTACTGCATAAAGGCGAAGCAACCTGTGCTTGGTACAGGGCGGAGTCGGCGTCACATGGGAGGGGCTAAGTGTATTATCCTGCCCACTTTATCGCTTAGAGGTAGAGCATGGCCTAGGTCACCCATTCAGTCAGGGCTTTGGCTGCAGATCTCTTCCCTCTATAAGTTACAGTGGGTGCTGCATGTGGCGCAGGGTCTGTGATAGGCAGCACATAGTAGGCGCTCAAGAAATCCATGGAGGGAAAGAACAAGCCTCTTAAGCAGGTGACCGTCAGCAGGGCTGGCCAGGCAGCTGGGAGCGGACGACATCAGCATGGGGGCAGAGGTCTGAGGGGCAGTGGGAGCCGTGGGGGAGCCCTCTTCATCTGGAGCGGCAGCCCAGCCTCAAGGGAGCCCCGCCTGGGGGCCCTCGGTCCTTTACCTTCCCCTCCAGGGAGGGCTTTGGTTCCAGCAGCAGCACTGCCATTGTCATCTCCCTGCCCAAGAGACAGAATGGGGTTTCAGGAGGGTCTCGGAGAGTCTTCCATGGAACCGCAGGCCCCCACGCGCCGGCGTGCTGAGAGCCTCAGACCTGCTTGAAGATCCATACCCACGCTAGACTGTGGCCTCTGCCTGCAATGCGTTTCTCTCCACTGTGCACTTGGCCAACATTCCTCCTTCAAACTAGCTTAGGCTCCTCCCAGGATCAAGGCTTTCCTTGAGGCCCAGGCCCATGAATATTGATGGCTCCCTCCGATGGCTCCAGCCCCACTTGGCTCCCCTATCTCCCTTCCAGCACTCACCACCCAAACTGCGCAGCTGCTTCACCTGCTGGGTCCCCTGCAATCGGGAGGGAGCCTCCAGAGCAAGCGGGACCTGGGCCACCTCAGCACTTCACCACTTGACTGCCCACTCCTTACCCCAGCGTGGACTCCCCTAGGTCAGGAGCCATTTTAAAGCAGCTCTTGGGGCACCTGGGTGACTCAACTCAGTTGGTTGAACAACTGACTCTTGGATTTCCACTTAGGTCATGATCCCAGGGTTGGGGGATCAAGCCTCACATTGGGCTCTGCACTGAGCGTGGAGCCTGCTTGAGATTCTGCCTCTCTCCCCCACTCATACACTCTCTCTCTCTCTCTCCCCCTCCCTCTGAAATAAAATTTGAAAATAAATTAATTAACTAATTAATTAATAGAGCAACCCTTACCTGGGGGAAGATTTTGTTCATGTCTCCTGCCTCCAGCTCCCAGCTCCAGCCTCCCAGCACTGGGGGCCCCTTGCAGAGAGAACTTTCAGGTTCCTGTCCGGTCACCAGGGGCAGCCAGGAGAGGGAGGGTGTGAAGCCTCAAGCCTCATCTGGCTACACCCTCCCTGCTGGCTGTCCCCTCCCAGGCTCCTGCCTGGCCCCGCCCCACCCTGCGGTTCCGAGAGGGAGAAACTGCCCCAAATGTCATACTAGCTGGGAAGCGGGGCTCAGACTTGCTTTTTCCTCCGCATCAGTGATGAGACGGTGTGGGGGGATGTGGAGGAGGGGGCGGGAATCTTAGGCCATTGGGCTGCATAGAGAAGCAGGCAGAAATACCCAGAATTAATGTTCTAGTGGCTAAAAAACAGGAACCATTTTCTTATTGTTCTTCTATTCAACTTAATAGGTTATCTATGTGGAAAGAATATGCATCTTCAACTAAAATTATAAAACAAATATCCACTAGCAGTGTGTGAGAGTTTCTGCCTTCCATCTCCCCTTGAAATGGTCAGACTTTCTGACACCTGGATCTGTCTGGCAGGTTCAGAATGGCAATTCTGGCTGGTTTAATTTGTACTTCTCTAGCGATCACTACTGCTACCACCAATTGCTGACAATTAGTGAGCATTTGCTTCTGCCACACACCGTCCTACGTGCTTTATGTATGTTGACCCATTTAATTCTTCCAACCACAGGATATGGGGACTATTATGTCCTTTGTACAGATGAGGAAACTGAGGCACAGCGACATTAAGTTACTTGCCCAAGGTTTGCAGTCAAAAAGAGGTGGAGCCAAGATACAGAACTGGTTGGCTGAAAAGCTTACACTCTGCCTGTACCCACACCCTCACTTCTCAAGACCGCATCTGCTGGTTAGAACTGGGGTCTCCCTCCAGCCCCTCCAAACCAGCCCCTGCATCTTACAGGAGCCTCAGGAGATTCAAAAGCGCACTGAATTTGGAAAGCTTTGCCCAACCCCACACTATTGTGCTGCTCTTCTTTATACATCGGCTGTGTGGTTTCCTGCCTGGTGGACTGCATTTTCATATCTATTGTTCATTTTTCTATGGGTGGTTTATCACTTTCTTATTGATTTATGGATTTCTTTATGCTGCATTTGAGTAATCGGTTCCATGGGTTATACATCTCTCTCCAGACTATAGCTGTCACTTGCCTAGTGTGACTTCTGCTGGCTCCCTCTGCCTTTCTTGTTTTTTAAGATTTTTTAAGTTTATTTATTTACTTTGAGAGAGAGCATGTGCAAGCGGGGGAGGAACAGAGAGAAAGAGAGAATTCCAATGTTCCATACCACCAGCACAGAGTCCGACGGCAGGGCTCAAACCCACGAAATGTTAGATCATAAGCTGAACTGAAATCAAGTGCTGAATGCTCAACCACTCAACTGACTGAGCCACCCAAGCGGCCATTCCTTCTGCCCTTCTAAATCCACCTTTTGTGCCCAGAACCAGGTAAAACCCTCACTTCCAAGTCTTGACTCTCCCTCCTCTCTGGATTTACCTTTCCCGATATACCTTACCCTGTGGGGCTCTGTGTTAGCCCAGCTGTGGCTAGGGGAGACCCTCTGGATCTGAGATCAGTAAACCTCAGCTTGTCAGACAGACCTGGGTTTTCATCCCAACTCTGTCAAATTAATTCTATCTCATTTAAGGTGGCAAGTCCAACCTCTTGAAATCTTTCCTCAACTGAAGGATGGAGATAAGAACACTCACTGCAAAGGGCAATGGTTAGTATGAAGTAAGAGCCCGTATGTCAAGAGTTCTGCTCCGTTTGGGGGTGCAGTATTGTTGCTGGGGCCTTGGTGTGTTTACTGTTACAGAGAGATCTGCTAAGACTGCTTCTTAGTCCAGAGTCCAACTCTGGGCTGGAAAATGCTCATGGGTCCCCCCATTACATGGACCCAGGCACCCGAGGTCTCCTTCCAGCCCCGCCTAGCGTGAGCCCTGGTCCCTGCCTCGGCGTTTATCGCTCCTCCCCTATAACTTGGGGAGCACTGGCTGGCCATCTCTCCTCTCTGGGACCCTCTACTTGAGGCTAGAATGGAAATAGCGGGCCCCAGCCTGCTTTCTTAGAGGAATGTTGTAAGCACCCATCTAAGTGATAGTGGGACTGCTCTGAAGGGCTTGGGCCGAAGTCACGGACAAATGCCATGGTGATAGATCTAGGCAGACACTTTCCCAAGACAGCATGATAATATAGTTTAATGCAGATGACCATTTTATTGAAGTTTACATACTTAAGCATTATGAATAAACAGATGTGGGGCTCCAGTAATGACTGCATGATGGTACATCTTGAGGTAACATTATCGAGCTTTTGTGGAAACCTCTCATTTCTAATCAGTCGCTGTTTTCTTTCTGCCCAAGCCTTCAATTATTGCTGTTCCAACATTGCAGAACAATTCAAGTATAAAAAGCACACAGGAAACAGTAAAAAAAAAATTTTTAAGCCCAAATAATTTAGAATTGAATAAGCAAACCAAAGTATTTTGCTTCTAAAATGACAAAGTAAAACTGTAGGTGACCTATCTGGAATTTCAATAAAATCTTCTTTGAAATGACAAGAAGTTAGACATCCTTTAAACCAGGGATTCAGTGAACTTGAATGGGAAAAAAATGAAATCTTTATTTTCACTCACTTCTAACTGAAACCTCTCATTTCCTTCAGTTATGAAATACAGACAACAATCGGCAGTATATGAGAAGTACCTGCGACTTTGTCACCAATAGAAATCACGGACAGTTGGAGATCATATTACAGCTGCTGCAGATATTTCAAAATAATGATTCACAATTGAAATTACAGAAGTTTTAGAACCGCCACTAGACCTTAATTTATGTGTTAATAAAGAAGTATCTATATATACAACCACAACATTAAAAAACCTCTTAATAACTATATTTTAACATCATTTTAACAGTCCTTCATATTTAGTTTTATGCAGTTGAAAACATTGTTCTAAGGAGTCCACAGTCTTCACCAGATCGCCAAAAAGGTCCATGGCCAGACAGGGTTAAGAACACCTGCTCTGAAGAAGTACTTTATGAACATCACAGGAAGAGAACACTTACTCATGAAATATATGGAGCTGACTTCAACAATCACAAATTTCAGAAAAGGTATAGAAACCGTGTCTCCCAATATATTATTGCAATGAGTCAGAAAATGCACATTCATTATACAATCTAGCTTCTCACAGAAATCTGCATTTCCCACTATTTCAATCTTCTATCTCCACAATCTTACTGTACATACCTCCACCCCCAGACTCTAGAACAAGTAGTCAAGGAAAGAAAGGTTAAAAAAAAAGGTAGCTCAAATGCTGATGATACTCAAATGTAAACATGACAATCTTAGCAACTGGAAAGCGTGTGGGAGGGGCTCAGGAGTGCACAGGGTTGGAGGAGGCTGGGTTGGCAAACCTAGAATTTGAGGATGGTGGTAAGTCGACCTAGCACGGCAGTTTAAACATTTAGCCCGACATAAGTCTGGTAAGAAGCTTGGGCTTCGTAGAACAAACTTCCCAGTTGGCTTGGTAACACTTAGATTGTGACCAGGACCCAGAGACCAGTCCTGGCGGTTACCATCCAAACAGTAATGTGGAGGGGCAGAGAGACTTACAGGTAAGGACTCAAACATATACGTGAAGTAAAATGAAATAGGATTATTAGGCATAAGAAAAAGAACTCTGGAAAGGGAGTGGAATGTCCCATTTTGGTGTGGCTGAATCAGTATATAATTTAATAGATCCTAGAGATTACTACAGAACCAGCATTGTTGGCTTCTGAACCTGCCCCTCTGGTCTAGCCTCAACATTGTCGTCAGGTGAATCTGTTCTAAAACACTGTAATTCTCTAGCTTAAAACCTTCCTATGGCTTTCCACCATGCTCAGGATCACGTCCGGGTTTAATAAGGTCCTTTATTATCTTGCCCGCCCAGCCCCATCTATTGCTATGCTTTCCATGCTCTTTCTCAACCTGCCGACCAACGTGCAGCCCTCATGTGCCCAGGTCTTTGCTCCCGCTGCTCCTGCTGCCGGGGATACTTTGTCTGGCTTTCCTTTCTCCTCTGGGTTTAAGCTTGGATACCACTTCCTCCCACAAGTTAGGGTTAGGGGTCCTCCCACAGTACCCTACGCTTATCTGCTGATAGCCCTTATCACATGAACAGTGGTCTCCTTGCCCAGCTTTTGAGCCACCTGTCTTGTTTGTTGCTGAAGTCCTGTCACCTGGCATAGGGTCTGACACTCAGGCTCTCAAGTGGTTCTTGGCTGGTTAAACTGTGAATCTGGAACAGGATCCCTGTGCAAAATCACTGCCGTGATGTGGTGGGGTAGGGACTCAGATGAGACTGTTTTATAGATTGTTCCAAAAGTGAGGGGGGCTGGTTAGTTTTATCAGAAAAGGTCTAGAAGAAATCTCTAGATCAATGATGCCCAATATGTTCCCTAAGATACTCAAGAGCTCATAAAGATCATAACACAGCTATTTTATATATTGCAAAAATCATAATGGAAATGGCATATGTATCTGAGATAAAGCCAGACCGATAACAAAGGATAAAGTTGTTTGCTTTTGGTTGGAGTATCAGCTCAGAGTAAAATACGTTTCACATGATGATCAAAAGCTCAGGTTGGCTGAGATTGTATCATAGAAACTTCT
The DNA here is from genome assembly GCF_006229205.1 of Suricata suricatta. Classification (NCBI taxonomy): domain Eukaryota; kingdom Metazoa; phylum Chordata; class Mammalia; order Carnivora; family Herpestidae; genus Suricata; species Suricata suricatta. The sequence continues at coordinate 99,511,063 of NC_043707.1, read as the reverse complement.
GAGACAGGGTTGAAAGTCCAGATAATCTGGTCATTTCTGATTTACTGAAAATAAATATATCCTAAACAAAAGATGTCCATAAAGTTTTGTGAAAAGATTGGGGTTCTCGGGGCCTACGTCACTCATTACAGTGATCACTACTGTCTCTGTAACTGCCTGAATTAGTATGTCTCTTAGACCAGGGACCTGATCCAAGGATCTTTGGAGTCTGGGAGGTTTGAGTTATAGACTCAGCGTCTTGACACTTTGCCCAGGACCAAGACAAGATTCTCAAGATGCTGTGTGGTAGAAAAGCAGGTGCTGCCTGTCTTGTGGCAACAATGAAGATGGGCCCATTCAACAAGGGCTAAACTTTATTGATTTATTTTTTAAAGTTTATTTATTTTGAGAGAGAGGGAGAAGGAGGGGTGGAGAGAGAGAGGGAGAGAGAGGATCCCAAGTAGGCTCTGCCCTGACAGCATGGAGCCTAATGCTAGGCTCAAATCCATGAACCCGTAAGATCAAGACCTGAGCCGAAATCCCAGTGCCCCACAAGGGCTAACTTTAAAAGAAGTAACTGGTTTTGTTGCTTCTTTTGGAATTTCAAGTCAAACATTTTTATGCAGTATTTTGTTGGGGGGGGTTCTTTTTAAGTTAAACTCTTTTTGAAAATGTTTTTCTGGTTTCATACTAAAATAAAAAGGCCAATCACAAATATTTGCATGCCTACTCAGTAACAGGAATGATTGGGAATTTCCACATATATGGAAATGTCTCATAAACAAGAGGGGAGAGTTTGTCTAAACTTGGATGGATGCTTTCAAGAGGAAGAGTCTCAGGGGTACCTCATTGGAGAAGCAAAGAGAAGACCAAGAGAAGCGGGGAGAAAATGGGACAGTGATCCAGCTGCTCCTTCTTACTCACGCATTCCTCTGCAGGGTTTTACAAGGGAGGCCCTCCTTCCAGGGGGTTCTCGTGCAAATCTGCAGCATTTGGTGGAGCTCCCGCTCAGCGTGCCTCACTCGATGCGTCACAATTAAACCTGTGCCTGACTAAGGAGCATTACGCATGTACCATGGGTGGGAAAATAGGACCAGTGTGCGTGTTTTCAGGTAACCCCAACCTATTCCTCCTGCTTTTCAACTGTTTTCTACATAAAATAAGAAAGAGACAATGCTTGACAAGCTTCGTAATTCTTTCCTTCTTCCCCGTCTGGATGTGTTCGCATACTTTCAAACCGTCTATCTTCCAAATCTAGACAAACTATTTTAAAAATAAAACCTATCATTTTATGACCAAAGGGTCACTTGATTAGTTAACCGTACTCTCTTCTGACCCAGGGAAAGCTGATGACTCAGCTGGACGGTAAGCGTGTGACTCACTCTGCAGTCACACAACACAGCTGCAGGTGCCAGCAGTGCCCTGTGAGTAAGGGAAGTGCTGGGCTGCGAAGCGCTTTAATGTTCCGCGGTATAACGACGCAAAATCACATTCTGACTGCGGCGGACCATGTCACCTAATGCCACTTTTTAAATCTGATTATAGGTTAAAGGAATGATAATAGCAACAGTCTCTGACAAGTGAAATCTGTTCCTAATTCTGTATCCCAGAGGTCTAAGTCTTACCATCAATATGAAAGCTTTTCTCTGAAACTTACACTTGATATGCTTTCTAACAGAGAAAAGTAGTTTTTTGGAAAGACGCATCTGGCAAAAACTCTACAGCCTATGCAAAATATCGTAAAATGAACTTCTGAGAGAGTCATGTCTGCTTCAGTTTGTTCTCTGATCATCATATTATATAGCAATAGACACAGAACGTTTCATAATTCTTTTCCAGGTTGGATTGGGGTGAAACGGAAGATCTGGAAAATCAGGAGTGTATTAACTCAAATTTTGGCACATAATTATTCAAATAAAATTTTGATGGTTTCAGTCCCTCCAACTGAAAATGTAGTGTCATAAAAGGGCATTTCCTGCTAAGTTTCAAAATACAGCCTGTGGGCCACTTCTGAGCAGAAGCATCGAATCGTACTGAGTATTCAATTTATTAACTAAGATAACAGATAGTATCGTGGCAGGAGGAGGGAAGAGCAGTGATCAGCTCACACAATTTGGCTAAGAAAGAAAACAAACAAAAACAATGTAAATAATAAAATAGCTACAGATATTAGTAAAATAAAAATGCAATCCTAAATAACATCTCTTAAATTACTAGAAAAGAAATTACAGATAAAGTTACAGCAAATACAGTCTTCACAGATTTGGGTAACTTTATTTGCATTTTATAGTGATTTTTAAGCCCTATATCCAATGAAACCATTTTTAAATGCTCTATGAGGAATGGAAATTTAGATGTCTATTACCCTTTACTTTAAAAAAGAAAAAAAAGCTTAAATTTCTGAATGAGCAAGATTCACTTTTGCAGGCAGAGGCCCTGCTTCTTCGTGGTCTTCAGCTTTAGATCTAACAACGACAAGAGAAGAAGCTGGATATCTGTTTAACTTTTGTTCATTCATAAATTCCAAGTCACCATAGATACTCAGCTTCTGCAAAAGAAAATCAATGCATATTAGTAATCTGGAGAGTTAAAAGCCTCTCTGAGTACATCTTCAAATAATAATTTAATCTACAGGCATTTGGTAAGACAAAACCAAAACCCCACCGACATCCTCAAGAATGAAGAATGCTTTCACTCAGTGTTATTGATAGTGATTCTGCTCCCAATGGATGGCCCAAGAAAACGTTTCCACATGTCCCGGCTTAAACTACTTAGAGGTACAGCAACTGACTATCAAGAAAAATTGCTCAGGTTTCAATGGAACCAGTGTGGTCAAACCAAGAGCACTGATTCTGGGTATTTAGATATGTCAGATGATCGATTCCTTTAAGATCTTAGCTCTCTGAACGAGTGATCAAATGATGTGGGATAAGTTTTAACTTGACACATTGGAAAAGGATATTGTAAAAAGCTGTGAGTAGAACAAAGAATATACATGAAACACTTTATCATCGAGAGAAAGGTCTTCAGAAATATATAAAAAGCTCCTCAAATCATTACTATCATATTCAAGAAGATACTGCAACAAAAGAATGAAAGCATAAAACAGGATCAATGTAAATATCATAAAAACTAGAGTATAATGAGAATATCTAGGGTCTTTTGAAAGTAGGTTTATTTAGATTAGGTCTATCTCCTAAAGGCAGAAAAGCAAAGTGAAAAGTTTTGACTAAGAAATGGGTGGATTTTGTTAACTCATACAGCAACAAATCTCTGAATCTATCAGCTGAAAATTGAAGTGTGGATACCATTGACAGGGAAATTGACTAGATTACAGAGCAAAACCACCAAGAAGTACTGGACGTTGGAAAGCTACTTTTAAAAGATGCTGAATAAAGAGCACTTTCAAGAGGCTAAGTATCTATGACTACTACTACATGCTTTAGGATGGAGGGTCCAGACCCTGAAAACGGTATGCTCGGTGAAAGAGGTCATTCACAAGAGACCACATTTCAGGCGCCTATGGCTCAGGGTGGTGGTGGTGGTGGTGGTGCTTGGGAGGCAGCAGGAGCGACAAGTCATAAGCACGAGGTATCTTTCTGGAGGGGTGAAAACCTTCTACAAGAGACTGTCACAATGGTTGTTTACTTGAACGTGTTTCCCATGTAGCCTGCTGCCGACGGTTACAACAACTATTCTACAAGGAGGCAGCCCAGTACCTTATACTTTTCCAGTAAGGGAGTATCTTCCAGACAGATTCAGTGGTTGATGGATGGGACATAAATCTGATATGCCGTGGCCTCCTTAAACCCCAGAACTAACAGGCGCTAATTTGCTCTGGGGCACAGCGCGAGAGATGCTTTCACGACTCTAATCAAACGGCATTTAGACCTTGAAGCAGTGACCAGGACCTGTTTCAGGGATCTCAAACATCCACATGGAAGAAGCTACCTAGAACAGGGAGAAAGTGTAAAACGTGTGCAGAGAAATGAGTGGAAGCATATGGACAATCTGTAACCAGGATGTATACTGACTTTCTGACAACGGTGCATTCTCAAATTCCAATTAAATATAAGGGAACAAGAGAGATCTTTTCAAAAGTGTTAACTTGGTAAGTTTACCACCCAAGTACCCTTTATGAAAACAACTACTTAAGAAAGTACTCCAGCAAAATAAAGAGGAATTTAAGAAAGCAAAGCACACAGAAATACAAGAAACAGTAGCAGTTGAGATGATTTAGAAAATGAGAGGAAAGCTAGAACAAAACAGTAAGAGGTTCTATTAAGCAGAGATCTTTGGAAGATTCTCTGTGAAAATATTTTTTTAATTAAAAAAAATGTTTTAATTAGAGAGAAAGAGACAGCGCAAGCAGGGAAAGGTCAGAGAGAGAGGGAGGCACAGAATCCAAAGACAGGCCCCAGGCTCTGAGCTAGCTGTCAGCACAGAGCCCGACATGGGGCTCAAACCCACGCACTATGAGATCATGAACTGTACAGAAGTTAGATGCTCAACCGACTGAGCCACCCAGGCGCCCCTCTCTTGCGAAAATTTTAAGTAATTCAGGTTTACATTTACTTTTATGTGACTCTAGTCACCACTGTATTTGGTTCTACTTTGAATATTTGCAATAATCATATTATAAATGCTGTCTACTGGATTTTAATGTTTTTTAATATTTTTTAAAGTTTTTATTTATTTATTTTGAGAGACAGAGAGAGTATGATCAAGAGAGGGGCAGAGAGAGAGGGAGAAAGGAAAATCCCAAGCAGGCTCCCTGCTGTTGGCAGAGTCTGACGCAAACTCACAAACTGTGAGATCAAGACCTGAGCTGAAATCAAGAGTTGGATGCTTAGCTGACTGAGCCACCTAGGGACCCCTATTTTTATTTTTGAGAGAGAGAGAGAGAGAGAGAGAGAGCGAGAGCACGCGCAAGCAAGTGTGCACACATGTGGGGTGGGGGAGAGGCAGAGAGAGAAGGGGACAGAGGATCTGAAGTAGTCTCTGCACTGACAGGGAGCCTGATGTGGGGTCTACCAACTGTAAGATCATGACCAAAGCCAAAATCGAACACTTAACTGACTGAGCCACTGAGGCGTCTCTGGATTTTAATTTTTTAAACCAGGGGCGCCTGGGTGGCTCAATCGGTTAAGCCTCCGACTTCGGCTCAGGTCATGATCTCACATTCGTGGGTTGAGCCCTGCATCGGGCTCTGTGCTGACAGCTCGGAGCCTGGAGCCTGCTCCGAGTCTGTGCCTCCCTCTCTCTCTCTGCCCCTCCCTGCTCATGCTCTGAATCTCTCTGTCTCAAAAATAAATAAAACATTAAAAATTTTTTTAATTTTTTAAGCCAATCTATTAGAAAAGCATGGAAGGATATATAAATAATTAATATTTACATTTTATTGTCAAGGGTCATGATAACTAATGAAAATTGAGAGAGTATGGGAAGAAAGGAGAAGGTAAGGAAGTTATGAGGAGTTCAACTAAATCACTAAAAGTATACAAAATTTACATTATAAAAATCAGAGCATGAAGGTGAGGTGGGAGATAGTGTAAGTGAACCCAGTTCCTCATTCTTCAGTGGGAAGACCTTCGATAATGTCTAAAGTTGATAAAACAAAAAACAGAAGATAAAATTAAAATAGAAGATCAAAGATCAGAATAAAGTTAAAAAGTGGTAGCTAGTTGGAAAAATTGTTTAAACTATCAACTGGTTTATCTGAGAAGAAAAGAAAGACAATTTAAGTCACATGCATTATTACTTCTACATGTTAAAAAATAAATTAATGAAATGTATTTGAGCTTTAGGCCTGGCTCTGCCACTAACCAGTTACATGGTCTTGGGTAAGTTACTTAAATCTCTAAAGCTCAGTTTCTTAACAGAATTTGCATTTAAAAGCTGTGATACTTAACACTGTTTTCTGATTTTCTGACTCTTATCAGACTTAACACTTCAGAACAGCAAGATTTTCTTTTTTTTTGAGATTAGAAAATAATGCTTATTACAGTTTAAAAATTTTTTTTTTATTTTTAATGTTTTATTTATTTTTGATACAGAGAGAGACAGAGCATGAGAGGGGGAGGGGCAGAGAGAAGGAGACACAGAACCGGAAGCAGGCTCCAGGCTCTGAGCTAGCTGTCGGCACAGAGCCTGACGCGGGGCTCGAACCCACGAACGTGAGATCTGACCTGAGTCGAAGTCGGAGGCTTAACCGACTGAGCCACCCAGGTGCCCCTGTTTTGTTTTTTTTTTTAAAGTTTATTTACTTTTAGAGAAAGCAGAACCAGGGGAGGGGCAGAGAGAGGAAGAATCCCAAGCAGGCTCTGGGCTGACTGGGTAGAGCCTGAGCAGGGCTTGAATTCATGAAACTGAGAGATCATGATCTGAGCTGAAATCAAGAGTCTGACACTGAACTCCCAGGTGCCCCCTTATTACAGTTTAAGACATATTTACTCTAATTCCCAGGACTTGGAAGCCTTTATCATTTCACTTTGTTCCATCTTGATCATAATATTCTCAATTGTATCTCTAGTGCCTTGAATAGAACCTGGCACATATTAAATTACTCACAAATGCATGCGATTTACTGACTTGAATGTTATTATGAGTCTTCTTAAACCCCCCCCTTTTTTTGCATAAAAGTGCATCTTCTTTATTTTGCATACTTTGAATCTTGAACAAAATAAACAAAAAAAAGCCCACAATATACATCCAAACCCAATGTCAAATGTGGGCAGAAATAGGGCGTGAGGCCCTTGGATCCTGCTTTAGAATGATAGGAGAGGAAAAAACCCCTTGGTATCAGCTGAGGGACGCAGGCAGGCCAGAGCCGCTCAGCATTACTAGGAAAGCCATGGGGACACTACTGACGGCACCAGGCCTGCAAGTAGAAACTCCTAATCTACTTCTTCCACAAGAGACGTGTCCTCCCACAAGGGGGAGGATCTCACCGGGTAGAGCAGCACTGGGCTTATGTGCTGCCACTTTATCTGCATCAATGCCCAGGCCGAGCCTGACCACGAGGAGAGGCAGCTGGAGTGGGCCCGGGGAGCCTCAAGTGAGAGGCCAGAAGACAGCAGTGGAGTTTCAAAAATACCAGCACCACCAGGTCCTTGACAGCTTGTCATTCTTATGTGCCTCTGCCTTCTGCTGCAGTGTCTGTGTGATGTGGTGGCCAGTGTTGAGCTCTGGGCGCTTTCTGGCCGTCCCATTGCCCATTGAAGAGTTATTCCAATGTGCCTGGGATACGATCTGTTCCGTGTTAGCTGTCTAAGCGCATTAGTCACAGTGCAGCAGGGTGAAGACATAAGCCTACTGGAAATTGCTATCTTCCTATCCAAGATTTCTTTCATGAGTTTGCAGAGGTTCTCAAACTTGGCCTTATTCTCCTCCACTTTCTTCTTGTCCTCTTTATCCTCAGTAGTGGATGCCCTCCTTGGTAACTGAGATCAAACTGACATCAACTGACATCAAACTCGTTGAGCTGCTGCTGCATGTAGGACATGCCAGGAGGCCTGGTCATCTACCTCGAAGCACCGCTGCCACATCTGCTCCACAAGAGCAGAGTTGACAAGCCACACTTTGTTCTCACCCGTGATGGCACAGATGGACTTCTGGCTCTCCTTCATGTGAGAGACATATTCTGAAAGAGAACTCACCTCACCTCTAGACTGGGAAGTGTGACAGTGCCGCAGCTCAGAAAGGAGTTGCCAATTAGTCGAGTCCTGATGGATTCCAAGTTTTAACTTTTTAGAGATTGGCTCATACAATTTCTTATAATTCTCCTTGTCTCTTGCCAACTCAGAGAATTCAAGGCACTTACTGACAATGTTTTTGCAAATGACCTTCAAGAGTTTGCTCTGCTGCAGCATTCCCCAGGAGATGGTCAGGGCCAGGTACTCAGAGGCAACCACAACCATGGATGGAGCTGAGATACTCGCATATCAGCTCATCACAGCTGTCCATAATGAACAGATGGCAGATGGAGGGTTTGATGTTTTTCTTTTCATTCCTGCTTTCGGAGGTCAAAAGGAGCCCAATGGGGGATGAATAGCAATGCTGACTTCCAACTCATCTTCTAGAGGTTGACTGCCAAGTGGTTTTCCCAGTCATTGGTAAGGCTCTTGTAGAACTCTCCATAGTCCTCCCGGGTGATAGCATCAGGTTCCTGGTCCAAATGGGCTTATTAGTCTTGTTAAGTTCTTCCTGACAAATATATTTCTCCTTAATCTTCTTCGTTTTCTTTTTGTCGTCCTTCCTGTTATCATCCTCCTCATCTGAACCCACATCTTCAGTCTTTGGCTTCTCCTCATTATCCTTATCTTATTCTTTCTCACCTTTCTCTTCCTCTGCCTCGTTATTAGTGATTTCTTTCTCTGTTCCTTCTCCAAACAGAGGGTGATAGCATAACTTATGAATTGTGAGTGCTTCTTCACCACTTCTTTGACCTGCCCCTCCCAAGTACCGTGTCTGGTCTTTAAGGTGGAGGGTCACTTCGGAGCGCAGCCAATGGACTCACCATGGTCAGCATGTACAGGGAAGGAGCCTCCAGCAGAAGGTTCCCAAGCGTACTTACTGCTCATCATCATTGTGCTTTGTGATCACAAGCACTTTCTCTGCTACCAAGGAGGCCAGATAAAAGCCAACACCAAACTGTCCAATCATGGCTGTCTGCACCAGCCTAAAGAGCCTACATTAATGCTTTAGTGCCTAACTTGGCAATGGTTCCCAAATTACTTATGAGGTCAGCTCTGGTTATGCCAACATCTGTGTCCACCAGAGTCAGGGTGCGTTCCTTGGGGTTGGGGATGAAAATTTTCAGCTTTTTAACTTGCAAGGGCCTGTCAGGCTCTCAAAGTGGATCTTGTTCAAAGTATCAGAAGCATTACTGATCAACTCTCGAAAAAAAATTTCTTTGTTGCAATAAAAAGTATTGATAACAAGAAATAAGAATTGGGCAATTTCTGCCTGGAAGGCAAAAGTCTCCACCGTCTCTGCTCCATGGTGCAGCACTTCCTCAGGCATCATAAGAGAGAGAAGCTACAAGCACTACCGACCGGGTGGGCAGGGACTGTATCTAGCTCACACTCTGCAGCAAGGCTGCACGGCAGTTGCTCAAGAGAGCTAAAACCCTTTTTAACTGACCACGTGAAATCAGAGGATTACAATCTTGACAAGTAAGAAAAAATAAAGGAAGCACACAAATGATAACGCCGAACAGCATCTATATCACCATCTGCTGCAATAAGAAATTTCTGCCTGATCTCTAGGAATGAGTAATTCAATACTGCTACAGCCTGTTCTCACACATCAAGCCTGACCTTCCTGACAAGGACCACTATGAACGATGACTCTTTATGTTAAATGGATAGCTCAACAAGAGAAAGCGTCATCCCATGAAATTTCAAAAATGACAAACAATGTGAAAGAATAGGGAAAAAAGTAGACAAAAGAGAATCAAAATCTTTATAAATGACACTGCTTTAAGATCAACCCAACAAAATTTTTGCCAACTCTTTCTAGTCATTGGTAAATGACGAGTACCTACTATGTGCAAAGCAAATGATAAATGAGGAGTACCTGCTATGTGCAAAGCAGGCTAAAGATAAAATTATTACAGAGCTTCCCTAAATAAGAAAAACAAAGCTGCTCATAAATTTCGAAGATCACACTCCTGACCTTTATTACCACCATTTAAAGCTTTGTTTGTAATGACCAAAAATGAAGCTTTTTGTATTTCATGTTTGAGCTCCCAGATACCAGATCAGGACTGAAGAGAGGCTCTCAGCAGGCAGCAGGCTTATCATTTTCGACAAACACACAGGATTATATATGCAAGTAATATTAACAAAATATAAGTAACATTGCTCACACGAGCGTTATACCTGTAGAACTTAAAATGATGTCTCCTGTTACTATGGAGAGGGGACAGAAACAATTTGTGTTTCAATAATAAGATCGATGACAAGGCTTTATGAAAGTAAAGTTTAAAATTTTTTTTTTATTTTTTTAATTATTTATTTATTTTTTATGCAGAGAGAGACAGAGCCTGAGAGGGGGAGTGGCAGAGAGAGGAGGAGACACAGAACCAGAAGCAGGCTCCAGGCTCTGAGCTAGCTGTCAGCACAGAGCCTGATGCGGGGCTCGAACCCACGAACATGAGATCTGACCTGAGCCGAAGCCGGAGGCTTAACCAACTGAGCCACCCAGGCGCCCCGAAAGTAAAGTTTTAAAATAGGTGGCTTTTGGCCAAGAAAACTGAGTAACTTTTCTAATGCTGAGTTTTCAGCTATTTTTACAGTAAATAGAGGAAAAATGACCAGGGAAAGAACATTACACTGCAATATATTTTGAAAATAAGAAACAAAATATTAATAGTATGTATTAAAAATTATGCTGAAAAGAAATCTGCTAAGATGGAAACACCATGATAGTTCTGGATGATGAGTGATTTTTTTTTGGTTTCTTTATATGTACTTGACAAATTTCTACACTAAATATATACAATTTTTATCATGAAAAAACAATAGTTAAAACAATATTATTACCTAGCCAAAGTGTGGTTTTGCATTACAAAGTAAAGCCTAAAGGCAGTGAATCTAAGTGGCTGTTTTCCATTCATTTTTCTAGAAAATCTATTTCCTTAGAAACGTACAGGTCCTTAGAGAAGGTAGCCATAATTCTGATTGTTAAGGATTCGCAGTAGAGTTCAAGAGGGGTGAGAAAGTCACACCCATTTGGCAGGTATCTGGGGGAATGTGACAGCTGCCCCCCGGACTCTGTGCAGGTGCTGATGCCGTAGGTTTTATGATCACAGGGTGTGGGGGTATATGTGGGAACAGCGAGGTGTTTCCCCAAAGAACTTGGAAAACAGGAGAGAGAATTTCTCACAGAATTAAAGCTGTACAATCAAAACAGAGTTTATCAGAGCAGAGACAACATCTGAACAGAAAAGAAGGTCAAGAGTCATCTGAAAGGGAGGGAGAGATGCCCGGGTTTATAAGATACAAGCAAAGCCACAGGGAGAAGCGGTCATCTCACTAAGTCAAATAAGGCGATAAGAGAGGATAAACCAGGAAATGTCCATCTAAGAACTGTTTGGATAAGAGAGAATTTGAGGATCCTGGCGCAAAAACCATGAACCATGTGGTCCGGGTGGGATCAATCTTCCTAGCGTCAAAGAGGGCACATGAGAGATCAGTTCTGAGATGAATCACATAATCAACTCTCCTATTTATGATTTCAGGCTAACTAAAGAAACTTCAGGGCACTGGCTCTGGAGTCAGATTACCTGGGTTCAAATTCTGGTTCTACCACTATGATAAGTGACAGTGGGGAAATTAAACATTCTCTTTTGCAATCCTCCTACCTGGAAAATGGGGATGATAATAGCAGCCATCTCACGGAATTCTGAAAGGACTCCATGTGCCAATTCAGGTAAAACACTTAGAGGGGTGTCTGCGACAAAGTGCTGCTCAACGTCAGTCAGGCCTGGGGACCAGGGTGCGGGTGGTGCCGGACTTACAAAGTGAACTCTGCCTGAGGCCAGCCATTCAGTCCTTCCTGGCAACATCCAGCCCAGTCTCTACAGAATCTTTCTTTTACAAGGGGGAGTCTGGGGAGTAAGGAGGAGCTGTGCTGACATACAAAAAGCAAAGAACGAAGTGCTACAGAGTGGGTGGGGGTCAACAAAGGTTTAGTAATAGAGGTTTGTAGCTTTGTTGTCATGACCGTTTGGAGAGAGAGCATGGGGCAGCTCAAAAGGAGGTAACAGGCCAAGGCGTCCCTATGTTAGATAAGCAATTTCAGTCCTATCAGGAATAATAAATGATTAAAATATGGAACTAAACAAGAACACAAGCAGATAATGTAGCCAGAGGATGTTACTAGTATATTCATATCATAAACAGATGAGTCCTATAGATATTTACCCATTCTCTAATACTTCCACAATTCAAGGTTCTTCCTAATCCTAACTTTATTCATTTTGTTTAACTTCCTAAGTTCTTTTAATCAAATCAGTTCCTTACGTCCTTCACTGATAGCTTATTCTTGCCTGTACTTGGGAAAATCATCCACCTCCTCTCTCTGCTAGTCTGTATCTTACTAGCCATTTTCAGATTTCAGGTCAAGACTCCCATTATCCAAAAGCCCTCTCTGACAATCTCTGCACATAGATTCTGCTTTCCTTAACACTTTATACATTTATTATTTGTGCCACCTTATTAGCCCCGGGAAAGATGTTATGTATACAGGGAAAGAAAACAGAAGTTGCAAGTCAAAAGACATGAGCTGAATTCCAGCCTCAATATTTTCATAGCTGTGCAAACCCAGGAAAGTTACCTAGACTTTGTAAGCCTGTTTACTCATCTATAAAATGGATAAGAACCTGCTCCAGAGTATTGCTAGATATAAAAGATACACGAAGACACTTGGTACATTTTAAATAACCCTACAAATGTTAGTTACTAACATTATCCTGTCCCAGTTTCTAGCTGCTTGTAACACATAGTATCCTAATAAAAAATATGAAATATAATATCATAATCATTACTCGTGTATAACCTTATCTTAAGACCTATTTTTATAGTCTATTCAGATACGACTATTATTGTTCAAGCACCATGCTAGGCACATGCTAACTATTTATTAGATTCTATTTTAATTTCTCTTTCTTCTTTTAAGTCTTTTTCTATTACACTTTGGAGGCACAAGAAAATCAGTTTCTTTCAGTTGGATTTGATGTCAATAGACATTATTATTCTCTATGTAGTTACATAAGTAACTCTTTTCTTCAAAACTAAGTTGAGTCACCAAATTATACCCTTTTCCACAAACAAAAATCCTTTACACAGTTAGGTTTCTTGGGCCAGTTAAATTTTAATTCCAAGGAAGTCATTCTTCCGTCTCTCTCAGGGTCAGATAACACCACACATTAACTCAAAATCAAATACTCCAGCCATGTCGCTTCTAAAGCAGCAATTCTTCCTTAACATCTGGGGCAATTAATTTAAAATTGTAAGTAGTTCTACAAGTCTTCCTTCTTACATATCACCGCAGACACTGGTATCACCAGGTTCTCCTTATGCTCAAAAAAACAGGGAGAGAGACACCTTACTCCAACAGCCAACATATAGGTCACTCTGCTAGCATCACAGAGAACTGGGGACCCCGATTCTTAGGCTCCAAACCTGCCATTTCCATGTGTGCCAACCCCCATCTACGTGATTAAAACCACCTCATCTTCTCTCATTCCATTAATAGAGAGGCCTTGTTTCTCTAGTTAACAAATAACGCATTTAAAACGGTAAATCACATGGCTCAGACTTCAAATGGCCGAAGGGTTAGAATTAAATTTACCTCAGAGGGAACATACTGCTCCACAGCGGTAGCAACAGTTGCACAACAAATCCAGAGCAGTACCATCACCGAGAGGACAAGAGTTGTGGTTAAAATCCACCCGGAGTTACTAAAAAACAAGTTAGTCATGTTAAAATTTCCTCATATAAAAAAAGGCGATTCTTAATAATTAAAGGCAATCAACCTTACATATTTAACAGTTCATGTGCACTACCATAAACCTATTTTTTTTAAACATTTATTTATTGTTGAGATAGAGTGTGAGCAGGGGAGGGGCAGAGAGACAGGGAAACACAGAATCTGAAGCAGACTCCAGGCTCCGAGCTGTCAGCACAGAGCCAGACGCTGGGCTCGAACTCATGAACCAATTTACAAAAGCGCATCTATTAAGAGGCATTCTGTACCCATGATAGCATACCTCAGGAAAAAGATAGTTAAATTTTTCTTATGTTTAAAATATCATAAAGTTGGCCAGTTACAAGAATTAGCAACTGAATTTTTTTTCCATAATTAACCTATTGTTTACCAAATGGTTAAAAAAAAAAAAGTCAAGCTATTGTTAAATATCTAGTAGTCCAGTTCTGAAAAACTGATACTTAAGGCAGGTAGTCTGATTTTCACATCTGTGCTCATCCAATTCTGCCTGATAAAAGGTCTATACTTACACTATAACCCATTTACTTGATGGTTTGCCAACACTTGAACATGCTAAAGAAAAGGTATGCAGTCACTGTCTCCCAGCAAACGAGGTGGACGCTGGAAAGTGCACTGCATCTAAAAGTAGGGAACGCCTACATGCTGGTTTAAGTATACCAATTTAGAAAGATAACAGTAAAAACTATTTTTCATGAAAAAAAGGCACCCACTTTAGATATCCCAGCCCTAACCTGAGTACTAAGGAACTTCCTTCCACGAAATGAGAAGATATTTGATATCTGCATTCCAGGGATGACTAGTTAAGCCAGAAAACTGGGCCTCAGTATAGAATCAATCTGCTGCTTCAATTTCCACAAGAAAACAACCCTTCAGATTCTCAACTCTCTCTGTTCTCTCCTGTCCCCCTTGCCCACCCCCTTGTTCAGACCTCAGACTGGCTTGCAGGGGTTCACACAGCTCTCTAATCTGATCTTCTATCCTCTACGTGGAGGCCTCTTGCTAATACTAAGATTTGATTACCTGCCTGCTCCTGTCTAGTTCCTGTGCACCCGGTTTGGTCAAATCTCTGACTCTCCCGATTCTCCATACAAAGCAATATACTTTATGTATTTAGTAGGAAGCCAGCATAACTGAAAAAAAATTTCAGTTTTTCTGCTACAACTGGCAAAACTCTCTATTCATTATTTAGGACTCATTTCTACCTCCTCTGTCAACCCTCCCTCTGAAGGTACGCTCCCTGAACTCTGTCTAGGAGGGGTGTGTGTGCATGGCGCACAGCAATCCCCCTATTGTTCACGTTGCATGTCTGTCTCTCCCACATTAGACCTGAGAACTCCATAGACGCCGAGGCTGAAATTCTTTAGGTCCCAAGTCCCTAACACAGTTCTTGGCACATAACAGACTCTTTGAGAAGAAATGGTAAGTGAAAAAATGAGTTGGCCTCAATTTCCATTCTAGAAGCTGAGGGTACCTCCATAACAGCTACACAGCACAATAAAAAGCACTCCAGTTAAGAGCCAGATTCTGCTGACTGGCCAGGTGACCTTGCGTGCCATCATGAAAACCTCATGACCCTTTAGAAAAGACAGCGGTGGCAGAGCAGGATGAGTAGAAGATGCAGACTTAGAAAAGCTAGGGAAGAAAGCATTTAAAAAAGAC
This sequence comes from Suricata suricatta, assembly GCF_006229205.1. NCBI lineage: Eukaryota > Metazoa > Chordata > Mammalia > Carnivora > Herpestidae > Suricata > Suricata suricatta. The sequence goes on along the minus strand of NC_043707.1, from coordinate 99,495,910 downwards.
TATTTTTTATTAAAATGTTGAGTACTATTATAATTCACGTTTGTGTACAGAAACTTCTAGGCACTAAAATTCTAGCTATAAAGTTACTTATTTCCTAAATTAAACATTTACGAAATTACTTCTAAATGTTAGATTTAAAGAACAAACATAAAATATAATGACAAAATGCTAAAGGGTAATAAGTCACCAATAAGCTGCAGGTAGTACATTATTGAGAATAAACTGTAACTCAAGATTAGGTGATTACTTAGGTTTCATAAGACAGCAAACTACAACAAAGATCCTAAATATTAGAGAGAGGAAAAAAATGCCCATATTCTGCCAAGGTCAAAAGTAGGTTTAGAAATGAAAGGAAGGGAAAATTTAAAGTTAAATCTTCATTTTGTTATCCAGTCTTTAAAGAATTTGGTATAAGGTATTAATTGTTAGGTGCCTAATAATCCTACTGATACATGATAAAACCTGTGGAGAAGCTACTTCTATTGTAAGAAATGACGGGAAGTGGGCGGTTGGGACTCCTGCATGTTGCGCTTGAGACAGACCGGTGTGCCTGGGCGTGCGCACTGTGAGGGCGGGCGGCGGCTTACCACCTTCCCTCCAGTGCCTGGCCTGCTGTCTGACACAGCACATAATCATCAGTAAGTGCTAAGGGCCACTGTCTTTCTCTTCGTTTTTTGGGAGGGGTGAACGTGGGTATAGGGGGAGAGCTCCTATCAGAACTCTTTGGAGCAGAGACATATTTTGATAAAACCCTCCTCACCTACAGAAGGCTTCATATTCCTTCCTAGGAGAGCATAAGGTCCCCATTACTCCCACCTGCCCACTTTCTCGTGCCATCTTTAAGGATCCTTAGCACAGGGCTGACATTCGTTAGTACAGAACCCAAAGACCTCCTTAATCTACACCCCTTATCTACTTTCACTAGCCTGTGTGGCCATGTAGATAAAAACAAAAATCCAACCCCAAACCGTTCAGACATACTTTAAAGCTTATTTTAAACGTCTGGAGAAGCACATTTCTTAACATAAATCAAGGAATCTTAACAAGAACAAAAATGCTTTGGTACCGTGAAAAAAAAAAACCGTTTGGGTTTTATTACAGTAGTGTATCACCTTTTAAACAAACTAAAATATCCAAAAGTTCAAGTTTGGTAGGAAAAGGATTTAAAAACGTTTTTTGGTTTTTGGTTTTATTTTTTTCTTACTTTTGAGCAGCGTATATAATTTTATTTTTGCACATTTTATTTATTTATTTTGAGAGAGAAGGAGAGTGTGTGCACACATGCATGAGCAGGGGAGGGGCAGAGACAGAGGGACAGAAAATCCCAAGCAGGCTCTGTGCTGTCAGTGCAGAGTCCAATGTGGGGCTCGATCTCACAAACCATGAGATCATGCCCTGAGCTGAAATCAAGAATCAGACGCTTAACTGACTAAGCCCTCAGGTATCCTTAATATAACTTTAATATAATAAAAAGGACTGCTTCTCTGATACAAGCCAGATTTTATCTCCTATACATATAAATAAACAGGAATACATACAGAGAGAGACATCTTAAAAAGCCATCACTTTCTCCATCTTCAAGATAGTTCCTATGTGTTTGTGAACTTCTCATTTGCAGATCTGCTGAAATAAGGTACAATTTATGATATCCTATATCCCAAAAGCTAGTTTCAGATGACTATTCCTAGATATACTCACTGGACAAACACCCAGTTGCTTTTGTAAGTGTAATCTAATACACTGATAATGAATGCAAGTTCCTCTGCCACATTAAAAACCAAATGGATATTCACCACATTATGGATTTCCAATTTTTTTTCAAATTCTTATTGACATTGCTTTCTAATTACATTGTTTAATTCTAATCACAAAATAATAAGAAAGTTAATTAAATCAGTATCTACAATAAGGTAAGAGCTAATACATTTTAAAAGGTGAGCTTAGCTTTAGGTGGATGTTTTATATTCCTATAAGTTAAAAATTATTTCTAGTACATAAGTAAACAGAACAGGAACTCACATTTTCGGGGTAGTTTCACTATTTGGTTAGCATATTAGGAAATATCAGAATATCTTACTAGTTCATAGTCAAAATATCCTTCAAAGCAAATGACACGTTTTTATATTATTGGTTCTTAAAGTGTGATTCCCTGAGCAGCACCATCAACAAAATCTGGGAACTTGTTAGGAATGCAAATCTTCGGGTCCTCTCCCAGATCTAGTAAACTGGAAACTCGGGAAGTGGGGCTCAGAAATCTGTTCTAACAAGCTCTCCAGATCCTGATACAATCTAAAGTTTGAGAACCACTGTTTAGGAATTACTTGTTCACTTCCTATTAGGGTAAGAATAATCATACAACCTATTCCAGACCACACCCAGACCTGCTAATGCTGTTATCCCAAGCTACTGGAAATAAAACTTACAGGACATTTTGCTTAGTGACGGTTCTTTCAAATCTGTAGGTTCCTGCTCCAACTGTGGTGCATACTGGATTTCTGGCTTAGACTAAAATGATAATGAAAGCAATTAAGCCATTTGTCCTTCTTATGCTTTTCTTAGTAACAAGTTCTATAACACATCATCTGTATAAACATTCGAATTGAGAAAAAGTAACAGAAGTATGGTATAAAAAATAAAACACATTAACCACAATATATTTTAATTGCACTTCCTAAACATCAGATCCAGTGCCTTGCAAAGAAACAGATTTCTCGCATCGTCAAGTATTTAGTCAGTTTAACTTTCTGACAACATTAAAAAAATTAAAAAGCAGGGACAAATGACAACATACTGCATTAAATATCATACCCTGCAAAAATGAGTTCTAATTCTAGTTGAAAAAAGAATAATTTAGCAGACTGCTGAAATTTCGGGCTAAACACGTATTATCTCTATTTTGCTCATCTGAAACATTCCATTCTTCCCTCAGTATGAGTAATTCATACATTATAGCTAAATACTCCATACTGAATACCCTCTATGTAGCACAGACCCTCTGGAGTAGGCGTTTCTCCATTCTAGTTATACTCAAGTTGATACAAAGAGAGAACAAAGCTAATCTCATATCTAATCAGGAATGAATAAGGGCTCCATGCTCAGATTCAACTCAAACTTTGAGCTAATTAGCTTTAGGACACAGAACTTATTCACGAATTTAAAGAGTACAAAGTCCTTCTGGATTTAACTTATTACCAAATTATGTATAGAAGACCCAAGACTCAGGATAGTGCTAAGAACCACATACTAGCCACTAGCCACTCTATTAGCAATATTAAAAGGTTTACGTTGATTATTCCCTGGGATAAAGTGCCACAACATAGTCTGTGGTACAGCTGAGGAATTTAACTACCAAATTAAGAGGAAGATAGCACGGCAGGGTGAGATATGTGCCTGGGAGAGAAAGTGACCTGTCTGAAGCCTAATTCTGTTACTTACTGGCAGGGTGATCTTAAAAAATTAGACTCTCAATTTCCTCATCAATAACATAGGGATCAGACAACCTCCTGAAGGTATGCAAAGATTTGAGATAATGTATGTAAATGCCTGGTACCTAAGAATCTTCGAGAAAAGCAGATATGATCACCACCTCACATGGTAAATAATGAAGTAGAAGAAAAGTTACTTCTCTAGGAGGCAATATATTTCTTCAACAAACTCTTACAAGAAGTATGAGAAAAAGTACTTTTTATAAAAAGCTAAAAATTACATCATATTGCTTTTAATATCTATATGCGATATATATACATGCCATTATTTAAAGAATATTATTCTTATCTCTCATATCTAGTGGTTTCCTTTCATCATTAACACAATGAAATTTAGACGACTCAGAATTCTTCTTAGATAAGGATCAACGGGGCTTCCATAGGCTTCCAGTGGGCAGAGGGAAGAGTAAGTCACACGGTGTCCCGATGCCCAATGTTTTAAGGGAGGCCAAATTAGTAATTATTATTTGATGATGTATATGGCTCTATGCCAAGACATTCATTTAAAACATGCACATTTACTGTTGTCAGTATTTAGATGAGTCGATGGAGCACAGTCATTACCTGGAATATCACGATTTTTCCATCATCAGCTTGAAGATAAAAAGTCCATGAAGAGGTTATAAAGCTCTGTGCAGAGTCCATCATGTCACTCCAGAATGACCTTACCAGAGTTAGAGGGAAGAGTAGATGCATTTTTGGCATCAGGGACATGAGCTTAAAAAAAAAATTGTAAGAAATACATTATTTTTATATATGTATATTCAAGAGAACAAACTTAAGATTCCTCAAATCCTGAGACAGAGAATAAAAAGTCAAGTGATTCTACCATAATCACCAGTTTTAAACTATGCAAATTAACTGTGATAAAGCTTAAGATCCCAGGGTACTTTAATTTGCCACCAAACACACATATAAACTACCTGTCACCTCGATCAGGCTTCCGAATCAGGTCAGGAGAGACAAATTATACCGTCCTCATCTTTGATGTTTTCATGAAAAATAAATTATTCTAGGGGCACCTGGGTGGTTCAGTCAGTTAAGCATCTAACTTCTGCTCAGGTCATCATCTCACTGTTTGTGAGTTTGAGCCCTGCATCAGGCTCTGTGCTGACAGCTCAGAGCTTGGAGCCTGCTTCAGACTCTGTCTCCTCCTCTCTCTCTGCCCCTCTCTCATGCTCACATGCATGCTCTCTCTCTCTCTCAAAATTAAATGAACACTAAAATATTTTTAAATAAATCATTCTAGGGGCGCCTGGGTGGCTCAGTCCGTTAAGCGTCCAGCTTCAGCTCAGGTCATGATCTCACGGTTCGTGGGTTTGAGCCCCGCATCAGGCTCTGTGCTGACAGCTAGCTCAGAGTCTGGAGTCTGTTTTGGATTCTGTGTCTCCCTCTCTCTCTGACCCTCCCCTGCTTGTACTCTCTCTCTCTATCACAAATAAATTAAAAAAAAACATTAAAATTTTTTTAAAAAATAAAAATAACAATACATCATTCTATAATGAACACTGAGAAAAGGGGAAAGGAAAAAAATCAATCAAAAGAATATATGCATAAAACGTGAGACATCTGATAATAGGGCAGGGTGAAGGGAGTATATATATTTCAGCGACTAATACATAAGCTACAATTCTGACTTCTTCACTTATTTAGCAGTAGTGGGCCCCTCTAGAGCACAAGGAGGGATACCATTTGCTGAACTCTAGAGATAGCTTTGGCTCTGCTGTATTTCAAAAGAGAGGCATTATGGGGTAATATATCAGTTTTTAGAATCAAAAGGTCTATATTCATGATCCAATTTCCCCAGGAATAGCTGTGAAATCTTTCATTAATTCACCAAACAAGTATTCACTGAGGTTATAAATTTTAGGGTATCAGGGACCATGTATATTTTATTCATCAATGTATATCTGTGTTTAATCTGTGTAATCTATATAGGTCAGAGGTTAAAAACAGGGTAATACAGGTGTATGAAGAGAGACACCTAACCCAAACCACAGTAAGACGTGGTTAAGAAGGCTTCACAGAGGAAATGACACCTGTTCTAAATCCAGGGGATTCAACAGAAGTATTCAATAGAAGTATTCAATAGAAGAATGGGGAGTAGAAGGAACACAGCATGTAATAACTCTTCATACTATAAAAATTATGAACTGTTCACTATGTATACAATTAAGGGGGGAAAACATGACTCTGAAAAATTAGAAAACATGTTTAACATTACTCATAACAAGAATAACATAAATTTAAACTACATTAAAAGTGGTACATTGTCAGAAGCTGGGGAAGGAGGAAAGGAATGGGTATGGGATTTCTTTTGGGGGTGATAAAAATGCTTGGAATTAGATAGTGATGATGGTTGTATAACTTTGTGAATATACTAACTGTGAATTGAATACTTTAGAAGGGGAATTTTATAGTATGTGAATTATATCTTAAGTTTAAAAATTGGTAAAATTCCACAAAGAGCCTTTTTGTTCTATTTCTCAAAATTAAAAATACAGATACCTCTTACTCAGCAATTTGACTGATTTTATTCTACAGATATAAATGTGCAAAGTAGGCAACATCGCTCATAAATAAAAAGATTAGAAACAACATAGATTTCCAAATAAGAGATTCCTTAACTGACATATCCATACAATGGATTATGCCCTAAAAAAAAAAATGAGTAGACATTCTTTATGTATACTGTATTATAAAAAAAGAAAGAACATATGTGTCCTTGTATATGCATAAAACACCTTTGTCTTGGTAACACCTGTTACATTTATGGAGAAAAACTGAATGGTTCATACAGGGGTATGAAATTTCTTACTACCTACTCTTTTTACCTTTTGAGTTCTTTACCAAGTGACTGTATTTCCTATGAACAAATTTTTCCCAGTATGTTTGGAGGACAGAGTATGAGGGGTGGGGAAAAGAGTTGACATAAGAGATGTAATCAGGAGCCAGGCTGTGAGAAGTGGTTTGGACTTCATCCTGTATGTAATGGGAGGTACTGGTACTCAAGAATATACAAGAGGAGAATAACATGATGAGATCTCCATTTAGAAAATAAATACCTGAACACAGACTAAAGGATGGACTAGAAGGGGATAAAGTGGGAAAATAATTTGGAAGTTTAGTAATACAGATGAGAAATGATAATGATTTAAGTAGGGAAGTAAGGCAATGACAGTTGGGGTGGAAAAAGGTGACTCTGAACTATCAACTTCTCTGAGCCTCAGTTTTTCCATATGCAAAATGGGGATAATATCATCACTGGATCAAGAGAAAAGACAAAAGAGATTATGGATGTGAATGGAACTTTTAACAGTAAAGCATTATACAAAAGTAATTATGCTGTCAAGTTTTCTATTTGCAAACATATCATTTGTTTGCTGAAAACTAATTATAAAATATAACACTAAAATAGTATCAAGTGGGCGATAAACATTTCAATACAAGTCAGTGCAATTTAAGCAGGCAATTCTGAAAGGCAGTATTGTTTCATACTTGTTCTTGTCTCAGTTCAGCGAATGGCAGCTGATTCTGGCAACCAAGATGGCAAGCATATTGCTCATCAGATTGGGAATATGCTTCTGTACATGCTGTAAGAGAAAAACAGTCAAGTTACAAGGAAAAAGAGAAAGGAAAGGAGAAAAGGAGAAAGAGAGAAGGAAAGAAAAGGGGGAATGATAGAAAAGAAGGGACTTGGCATTTCACATAAAAATTTCTTATACTTAAAAAGCATGTTGTCAATATGAATTTCAAATCTGGTAATAGTAATAGTATTTGGTACTAGTATTATTACTAGCAATAGCAGTATTTGGTAACAGTTTATCTTTAATAAACCCCATATCTTCTACCTCCCACATGTCAGATGTTTTGGGTATAAATCTACTGATTACACACTCAGGCTCAGGCTATACACTAACATTCATAATAAAGGACTCCTCACAGCTAAGGTTTGTGAAGTGGAAAAAGCACTGCTCTGGCATCCTGAAGTTTTGGCTCCATAGACACTTGGCTGTGTATGTGACCTGGGTTACGCTGCTTAACCTCTCCAACTATTGATTTCTCTAGGTTCAAAAGGGAAATAGCATCACTTAATTCATGGAGTTGAACAAAACAATACATTTTAATGGTTTTCACAAATGTATGATATTACTGTTAAGAATTAGATTGCTTTGCTGAGAATCAAGGGTATTCCCATGGCAAGGAAAAATAAAACAAAACAATGAGCCTAATACCCTGAATTCTGAGAAACTGAACTTAAAAAAATGCTCTACAGTAGGATTCTAAAGTTGAAATGGGTATATACCCTCTCGTTTAGCTCACTAGCCATTTGTTTCCTGTGATATAGAACACTTCACCACTCTAAAGATCTTATATTTCTTTCCAACCTAGTCATGAATTTGTGATATACTCCTCAAAGGTGCTAGATAATAAACTTAACATAAAGATGGCCAGTTAGGAGACTGAGCCATAAAATGTAAGGTTATGATGTCAAAGAGACTGGATAGGAGTCCTGGCATAATCAGAGGGAGAAGAGAGGTACCTCCTGCTACACTGAGTAAATAGCATAACATAATGAATGGAGAAAATTCCATTACAGTTCTTTAAAAAGTTAAATGTCAATTTTGTCTCGATTACAGGTTTCTTTTATTAAACACATCTCTTTCAGCAAAAGGTAAAAACAGTGGTTTAAGAGATGACAAAGACTTTGGTCACTTCTTTTATCGGCATGACCCACAAAGAATACACTATTAAATAGTGAGTCAAAGGCTCGATTCAGTAAAAACAAAACAAAACAAACAAACAAAAAAACTTGGAGCTAAATCAACTGGCCTATGATTGAAAAGCTTTGGAAAATTATACTATCTGCTGAAAAGGGAGTGATGAGTTATGAGAAGGGTAATTACTACTGCATTTCAACCAAATGCTTGATTAAACAAAGGTGTCCTAGCCATAGTACAAAATAAATATTGTCTAAACAGAAGCATCTCCTACTTTTTGGAAGTTCATACCTATTTTTGCTACCCAAAAGAAATCAAGAGAGGATTCGTGCTTTTAAAAAAAGAAAGTGAGAAAGGCAGTCAGTGTGGGTTCCGCAGGGAGCCACCACGGAGGCAGCACACAGGCGGCAAGAGCGGCACCACCCACCTCCTTCTTGGGAACTACGCTCAGCATCTCAGCGTCAAGCCTCCATGGCTTTGAACTGCGTGAGCATCTGTGTTTTATCTCGTTTAATTTTGTGCATCCGTTAGCAAGACGTGCCCTAAAGTATCGGAAAAGCCTAAGAGAGGTTATTTTTTGGGTCTAAGAGCACTCAAAAAATTTCCACGTAAATTAACGGTGACTGCTTTGCTTTATGCCATTTTGGCTTATGAAAGGTTTCATAGGAATGCTCTACTTTCATACAGTGGGGAATCCGACAGATGAAATTTAAAGCCCATGAAATTTCTAGCAGCTGCTGCTAAAATTATGACTTCATAATAATTAAAATATGCAAGAAATTAGTTTAAACAATATGCTTGTCATTTTCTGAGGAAAGTCCATAAAGAGCATAACATAACCCAAAGAGGGCACAATGTTATATACTGCTGGTATCATTAGCTTAGCATCTTACCAGATTCACATTCCATTTTGGTCCGATTTAAATCAATTCCATCATCCACAAACTGACAAATTGAAAACAGCCTGCAACCTCTCTGACATGCGTACAATTCCTCTTCCTAGGGAGTTCAAGAAGAAGGAGGATTACCAAAAAGAAACCAGTATTTTTCTCTCAGGGAAAAGAAGGTCAAAAAGAAAGCAAAGTTAGTAGAGTTTATTATAAACGGTCCAATAAAATTTTATAACTGAAAGAAAGAAATATGATAGGGGCCAGGTAATGACCAAGACCTTTGCCATATAAGGAGGTTTTAGTTTTTTATTTTAAAACTGATAGCCCCCCAAAAAAAGCCTCATGGGTAAAAGTATCACCCTTTTCCAATATTCCAAGGTCACATTTTATGAAGAAAAAATTGAAAATAAAAACAACAGTGACGTCATCAGAAATTTAGCAGAGGTGGAAATGAGCGAGCAAGTACCTTAGGATGAACAGCACACTTCTGCCACATAAATATTTATACAAGTCATTGGGCTTCTCAGGAAAAAGTACTATGACTGGCTTCACATAGCAAATAGCGTCATAAAGGCCCCCACAAAGTGAGGCACACATCTACAGAAATGCTTAATGAGAGGCTTATTTAAACTTGCCTTACTTTAGCTGAGAACACAAACAAGAACAACAGTGTGGCATATGAGAAAGTCAGGGTCAGCCAGACCCGGATGAAAATCTTCTGAGCGAGTGATGCTGCACAACTTACTTCACCTACCTAAATCTCCGTTTTCTCAACACTAAAGGGGATCATAGCTAGAAGTTATCTCCAAACTCCTCAACAATGCTGGAAGACAGCTATTCCTAGAACAGTGCCTGGGACACAAATGGGGCTCAGTAAATGGTAGTAGTGTTAATCATAAAAGATGTTTAAAACAACAGACATCATTGTATACCTATGGGAGCTCAGGATAGGGTCGATTCTTCATTACCAGAAAATGTTAACTGCTTCATAAGACTAATGACCATGTCTTCAATAGGCTTTTCTTAGATGAAATATATACAATATTTGAAACAAACCAGTACATGTGGGGGAGCCCCCTCAACTTACTGTGTGATCCACTGTGTACAAATTGGCAGGCACCTAATAAGGAAGCAAACAGCATGTGCATACACCAGTTAGCAACCAATCAACACAAGGTATGCATTTCTTTCCAGCAGAAGGATCAGTAGTAACATTGTATGTGGCAGCAAAAATCCATTAAGAAGAGATGGCTGCAGTCAAACATTAAACAGCTGTTATCAGACAACTTTGAAGGTAGCGTATATTTGGACCTCAGTTCTAGCTGCATTGACTGTTAAGGTGAAACTGAAATAACTTTAACAATTAAGATAAATTTCATACCTGAGTAGCTTTTACAGCTTTGGAAAACGGAAGATTTCTCTTATGTATTTGGAGTATATGTTTTCTTATATTGCACAGAGGAAGCTTGAGCTCATTAGTAGGAGCTACTGCATGCCAATTCACTTTCAGGTATGTTTTCTTTTGTTAAACCAAGCCAATAAGCCCTCCAGTCCCATTTTCAAAAGCGAGTATGGCAGGATGAAAAGAGCCAGGGTCCAAGAATCAGCCCTGGTTTGAAGCTCAGCCTCACTACTTACTCTGTACAACCTTGGGAAAGTGACAGTCTTGCTCACAGCCTCAGTTTCCTTGGTTGTAAGCTGGGGACAATACTCTTGAGGATTATACCTTTTATATCCACAATATCCTGAATATATGAATACTATGCTATACTATCTAATAAACAGACGTAACAATAATATATTCAGTGGGCACCCACAATGTGCCAGGCACCACGCTAACACTTAAGGTATTATACAATGCCCAGCACAGAGTAGGTACTCAATTGGTAGCTATTAAGAATCACATCCTTATTCCGACCAAGTATTTCATGTACTTGATAACATTACTATTCTAAGTAAATATTTCATCCTCTATGTATCTCAAATTATTGGCAAGCTTATCTAAAATGTATCTCCTCTGATTTAGAGCACAAGGAAATGGCGTTCTCCACCAAAATAAATACTAGCTAAGTAATTAGAAGGTACTTCCGTGATACTATCTATAAATATACACATTTTCTTTCCCTGAGCTAAGTCAAGCTAACTATTCTCATTATTCAGCACCACTGATACAATATGTACCAAATGGGTTTTATGACATATAACAGAAGAAATAACTACCTGTTGTCATATGTTGGGCACTGTGATAAGAGTGCCACATGCATTATCTTTAATCATCACACCAGCTCTGCTAGGCGTAAGGGTGTTTTGTTTTTGTTTTTGTTTTGTTATTTACAGCTGACAAAATGAAGTCATGAGAAGTGAAATGATCATCAAAGACACACAAATAGTAAAAGTGGAGCTGGGAATGGAACCCAGGTTTGTATGGTTCCAGAGCTCCCACTCTGTTTAAAAATGACCCGGCTGCAGGGGATGCCTGGGTGACTCAGTCGGTTAAGCATCCCACTTCGGCTCAGATCACAATCTCACAGTTCATGAGTTCAAGCCCTGGGTCAGGCTCTGTGCCGACAGCTCAGAGCCTGGAGCCTGTTTCAGATTCTCTCTCTCTCTCTCTCTCTCTCTCTCTTTCTCTCTCTCTCTCAAAAATAAATAAACGTTAAACAAACAAACAAAAATGACCAGGCTGGTTCTAATTAGCTTTGTTGTTAACATAACATAGATCTCTCCTATTTGGACCCAAATTACACAATTGCACTTTTGAGGAAAGTTAAATGGTAACTATATAGTAATTTTAAAATAATTACTTAGAAACAGGTAAAGTATTTTAGTTTCTTGCAACAAAAAATTCTGAAAAAGAGTCATTAAAATGCCTCTTCCAGTTGCAAATAGCAGACTGAAAGGCTATGTGAGCTTCTAAATTCATCTAATTTCTTTTAATACACATGGCTTTTTCCTGAACTGCAAAGCACAAAAATTCAGAGGGCCATCAGAAATCAGTGAAATAAGTAAATTAAAAAAATTAATATAACTTTATTAATAGAAGGCAGCACATTGTAGCCAGTTTTGGGACTGAATTCCTATTACTACAGTACTTCTCGGCTATGTGACCTTAGGCAAGTCACTTAACCTTTCAGGGCCTCGACTGTAAAATCCTACTTTGCATACCTGTTCGAATTAGAGATAATGGGCATAATTCTCATCACATTGGCTAACAGAGAGTAGGCAGTGAATAAATTTTAAGTTCATCTAACATACAGGGGAGCCAAATGACTTAGAGTTCCTGGTGAGAAAAGCTTTAACGAATAAGCAAAAATGACTTATAGATATCACAGCAATTGTTAGAAATTGTTCTGAAGTTTCCAGAAATGTTTATATTATTTAATTAGCCTCCCAGCGTTCTGGGTCACGCTACAAGTTTGCAAGGAAAATCTCAAAAAGGAGGAAAAAACACAACCAAACACTAGGTTACAAAATAAGTCTCTGCCCAATGCCAGGCCAAATCAGTATTAGTGAGTTTCCTCCTACAATCTTAATGGAGGTTTATACAGCAGAGAAGAAAGTAGTGCATTTAGGGGCAGTTCACACTGATTTAAGCCTGGAAGTCAGAATTTCTCCTTTCTCTCTTGATTGCTATAGGAGTGTCTGATTGAAAACTTTAGGATAATCTCTCCTACACTTTTTCTTGAAAACCGGTCATCCTCATGCAGTGTTAAAACCCTGCAGTAAACAGACATAGGGGAAGTGAAAGCATTGAGAGCTTTTCATTTCAAAGACCTGAAAGTATTTGCCAATAAGGAACATCCTAAACTTCATGAGCCCTGTCCTCATGGTCACTTGGGTTTGAGAGAGCAAACAAGGCTAGCCACATGGTTAAGCCAACAGCACAGAGGAGAGTAAGGGAAAACAAGGAGAAAAAGACCAGTAACATGAGCAAAAGCGCTTATAAAAAAAGCAGTGAAGGGAGGGGAGCATATACTGAAAATTATATATGGGAAAGGGTGGGGAGTCACCAAGCAGTTGACAAGGTTGAGTAAAGAGAGTTCCTAAACTGAAAAAACAAAAAACCTGAGGAGTAGAATGGAATTAAATGAAAGACATCACCCACGGGTGTACACGGAGTGAAAGCTGGGGGTCACCCCCCACCCCCCACCTCCAGGGGTAGTCTCATTTCTATACCCGCTCCACAAATTCCCTCTTGTCTTCTGCACTGAACGCTTAGGTTCTTTGAAGGCAGCAACCTTACTGCTGCTTCTCTAAGCCATCCCAAGCCCTGGTGGCAGCGTCTTGCACACAGTAATTCAACCCAAGCAGAAAGCCCTTCCTGGGCGTCTCACAACTCCTAGGGCTGACTTAATACGTTTCATACCACAGTGGAATCGTCTACTTGTCTGACTACCAGAACAGACTGTGTGCTCCCAGCCTAGAGAAGCGCTCGGTAAACATGGGTTATGAACTAGTCTTTTGTTTGCCTATCTGCTCCTGCCCCCTGCCCCCGGCCGTCCCTTAACGTTCCTTGAAGGTGAAGACCCTGCATTAATCATCCATATTCTCCTCCTCTCAGCCGCCCCGCAGGCTCCCAGAAGAGATGATGTCTTTCTCATCTTTGTGTCCCCCGCCCCCCAGCCTATATTACACAGTAGATGCACCACAAACTTCCCGTAATTACAGCAGGAGCGGGGTGTGGGGGAGAATTAGGGTAGAAAACAGGTGGGAGATAGCGGTTGAAGGGTGTGGGTTCGACACCCAGGTTCCCAGAGCTGACAGGCGGGAGAGCAGAGATGGGCGACCAGGAGGGGGTGGTAGCCCGGTTCGGACGGGCCCTACCTTGGGGTAGGTATGCAAGGGGAAGGTCAACTGACAGGCCCGGTGACAAGACGCCGTATCACCCAAGATCGAGTCAAACGCTTCGGCCGAAGCGGTCCCCGAGCCTCCGGCCAGGGCCATGGTCAGCAGCAGCAGCGGCGGGAGCCCCAGTCGGGCCCTGACCCAGAGGCTCCCCTTCGACGCCGCCATTTTGTTTCCCTCTGTCACAGCAGCTCAGCTTGTTGCTGTTTTCTTTTCAGGGTTTCCTCCGCCTTCCGGGGCCAGCCCCTTCCCCGCCCCTCGGGCCGCCGCTTCCGCCTCCGCCGGCTCCTCAGCTCCGCCCCGAGCCCCTCTCCCCCGCCCCGAAACTGCCGCCTCCCGCCCCACCTCCGGGTCTACGAACTTCTCTTAGGTTGGCCACAAGAGATGGCTCCAACCATCGCGAGTATTAGAGCGACCCGGCATCTCCTGACGCCCTCCCTCCGCGCGATACGCTGGGGCGTGTAGTTCTCTGCTGACTGGCAGTGCAGGGCGGGGTCGGGAAAGTTGGTCTCGAAGAACTACAACCTCCCTGGGCGCGTCTTAGCTGCTGCTTTGCAGTGCATTCCGGGGAATGTGGTTTGCTGTGGCTCGGAGACGCTTCGCTGGGTGGCGGAGCCAGTTCCGGGGAGCCACGGTCTGGAAAGGAAGCGTCGGTTTAATTTTGACCCCCACGGCCCCAGGCTTGGGTCCTCAGAGGGTGCGCTCTGGAAGGGTCTAGCTGCTGGCAGGGCTGCTTTTCCTGGTGGGTTTCACGTCTGACCGTTGTTGGGTTCCTCTTGCTGGGCTCCTTAGTGCTGAGGGTAGAGGGAGATGGTGTTTCCCTTTACCGGGGGGGGGGGGGGGGGGGGGGTCCCACAACACGACAGTCGTGATTAGGTCCTCTGACCACCGAGCAGTTCCTGGAGATCGCTGCTTGTTGTGAGGACCCTGCTGAGATCTGGAGGTGGTTGTTGGTTGCTGGTTACTAGGGGAATCTTTGGGATCGTGATTATGGTGGCATAATTGTTAATGGAGTTTACCGGAAGTCAGTGGAACTCTTAATCCTGCCTCAACCTCCCCTAAATTGGAAGAGGCTTTGGAAGTCACCAGATTTAACGCCTGGCCCAATATTGGAATCTCTTGCACAGCATGCGCTTCTGAAAGCTAGGCACCTCCTAACTCAGGAATTAGACCGATCATTATATACAATTTCATTTCGTAGCAAGATACTTCTTTTCCAATACGAAATTTTCTTTCCTGTAAATTCCACCCCAGTCCTCCTAATTCAGGAAGGCTTCAGGAGCACACATCACAGCAATTTTGATGACGTTTTAGCATCTTCTTGTTTCTTGAGCAGAACACGCTGAAAGCACGTGAAGGTAGTTGGGAGTCCCCTAGCAATGGATAAATTCGTCATTCGAACGCCTAGAATCCAGAATAGCCCTCAGAAGAAAGATCCTGGTGCAAAGATTTACAAACAGGCCACGATTGAATCTCTTAAGGTGAGAAGGGATCTGGGACCAGAGAAAATGTGGAGAGGACTGTGATAGCAAGGTGGTGCAGAGGAGTTCTATGGAAGACCTGTGAATTCTTTCTTGCTGTGCTTCCTCCCCAAAGGGTTCCTGATGGCTCCTATTATATTTCCTCCGTATCTGATACAGACTTCTGTTTTTCATTTCCTGTGTGCATTTCTGTTACTCTTCTGGTTACTTTGGATTTATGGTGTGTTTTCCTGGCTGGTAGGACAAGCCCCCTAAGTTATTTATTAATTTGCAAGATTTTCTTGTCTATTAGGAATGTTAAAGTACCAAATACGATTCTATGTACTCTGTCGAGACTCTGTAAGGCTGGGTGATGATACGGTACTCTCCTGTCTTAATGGCCAGAACCGTATCACGTGGTCTTAAAAGCTACAGCTGAGCCTGGGAAACAGACTATTTTAATAGACTATTTGCAACCTTGACATGTCTAATTTCTGTTGGCAAAGAAGAGGCAAGGGAATAGATACGGGATAGACAGCAATGAATCAATGGACATAGGTACCCAATTAATGATCAAATAAGAATTATTTGACTAAAAACAAACAAACAGATGTGATCAGTTCCCTTTGCCTTCCTGAACTTCTACATTTCTGGCCTTTCGTTTTTAGTTTCCTTAACAGGCTCCTCCTCTTCCATCAGACTCCTAATATGTGTGCTCCCTGGAGCTTTGTACATTTTATGTATTTGGCCAGGATAACCCTGTTTGTCTTACGGCTTCCCACACTGATGACTGGCAGATGTGTACCTCCAGCCTAGATCTCTGAAGGGGAGAGTGGGATCTGGGGCTAGAGAAAATATATGCAGGACTCTGACGTTCTGAGTACTTAACTTCCGTACTCAACTGGACTCCTCTTCTAGATGTGCTACGGATTTACCAGACCCAGATTAGAAAGCGGTGCAGGGGTGTATAAACAGAAGCGTTGGTTCTAGGCCCTGTTGTGCAACTGGGTGGTCTTTAGGAAGTCATTTCTTACCTGGGATCTCAGTTTGTCCTCATCTGTAAAATGTGATGTGTCAAACTGTATCAGTATTTCTTAAAGGAACATTGTTGTCATTTGGGGCAAGGTTAATTCTTCATTATTTGAAACCATCCTGTGAATTATAGGACATTTGACATCCCTGGCTTTCAGACACTGAATGCCAACAGCACCTCGCATTGTGATAAGCAAAAATGCCCTCATGTATTTTCAGGCAGTCCTCAGTTTAGATCTCCTGAATTCTAGATGGTCTTTAAAAGTCTCTCCTGGTCTTGGATTTCTGTGCATAATCAGAGTTTTCCACTGTCTGTGTTTTGTCAGAGTATTCATGGACGCTTGTATACACATGCAATTCTCAATGACATGATGTGGGCAGGATTATGGTGTCAGACTGGAAGAAACAGAGGAGGGTAGTAATTGAACTACTCATACACTCACATACAAACACCCAGATTCTAATATACCTCCACCTGCCCCCTTCTCCCCTCTGTGTCCCCACTTGGGACCCAGTTGACAGTCCCTGTGTGTGAAGATGAGAATATGTCATGTGAAGATAGAATCAGAATAAATAATAGGTAGATGGAAAATAATGTTTCCCTTAAATGCAAGCCTGTTCTTTATTCTCTTGTTTTTACTTTAAAATCCATATGCCAAGAAACTGGAACTAGAAACTTGGAAGCCATCCTTAACTCTTTCTTCTCTTGTATCTAATTTCCAATTCTGCCTCCTAAAAATCCTTCTTGTCTTTAAGTGTAAAAATCTCTCATCTAGAGTAGTGCTATGGTCTGTTAACTTGTCTCCCTGCCTTTGGCATTCTCTGTCATTCTCCCCTTCACCCTTAAGCCAGAGAAATAAGTCTTAAAAAAAAAAAGAAAATCTATCGGTGACTTCCCTGCCTCATCCTTTAGTTGTTTCTTATTACCTGTCGATGAAGACATTTCTTTACGTGGCATCCAGGGCCCCTGTGACCTGGCACCTGCCTGCTTCATCCCCTGCTGCTCTCCTTGTTTATATTCTTATCCAAGGTCAACCACTCAGTTTCCCAAAGACAGTGTACCGTTTCTTACCTCTGTACCTTTGCATATGCTGTCCCATTTGCCTGGAAGGTTCTTACTTTCTTGTCCTAGAGCCAGTATAGTATGGTAATTAAGAACACAGACTCTGGGGGCGCCTGGGTGTCAGTTGGTTAAGCAGTTGAGCTTCTGACTCTTGATTTCAGCTCAGTCATGATCTCTAGGTTTGTGGGATTGAGCCCCACATCAGGCTCTGCACTGACGGTACAGAGCGTGCTTAGGATTCTGCCTCTCTCTCACCCTGCCCCTCTCGTGCACACTCTCTCACAAAATAAACATTTAGGGAAGGAAAAAAAAACCCCACAGACTCTGGAATCAAAGTGCCTGAATTTTAATCCCAGCCATGCCACTTATTATTTGTGTAACCTTGGGCAAGTTACATAATCTTTCTGTGTCTTTCTTTATCTATAAAATGTGATTAATGATAATATCTATTTTATAAGGTAATTATGAAGTTTGAGTGAGTCAATATATGTAAAGTGCTTGGAACTGAGCCTGGCACATAATAAGTACTTGTACAAGTAAGTGTTTGCTGTTATCATCAATTTATGACCTCCAATTTGTTCTCCATGACCTAGTTCAAGAGTCTCCTCTACTACGAAGTCTTTCCTGACCACCCGTCTGTCTGTCTCCCAGACAGAAAGCCAATCTAATCCCTCCCTTTTCTAAGCCATCCCTGTATCTTAAACATGACCTTATCACTCCTTTGTGCTGTACTGTGTCTTTTTTAACGCTGTACCCTACTGCACTCTGAGCTCCTTAAAAGACTATGTCTTACTGATTTTTGTGTCTCTAGGACCTGGCATAGGGCTTGGTACATAAAAGATCACAGTGTATTTTTCCGAGTAACCAAATGAACTAGAACTCTAAAAGCCTTGGCATGGCGTGGAAGACCCTGGCCTGCCCCACTGAGCCTTCTCATCTCGTCCCTTACAGCTCCCCATTCCCAGGAAGGCATGCCAGCCACACCCCATTCTTTGCTGTTCTCTGTACAAACTAGTCTCTTTCATGTCTCCAGTGATTTGACTTGATGCCGGTCCATTTTCCTAAGCAACTTTTTTCTTTCTTTCTTTCTTTCTTTCTTTCTTTTTTTTTTTTTACAGAGATTATGCAACTCATTTGTGAACCCACTCAAGTGCGACTTTTCTTGTGAATCCTAGATTATAAATTTCATGAGTACAGGGACGTTGGGTATTTTATTTATCTCCTATCACAGTGCTTGGCATATATTAAGTGGTTAAATAAGTGAATGTTTAAGTGCTTTCTGGGTCCTTTGGAGGGATGTAGTTCTTCCCTCTTCAATACTGTCTCAGCACTTTGTTCACATAGCCTCTTAGCACATACCTTACTGTCATGTGATGATCAGCTCACCTGTACTTGTCCCCAGCCTCCTATCAAGCCCTGAGGACTGAGACCACAGTGCCTTACTGTGTTCTGATTCTGCTCCGAGACCTCACACAGTTGACTGCTACATTGCACATAAAAATTTATTGAATAAACAGTCATTCTTACTTGGGGATGCCCTGGCAGGGTCTGGATAGTAAACTATTTAACAGATATTATTACAAAACAGCTTTATGCCCAGCACTATCCTAGATATTCCAGAGAACATAAAAGAAATTTAATTTTGTTTTCTAAATGTTTATTTATTAAAAAAAATTTTTTTAATGTTTTATTTATTTTTGAGAGAGAGAGAGAGACATTGTGAGCAGCGGAGGGCCAGAGAGAGGGAGACACAGAATCTGAAGAGAGGCTCTAGGCTTTGAGCTGTCAGCACAGAGCCCGGCGTGGGGCTCAAACCCACGAACCATGAGATCATGACCTGAGCCAAAGTCAGACGCTTAACCGACTGAGCCACCCGGATGTACTAAATGTTATTTATTTTTAAGAGAGAGAGAGCGTGCACACAAGCAGTGGCAAGGGACAGAGAGAGAGAGAGGGAGACACAAGATCTGAAGCAAGCTCCAGGCTTAAGGCTCTGAGCTGTCAGCACAGAGCCCAATGCGGGGCTGGAACTCACAAACCGTGAGCTGAAATCAGACGTGTTTAACTGACTGAGCCACCCAAGTGCTCCTGTAAAAGAAATTTAACATGAAAGTATGAGCCCTCATGGGACTTCCTACTGGAGGATCATGTTATAGGAAATTAATAAGTAATGATAGAAAATCATATGTAACCCATTACAAAACTGTTGTTTAGACAGTAAAGGTTAAGAGTTAAGAGGAGAGAGCTCAGTGTCTGTTTTGGTGGCTGGAGCACCTTAAAGAGTTGAAAAGATTTGGTGAGTTGGAGGGAAATAGTGACATACAATACTCAATAATAAGTAGTACTTGCTGCTCTCCTTTCTTTGTGCATGCTTACTTTATGTATACACAGCGACAAATTAAAAACAAGTTGAGTTAAATTTGCATTTTAGAGAGATCTACTCTGCCAAGTGGCTTATTCCGACATCACATTTAAATGCCAAGAATCTATAGAATGTCCAAACCTGTTTCCTCATCAGTAACATCAGAAATAACTATATCTAACCCGCAGGGTTGTTACGAGGGCTAAATAGATAAATACATATTGAAAGGGCTCAGCATTGTGCGTGGCATGTGGTAAAACTGATCAGTAATGTTTTCTTTTCCTGTGTGGAAAAAGAGAGGCTTGTGCGTAACACTAGAGCAGATGATAGCGAGAGTCATGATTCCCGCTAACGTTATTGGGCCCATTTCTCTGGGCCAAGAATTGTGCTAAGTGCTTTACATAATATTAACTCTTTAAACTCTGATGACAGCTCTGTGAGATGGATGCTTTTATCATTTATATTTTACAGCTGAATCTAAGCCACAGAGAGATTAAGTAGCTTGCCCAAGGTCGTGCAGCTCTTAAGTGGCAGAGCTGGGATTTGAACTAGACAATCTGGTTCCACTATCTGCCCCCTAGAGGGTGAACTGGAAAGTGGATCTTTCTGAATGTCAAGCAAAGAACGTATAAAAATCTTGGATATTAGGATGATTGTACTTCTGTTACCAGTATATTACAAGTAATTTTGCCCTAACCTTATCACATTCAGTAAAAGTGATATCCAGTAGAGCTTGTGTAATATACATTTGTATGGTAAAGGTTAATTTGGTTAATCTCTTCTTACTTCCTTAAGGGAAAGTGATTTCTTCTGTGGTTGCAATAGGAGATTTAAAAAAAATTATTATTAAAAGATTCAAGAATATGCTGGGGCCCCTGGGTGGCTCAGTCGGCCGAGTGTCCAACTTCAGCTCAGGTCATGATCTCGCAGTTCGTGGGTTTGAACCCCATGTTGGGCTCTGTGCTGACAGCTCGGAGCCTGGAACCTGCTTTGGATTCAGTGTTTCCTTGTCTCTCTGCCCCTCCCCTGCTCGTGTTCTGGCCCTCTTTGTCTCTAAAAAAATAAAATAAAACTTAAAAAAATAAGATTCATGAATATGCTAATTATTTTAGGTTCAGCACTTTAGAATGTTCTGTAAACTATGCCTCCTTTTGTCTTTAAATCCTTTTCTAGGATTGAGCAGCTGATAGATTATTCCCTGCCCCTTCTGGTGGGATAGTTTACATGTTATTGCTTACGAGTGACTCATTTTCCCTAATTGGTTTTGTCAAACCTGATGTTTCAGCCATCCACAAGTGTAAGACCAGATGGTATTGGAGAGAGCACATCTTTCTGGTGGTAACCTTTCCACTGTTCCTGGTAGCTTCCCCTTTGATACTTTGTGTCCACGTCCCTTGTTCCTCTGAATAATTCAGATACTAACTTGAAATAACTGTTTTAAGATCCATATTTGGACAGAAATAAGGAAACATTCTTTGATATGTATGGAATTCTGTTCTGGAATTGACCGCAGATTTTTCTATTTCTGACCTAAAATTTCAGATCTGAAAACTATACTGGACATAGTCCTTGAAGGTAGAGATGACTTTGTTCAATTATACCCTGTGCCAGGGAATAGAGAGACAAATAAATTGTTCCAACCCTCAAATTACTCATAGTCAGTGGGGAGGACAGCGTTATAAATAAGTCTGTGCATGAAATGCAGAGACCATGGTAGAAGTATGTCCAGATTACAGAGGACTTAAAAGGGAATGTGGTCAAATTTGGTAGAAGGGAGTCAAGAAAGGCCTCATAGAAGACGGGATGCTCTTAAAATATAAGTAGGTGTTTATCATATGGTTGAGGCAAAAAAAAGAGCATCCCAGGCAGAGGGTGTGAAACACTGCAATTCATTTGGGCATCTTCAAATAGTTTGCTAGAGCTGGAGCAAAGGATGTCAAGAGCCAAGTCATGTAAGGCCTTTTGTGCCATGCTAGGGTTTGGGCTTCTATAGTTCCATCTACTAGAATGATCTGATGTGGAATCCCTAACCTCATTCTAACTATGTAGAAATGCTGGATAAAAAGTCTCTAATACAGAGCTGAGCTTGAAAGCAAGAAAGAGAAATCCTCAGATGCCAGGAAGAGAGAGGCAGTTCAAACCCCGAGCTTTAAGTGGGAGCTGAAGCTGAACAGTTTTATGAAACCAGATATGATGTTTGGGGTGTGAAGTTTTAGGGCCAGCATGGGGACTGCAGATAGGGCCTCAGGCTAATAAGTCCCACTTCAAGCTGGGAGCCAAAACAGATCCGCCATGTTTGTGAAAAATAAACTAGAAAAATTCCATCCTCTAGTCCAAGGGAATAGCATGAAGACAGTGATCTTCTCAGGGGTCTTGAATGGAGAAATAATTGACTATAATAAATTAGAACCCCATGTGTATTACTATGCATGATTTTAAATTTACACTCCTAGCAAAGCAGAAAAAAAAATGAACATAAAAACTGGTATAGATCCAGAGAAATCCAGAGGCTTTGGCCAAGGCAAATGTGAGGTTTCCATGTTAAAACACCTCACACACTCGGATACCAGATCCCTGTGGAAATAGTGTCCATTTCAACTCATGGTCAAAATTACCTAAAAGGAAAATGAGCAGACAAAGATAAATAATAGCATCTCTGCCCCAAGAGGTGGCAATAAGAGCCCAACCTGAAAAAGATCTTAAATATGTGAATTTTATAAAGAAAAGACTAGATACTATAAGAAAAAAAACCAGAATACTGTGAAAAGAAATTGGGCAGAGTTTGAGGAAAATATTAAGTTGTCTGATGAAAAAATTATTTGTTATGAAACACATGGAACAGGTTAAAAGTAGACAAGCTATAGCTACAGAGAGAAGTAGTGGATTGGAAGCTTGATGCAAGGAAATCACTTAGAATTCATCACAGAGAAATAGAGAAAAATGTGAAAGAATATGAGGTACACAAAAGGATAGACAAGTTGTTTTTCTTTTTTTTTTTTTAATTTTTTAAATGTTTTTTATTTATTTTTGAGAGACAGAGAGAGACAGCATGAGCAGGGGAGGGTCAGAGAGAGGGGGATACACAGAATCCGAAGCAGGCTTCAGGCTCTGAGCTGTCAGCACAGAGCCCGATGCGGCGCTTGAACCCATGAACTATGAGATCATGACCTGAGCCAAAGCCAAAAGCCAGATGCTTAACCAGCTGAGCCACCCAGGCGCCCCTTGTTTATTTTTCTAATAGGGATTTCTGAAGGCGAAGCTTGGGAGGAAGATACTGATACAGATTTCATGGAGCATATGTTTTAAAAATTGTAGGAGTGAACACTATAATGATAGAAATAGAATGTATAATTTGCAAACTGTAAAGAAAAACAAGATCAAAGAAAACTCAAGCTGTTAAAATCAAAGATAAGAATGGAAAAGGAAAAGAAGTAAAGAAGAGGTATATCCAGCTATATCAGGAATCACAATAAATGCAAGTAGCTTGACCATCCCTGTTAAAAGATAGAGATTCTCAGATTGGATGGAGAATGGGGCAAATAAAGCAGTCATAGGCTATTTAAAACGTAATGACCCAGAAAAGTCAAAAGTCAAGGGATGGAAGACAATATTGAATATGTCATAGGCAGGAGTTCATCCAAGCAATGTTTATAACAGGAAAAATGTTGAGCAGGGCGACCCTAAATATCCGTTAGGGGAACAGATTTTAAAATTCTAAGACCTCTGTGTATAAAAAATGATGGAATACTATCCATTACTATTAAATGGATTTATGTATATTAGTATGAATGAATCAAGAAAATATATTGAGTGAAAAAAGCCTTTTGCAGAAGGATATGATATTTATACCTTATACCTTCTTCTTATTGAAAATATCCCCTTATCTGGTTTCATCTGTTTATTGTGCATACCATTTACCACGGACAGTACTGTTTTGTATTGTCGCAGATGATAACAAATAACTTGTCTCACTTCTGGCTAAAGCACCTAAAGGCTGAGAACAAAGCAGAGTGTTCCCAAATGAGATTCTAGACTATGCAGAAATTGTGAAGGCAGTACATGAAGGTCAGGTTTGGAATCCTGAACCCATCACCTACTCAAGGCCATAAAGGAAGTTGAAATTAAGAGAGGAGAGACAGTTCCTTTGGATATAGTGGGAGGGCTGTGGTATTTTCACTTGGAGAACTTGACCTCCGTACCTGGATCTGGTAGACCAGAGACCGGAAATTTGCCTGGGAAAGTCTAAAAACAGAGAAAGTGGCTGCAAGGCTGTTCGCCCTTAGAATTCTTCAAGGTAAAGATGTGGATACACCAGAGAAAATGATGGTTGGCCTGGAGTTGAATTAAAGAGGTTAGGTTCACAAGGATCCTTGGAAGGTCAATGGGATCCCCAACTGAGAGTCTGTGTAAAGCAGTTTGCCAAAAACTAGGAGCTTGGGGGGACTTGGAAGCGGCTGGCTGGAGGAGGCATTGCCAACACTACAGGGATGGCAAGTGAGGTCTCAACAACAGGGCTCTCCAGGGGACCACAGAAACACCTCAAAAGAAATAGTCTGCATTCCGAATCTGCCAAGTCTAGAGCGCACACTAAAACCTGAGTAGTGCAATATCCCAAAAGAGGAGAAGGCTTTTCCTGTCCCTTACCTTTCCTCCTTTTCCCAGCTTCAAACCCAGAAGGCTCAGAGGCCAAAGCAAACAAGCAGATGGGGGCAGGGGAAGCAAAGATGGGGAGAGGAGTCAGATCTCTGCCACCATGGGCTGCTCGGTTGGAAGCAGACCCCAGCCAGGGAAGGGAATTGAGATTTTGTTGTTGTTGTTGCTCTTTCTTGAACTATAACCTGCATATAGAAAAGTGAGCAAGTCATGAATATGCATCTTGACAGATTTTCACCAAGGGGACATACCTGTGTCACCAGTGTCCAGATCAAGAAACAGAACATCACCAGGACCCCTCTGTGGCCCCTTCCTTTCCCTAACCGAGCCTGCCTCCCCAGGGTAATGACCATCCAAGACAGTAATTTTTTTGTAATTATAAAAGCAACTTTATTATTTTGTCTTTCAGTTTAATTATTTAAATTCTTAGTTGAAATAACTTCAGAACTACAGTTGCGACTGACAGAGTGCAGGGAAGCTTCCCATCCCCCTCACCCAGATTCCTGGACAATGCATGGAAATGCAGATTGGAAGGATGCACGTCAGCTTGAAGGTGGTGATTTCTCTTAGAAACAGGAGAGGAATGAGTTTAGTGAAGGGCATAAGGAGACAAACTTGGGAATGTTTTGTTATTTTTATGGGAAATGACAAAATTAACTTTTTTTTCAGGTATTAACGGTTACTTTGTACCTTTTTATGTGTCTTGGAGTTTTAAAAACTTTTCAAACAAGAGAGTTTGACTTTTTTCATCTAGGAAGTGGGGAGTTGTTGAAGTATGCTTTTTAGTGTTGAAATAAATATGCCTTTATGGCTTCTTTGCTTCTCTGTCCTTGCCTGTGAATTAAGACGGTTAAGTGAGCTATAGGGTTGATTCATCTTAGTATCGTTTTTCTTTTCTTCTCATCCTTACTGCTTCTCTCTGCTAAGTGCCCAGCGGTGTCTGACATGGTTAGATTAAAACTTGCACTTTTCCTAATAGATGTAACTCTCTTCCTGATTTGCAGTAAGCGGGACCTGCTTTTAAGCAATTACCCCTCATTTGGGGCCATCACATACTGTGCTTTGGTTCAGGTCATAATCAATAATTCATATGTCAATAGGAGCCCCATTAACTCAGGTGAAGGCAGATGTTTTTCTAATGAAAATGTTCCATTTTCCAAATGACTTTTCTTTTTCCCAGAGAGTTGTGGTTATAGAAGACATAAAAAGATGGAAAACGATGTTGGAGCTTCCTGATCAGACCAAAGAGAATCTAGTTGAAGCTTTACGAGAATTAAAGAAGAAAATACCCTCCAGGGAGGTATTAAAATCAACAAGGATAGGTATGTTCCTTCTGGATTTTATGGAAAGTGCTTATGTTTTGTCTCTTTCCTCCTTCCCTCAATCATTAAGTTATCTATCATATCAGCCCTTCTCAAATTATCTGTGGTAAAGGACCATTGTTTTAAAAATTCTCCGCCGGTTGCAGACAGTACTTCTATAACATATAATAAATATTGCCAGAAAAATAAAATTAAAATATACAAGCCCCACTTCTTTTTTTAAATTAGATTCAACAGATACAGAATTACTCTTTCAAATTGCTATTAAAGTTTCTTAATGCTTACTTCAGTTTCTGTACTTACCTCATGGACGGTAACCAGCAGTGATCTAGGGAAACCTTCTGATGCAGGGTGTGTAGAGATGAATGAGACATGGTTTCTCACCTCCAGGAACTTGAGGTTTGGTGGGAGAGACAAGCGTGTAGACAGTTAGGAGCAGAAAATATTATAGGTTATAAATAAAGGCACATAAAGAGTATCCTGGATATCGTTGTGATCTGTACTAGGTACACGCTGGCACAAAGGACAGAGCAGTCACTTGCATCTGGGGAGTTCAGAAAAGGCTTCATAGAAGAGATGACATTTCAGCTAAATCTTGACAGTTAAATCTTAGCTTTTCTGTCTTGAGCAGAAATAAAATAACTTGCAGAGTGTGGTTTGTAAAAACAAAATGATGGCAACATTTGCTGCTACATCCTTTATTACAGTCTTGAGATATTTAAAAGGTAAGTCAGGGACTACGTTGAATTGCCATTTTAGTACAGCACACAACTGTGAATAATATGTAAGGGAGGGCCAGCATGTGTTCCTCAAGCTGCTCCCAGCTCCCTAGGGAGTCTGGGGTAGTCCTTCACAGCTGCTGTTCTTGCCCTTGCTGGTGCAACCATTGCCTTCTTTGCCTCCCCTTGACCTCTTGCTCATGAGAAGCAAAAGAGAGAGCAGCTTCAGACTGGCGCTAACAGCTGGCAAGAGCTGTGTGGAATCCCCCAGAGGGCCCCCCAAGAGTCTTGAGAGTTGCACCCCTGTAATATAAACCAGAATCTGAGAAAATTAGATGCTTAAAGAACATAAAACCCTATCATTACAGCCAAGGAGATTCTCCCATCTGCTGCTGGATTTTCTCTTTATAGGTTGTGGTCACTAGAGGGCAATAAGACCATTCATATGAGCCGATAAGGTATTTCCACCAGTAGAGGGTACTAGTGATTAATATTTTATGACATGTATATATGTACATATGTGTATGTGTATGTTCGTATTTAGACACACACCACAAATGCCATTTCTGATCAGATCTTAAATATCAACGGAATAGGCTGGAATTGTCCTACAAACACAGAACAGATGATCATTTAAAAAATATATTTCTGTTTATGGGGTGCCTGGCTGGATCAGTCAGCATGTGACTCTTGACCTTAGGTTGTGAGTTCAAGCCCCACAATGGGCATAGAGATTAGTTTTAAAAAATTATTTCTATTTGTCCTTTGAGTACAATTGTGAGTGTGGTTTTTAAGAATGGGTGTGTCTGATGTTTATAGATTTCAATTCAAGGACCATCATGGAACCATAACAAGGAGGCTTGACTTTGGAGGAGCTGGGAACTATCCAGCTTTTGATTCCTGACCTTACTCTAAGCCCTCCCTCAACCTGAGGTTGTATGGAATATAGGGGTTTCTTGGTTCCTCTGTAGTTACTTCAGTTGCTAGGCCGAAGAGTCATTTGGCTCATTGCTTGAAAATGTGTCCATTCTTTCACCTTTAGCCTCTGGCCTGTCCCTATCCTGGGGGCTAAAAGAAACAAATATTTACTGACCACTTTGTGCTAGGAACTGTGCTGGCATAATAATGAAGGAGACAGATACTGTCCTCTCCTTTTTGGATCCTGCAGTCTAAGGGAAGGATAGCCAATTTAATAAGACTTTATCATACAGTCTGATGAGTGCTCTGATGATGGGTAGAAGTTAGCCAAAGGAGTATATGCATTGGGAGTAGAGAAGAAGGTGTTGAAGAATGTGTTAGACCGTGGGTGACATCATGTGAGCTGTACGGAGGACAGGAGCAGGGAGAGAACACGATGCATTCCAGAAGCTAAAACTTTGGTGTGTGTGAAATATAATAAGGTGGAAAGAGTGTGGCAAGAAGTGAAACTGGAGAGGCAGATGGAAGAGGCTCTTTGCAAGCCTGTTTGGTCTTAGTGTGTGTATTAGTTATCTATCCCTGTGTAAAAATCACCCCCAGATTTAGCAGCTTAAGCATTTATTATCTCACATAGTTTTTCTGAAGCGTCAGGAATCTGGAAGCTGCTTATTTGGGTGGTTCTGGCTCACAGTCTCTTAAGAAGGTCCAGTCAACTATTACAGTCAAGCTGTTGGCTGGGGCTGCAGGCATCTGAAAGCTTCACCAGGGCGTGAGGATCTCACGATGGCCCATCCGCAGGACTGCTGGTAGGAGGCCTCAAGTTCCTCACCACGTGGCCTCTTCTTATGGCTGCTATGACATGGCAGCTGACTTACCCAGAACTAGTGACCCGAGAGAGAACAACCAAGATGGATGCCACAGTGTCTTTCATAACCTAATCTTGGAAGTGACGTTCTATCACTTCTGTCATTCCTATTGGTCACACAGACCAACCCAGGTGAAATTTGGGAGGCAACAGCATACCAGTTATGAACACCAAAAGGTAAGGATCTTTGGAGGCTATTAGTAGACTGGCTACCACAATATGTATTTTTTTTTTAATGTTTGTTTATTTCTGAGAGAGGGAAAGTGCAAGCAGGGGAGGGGCTGAGAGAGAGGGGGACAGAGGATCTAAAGTGGACTCTGTGCTGACAGCAGAGAACTCAGTGCGAGGCTCAAACTTACAGACCATGAGATAACCTGAGCTGAAGTCGGATGCTCCACTAACTGAGCCACCCAGGTGCCCCAAAAGTGCCTCTCTTTCATTCTATTTCTTCATTTGCAGATTATATAATTAGAAGTATGTTTAGACCTTTTATTTTCCATACCCCTTAGCTTGTCTGCCATAATCCTATCTTCCTTATCCATAGAATTCCAGGAAATGTCATCAGGTATATATCTTCCATGTCATTAATTCTCTCTTCAGCTCACTAATCTGCTGTTTAACTCAGTCATTTTTTGTTTCAAAACTGTTTTATATTTTTATAAATTTCCCCCCCCACGTGTCTCTTTTAAATATTATTTGTACATCCTTGTGATTATGCCTTTGATTTCTTTAAATATTAATGTATGGTTCTTCTGTATTCTTCATCTGCTATTCTAATATTTATAGTCTTGGAGGTTTAAGTCTTTGTTTCTACTGACTCTTATGGTGCTTGTCTTTCCATGTGCTTGTTGATTTTTAATTGTGAGCTCATTCTTTCAACCCATGGGAAATCTGTGGGCTTAAGTTGGAGCTTACCTCTAAGGGGGTTAACTTCTTTTTTTCTTTCTGCCAGTAGTCAAGGACCACTTCTTATCTGGAATACTGTAGCACACCTTGCAAGGATCCCAGCTCAGTGTCAGAGTCTAACGGTTAGCTCTCCCACTTCACCACTGGCCCAAAGCTAAATATTTCAGCAGCATTGCTGTTACATCACCCCTTTGGATAACCCTACTTCTTTAGCCTCTGTCTACTTTTTTTTTGAGGGAATGAAGTTACTTTTGTCCAGAATCTATCTAGTTTATTGCAGTGCCAGGGTAGCTTTAGTCCATTGTAAAGCGTGAGATCTTAAGGATAATAGGTGGTTGTATTGAAGGGTTTTGAATGGAGGAGTGACACATCCAGATTTGCATTTTAAGGACATCTGTCTACCATGTGGGAAGAATTTTGGAGAGAAGCAAACCTAGAGGTAGGAAGCCCAGTTACAATGCAGTTGAAATGTCAGGGTGAGAAATGAGAGTGGCCTGGATCAGATAGTCATCATGGGGATGGAGAAGTATGGTTGGAATCAAGAGATTAAAATCCAAAGGATGTAGACATTGATTGGATGTTAGGAATGAAGATAAAGGAATGAAGGTTGTGGTCCAGACTCCTCATATGGGCACACTGGTGGATGGCAGTACCGCTTATTACCATAGAGACGGGGGGTAATAAGTTACACTTTAGACTTACTGTATTTGATATACTGTGAGGCATCCAAGAGGAAATGTCCAACAAGATGTTGGAGGCACAAGGCTGAAGCTAAGGAGAGACTATAAACATACACTTGAGAGTCATCATCAGCATGTAGCTAGAAACTGAGGCAATAGAAATAAATAAGCTTGCCCAGGGAGAGTATATAAGAAAAGCTAAAAGCCAATTCCAAAATCCTGAGGCACACCAATATTTAAGCAACTGAAAGAAGGAAACCGAGAAGGTGTGGCTAGAGACACAGAAGGGAAACAGGAGGAAATGCTGTCACGCAGTAGGAAGAGTGGGAGGATGGTGTTAGTATGTCCCTTGTTGTCAAAGGGCCAAAAAAGCTAAATCTAAAAATTGCATGTTAGATTTTGCAAAGTTAAGTCATTAACGGCTTTGGTGAAGACAGCTTCAAAAGCAAGGTTAGGAGCAGAAGCTTGAAGAGGTGAGGAAATGAAACTGTGACTCTTTTAAGAAATTTTGTATTGAAAGAAAAGAGAAAGGCAACAGTATCAGAAAGGGAACGTGGGATGGAAAAGAGTTCTGATTTTTGGGACAGGAGAAAAGCCAACCTGCGGAGTGACAGGTTCATAGAGGGGACCTCGTCTGGGCGAGGGGAGGGGCTTAGCCGGGACTGGCTGTGCAAGTGACAGGGAAGGAGGATGCCAACATGCCTTTCGCCCTGTTGCCCTCTCCTCCAGCTCGTTCTGTCTGCCCTCAGACACACTCAGATCTCCCCCTTTACCTGTCTGCTGCGTCTTGCAGGCACCCGTTTCTCTTTTATAGCCAAATTCCTTCAAAAATGATTGATATTCACAACTCCCATTCCTGCCCCTCCCACTCCTTCATTAAACCCTTTCCATCCTGGCTTCTACACCACTGTTCTTCCCTCACAGGACACGAGTGATTACTTTCTACCCAGATCCAATACTGTTGTGTCCTTTCTCATCTTCCCAGAACCGTGAACTTGAGACCATTGATTACTCTCTTTTCTGTTGACATAAATGGCACTGAACCTGTTGCCAATTCTGTGTCTATTATTTTTATGTTTATTTCTTTCCTATTCCTTATCTGTGTTTATAATTAACTCATTTATCTGCTTCTTTGTCTTTTATTTCTAAGTCACAGCTCTGTGCCTGCAGGACCATGCTAGTTTATCCACCAGTGCATTTCAGGCTCAGGATATGTTCATCAAATCAGTGAAAATGACAGGGTCAAAGATTTTCTCCATGGCTCTTCTTAGCTTTGCAGATCCTCTTTCGTGCCCTTCTCTATTTCTTCAGTCCTTGTCCCTTTTCCCCAAACAGAGAGTGCTTTAGAGCGCCTAACCAAAGAGCTTGCCCCCTTCTCCAGCTTAACTGAGGCCTTAATTCAGGTGATTCTTGGGTATGCATCTCCTAGCCTGCCTGATTTGAATCTTAGACTTTTAGAATTGTTCCAATTTATATTCCTGTTATTTTCTTAAAATATCACTAATTTAATAGGTAAAAACAGCATCTTGTTCTTCATTTGCTGCTTGGAATAAGTTGTTTTCTGTGTTTATAGGTACTTTGCCCTTTGTGTGTGTGTGTGTGTGTGTGTGTGTGTGTGTGTGTGTGTGTGTGAATTGTATTATTTGTCCATTTACTGTTAAAGATTTTTTAATTTTTGTTATCTATTTCCAAATTCTATAAATATCAGTGTGGTAACACTTTTAAATCCACTTAACTACTTGAATTTATAAACGAGGAAACTAAGACCCAGGGAGATGAAGTGACGTATCCAGGGCCACTAGTGAGGTTAGCCCCAGAGATGTAATGAGAACCCAGGTCTCTTGGGGCAGCGTTCTTTCCTGGTTGGCAGACAGGCTGTCATTGTGCCCTGGACCCCAGCCATATGTGCCTTTATTTTATTGGAGCATTTCTATGGGTTCTACCATCTGCTCAAACTCACCTCATTTAAGTCAGAATTTAGTGCCATTTCTTATGTATCCCAATTGGGAGTTTTCTCCTTGTCTTCCCATTTTAGTCAGCATCCGTAGGATTTTGCTCTGACATAAACTCTTTAGATAGAAATGTTCAACAGGCAATCAGAGATGTGGATTGAAGTGCAGATGAGAGACGTAACACTAAAAATACGTATTTGAAAGTCATCTGCCTGGAAGCATTGCAGTCACCTAAGTGGACGAATTCTCTGAGTAAAAGAACAGAGCAAGGGGTAAAGGATTGAACCTGAGAGAATGTCTGTGGTGGGAGAGCGGGAGGAAGAACAGGAAGCAGTGCAGAGATAGAGGGAGTGTAATGAGAAAGGAGGAGGGAGAGAAACAGGGCAGTAAAGTGAGAGGCCCAGGAGAGTGTTTTCGGGAGGCAGGAGAAATGTGTGGTCTCACTGTTCTCAAGTGGTCTAGGAAGTCGAGGGCTGGCTGGGCAAAAGCCTGTGGACCTAGTACTTAATTAAGGGGCTCTGTGACTGGATACCTTTATTATAGAGGGAATAAGTGGGCGAGGGGTACTGGGTAAATGTCTCATAAGGCAGTGGAGTGAGGAAACATGATCCCCCTCTTTAATATTGCATTATGAATATTCAGGGGTAAGTTTTATGTCAGTCCTGTTGATCCAGTTTCAGAGATGTCTTACTTTCACTTATGATTGGTTAACAGCAGCAAAAAACCCTTTCCTTACAATGTACTTTCCCATCTGTGATCTCATTTGATCCCTTTAACAAGTGTGTGAGGAAAATGTTACGATCTTTCTCCATTTTACAAATGAGAAACTGAGGCTTAGAGAGTGTGAAGGAACTTGCCCTAGGTCAGCAAACCAAGTAATAAGTAACAAAGCTCTGATGTGCTTACCCCATGTCGTACCACCTCTTGAAACCTAAAGGCTCATCTTTGTCCATAGTAGACTCTTGCTTGTCCTTCACTTGATTTCCAGATGAAATACAGTCTTCTGTGTGAAGCTAAAAATGTTTGTTGAATGAATAAGTGAGTTAGTGAGTAGGTGACTAAATGGGTTTGTGCTTTAACTTGTTCAAGGTTTATGGAGCAAGTTAGTGGTAAGGACCTTCCAAATGGCCTTTTCTTTTCGATTTGTCCCATAGATTGTCACTGCTTTAGCAATCATGAAGTACTTATAGATAGATTCCTGTAATTTCCCATTGAATAGTGCCATGACAAACTGCCACAAAATTGGTAGTTTAAAACCTTGAAACCAGATTTATTTATTATCTTACAGTTTTAGAGGTCAGAAGTTCAGGGCAGGTCTCATCGGGCTAAAATCAAGGTGTTGACAAGGCTGTATTCCTTCCTGGATACTCTAGGGGAGAATCTGTCTCCCTGCCTTTTCCACCTTCTAGAAACACCTGCATTCCGTGGCCCATGGTTCCCTTCCTTCATCTGTAGCGTGGCAGTGGTGAGTCAAAATCTTACACAGTATCTCTCCAACACAAGCCTTCCATCTCTTCTACTTTTAAAGACCCATGGGGTTGTATTGGGCCCACTTAGATAATTCAGGCTAATCTCATCTCAGGGTCCTTAACATTAATCATGGCAGAGCCCCATTTTCCGTGTGAGGTAACATATTCAGAGGTTCTGAGGATTAGGGCATAGATGTCTTTGGGAATCATAATTTACCTTACCCACAGCCCTTAAGTTATGCCATGCCATTTCAGGTTCTGTGTTCTCATTCACTGTGCTGCTCCTGTGAGTTCTGTCTTCTTGAATCATTGTCGAGATTAAAGACAAGAATTACCTCTTTTATTTTTTTTATTTATTTTTTTATAATGTTTTATTTATTTTTGATACAGAGAGAGACAGAGCATGAGAGGGGGAGGGTCAGAGAGAGAAGGAGACACACAACTGGAAGCAGGCTCCAGGCTCTGAGCTAGCCGTATGCACAGAGCCCGACGTGGGGCTCGAACCCACGAACATGAGATCTGACCTGAGCTGAAGCCGGACGCTCAACCAACTGAGCCGCCCAGGCACCCCAAGAATTACCTCTTTTAATGGTGTTTGCCTTTGCCAGCTGAACTGACGCCTCTGTCCTTTTGACACCCCCCCAACCCCCACCATGGTTCCCCTTCAATACTGTCTTAGAACCCTGGATCTGCCTGGAATACTTTGGTGTTTTGTTTAGGTGTCTTCTCCTAGGCTTAGACCGACCTGGAGCTCCTTGAGTACAGCATTGTCAACATTCCATCCCAGTGTCTGGCACAAGGCCTGGTACATACTTAGTACTCGGTAATGTTTGTCAAATGAGCAAAAGACAGCTTCCTACAGGGAATTCGTCTTAACAATGATCTGGGATGCAGAAACCCCCTACCCTTAAACCCAGGGCACTTGGCTTAGATCACAGAGCAGCCAGGGGCACTGCTTGCTTTAAAACATAAACTTCATGGAGCACATAATGACTTTGCAGATCATTAACTTCCTTGATGTGGCTACTGACCAACTTGTGACCTTGGGGTAAGGTCACAGAGCTTCATATTTTTTCGTCTCAATCAGGAGGAGGGAGGCCTGTATGATCACCAGAGACAAGAGTATAGGATTAAAGCGTGAGCTCTGGAGCCACCCTGCCTGCATTTGAAAGCCGGTCCTGCTTCTCACTTGTGGTGTCCCGCAAGTCACTTAGTTTCCAGTTCCTTAGGTTCTTTACCTGTAAAATGACGAATCCTAACAGCTCCTACTTCATAGTGTTGTTCCAAGGCTTAAATGAGTTAAGGTCGGTAAAGCATTTAGCACACTGACTGTCATCACTGTTACCATGAAATTCCTTCTATGATCTGAAATTGTTCATTTGTTATCTGTCTTTTTTTTCCTAGACCCCCTCTCTTCTCTTTTCCTGCCCCAGACCGACTGCCTTTCTTGCTGTCACCCTCTTGGTGACAAGTCTTGCATCTTCCAGGCTTCCTTACAGTGCTGCCCTTCCCAGAAGGGCTTGGCTGGTGTTGACAGCACCTCCTGGCCAGTCTGGGTGGGGTTCCTGTGGGGCACCTGTGAGGTGTACTGCTTCCTACAGGCCAGAAGCAGTGACCCCACTGGCCTGGCCTGAGAGTCAAAGCCTTTTGCTCACTGGCCACCTCTTAAGACCTGTGCTCGGGGGAGGGGGGAAAAGAGGTGGTGGTGATGGTGGAGGGCACTTAAGAGGAAGAGCACTGGGTGTTATATGGAAAACAATTTGACAATAAAATATTATGGAAAAAAGAAAAAAAAAAAAGAAGGAATATACCTTAACATAAAAAAAAAAAAAAGACCTGTGCTCTTCTGATTTGGGAATATCCAGAAGGTAAACGGCATTATATCGAACATTCCCTATGTGCCAGTCCCTAATACAGAGCTGCACAGGGTAGGAGGGGTTATGTGTGCAGGCTCTGGAGCCAGGCTTCGTGTGTTCACATCCTGGCTTACACACTTACTGGTTGTGAGGCCTTGGGCAAGTTACTTTGCTGAACTTGCTTTTGTCATTTGGAAAAGGAGATAGAATAGTATTTAATTTGCTGTTTAGTTATAAAAATTAAATAAATAATGAGGATAATTCATATACAATCTGGAGTAGGAAGAATTCTTAACAATGAGTAAGAATTAGAAACTTTTCATTTCCCCAGTGCCTCTGGGTTCTGTTCTTTATAGTATAGTTCCATTATTCTGTTTGCAGTTGTGTGATTTTCCCAATCAACTGCATCCATATTCAAATGTTAGTACAAAAGCAATTTGAAAGCCAAATGTAAATGGTTTTTATTTAACTGTATGATTCAGTTCAGCAAACACTTATTGATTGTTCTGTGCTAAGCACTATGTCAAGAGCTGGACTATAACTTGGAGTAAGATATGGGGTCCTCTCCTCAAGATGTTTATGGTTTAGAGGGGAAGATCGGTGTTTTCAAACACTGTAGTCAGAGGGAACAGTGTGAGCTAAGGCACAGAAATGTAAGAAGGCCAGAGAGCCTGACTCAAAACAAGGACATGCAAGTTACTCTCGTTGGCTGGAACTTAGCTCATGGAGTTAAAGGGGTTGGGGGGCTGGGAGTGAGGAAAGAGGGCAACAAGGTGATAGATAAGGCCAAAGAAATTCCAAGTCATCAAGAGCTTGAATGTTATAGTTAGGAATTAATTTGAAGGCAGTGGGGGAGAACCGTTTAAGGACGCTTGGGAAGGGAGTAATGAGATCAAGTTGTGTTTATAAGAGGTTGTTTTGACTTCAGTAATGAAGTTGAGTTGGAGAAGGCCAAACTAGGGACAAAGATTGGTTAGTACATTTTTGCAGTAGCCTGTGGAGAGAAGATGAGGACCTGAATTAAAGTAGCAGTGAGGAAGAAAAAGGAAAGATATAAAAATGTTAAGGAGCCCGAAATGTTGGGTAAATGGTGGTGCTGTTGTATGACAAGTATAGGAGTAGAGGCTGAGGGGAATAATAATGAGTTCCGTTCTCCACTTTAGAAATGTTGAGTTAGAGGTCCTTGCTGGTGGAGGTGTCCGGTAGGGGACAGGATGTTTGGGTCTTGTGCTCAATGAGAACCTTTGGGCTAGAGGTACATATTTGGGGGTCATCTGCTTGCAGATGGTAGTTGCCCCACAGGAGTAGGTAAGATTGCTCAGGGAGAGCAGGTGGAGAAAGAAGAGGAGAGTCCAAGGACAGCGCCCCAGCTTGGGTCCACAGATAATTAAAGCTTGGGTAAGACATTTACAGCCAGCAGAAGAGAAAGAAGGAACAGTAACAGGTGGTGTCTCAAAAAGCAGTGGAAAAGACTATTTCAGCAGACAGAAAACAACACCAGAGGCCACAGAGGGATCAAGTAACATCAGGATGGAGAAGATCCATTGGATTCAACAAGCAGAAGGACCCTGAGGGACTTCTGCGTCTTCATTTCATAAAGTTGGGTCAACAGTGTCTTTCTTGGAGAGAGAAAGGGATAAGAAGGAGGCCACATGAAGGGAAGGGTCTGTGTTCCAAAGAAACCAGGATGCACCTCTATCACAGCCCAGCCCATGCCGTTAGGCTGCTCACAGGCTGAGCCAGCGCATGACACTGTGAGCTGAACTGCAGAGGTGCATGCGGTCCTACTACTCAGAGGGGACCCCGGTTAATAATTTCATTATAAATTCTTTAGACTTTTCCCC
The DNA here is from genome assembly GCF_006229205.1 of Suricata suricatta. Taxonomy (NCBI): domain Eukaryota; kingdom Metazoa; phylum Chordata; class Mammalia; order Carnivora; family Herpestidae; genus Suricata; species Suricata suricatta. The sequence goes on along the minus strand of NC_043707.1, from coordinate 99,458,868 downwards.
CTGCATATAAACAAATACATGTGCTTATATGTGTACACAAATATAATTTTAAAAGTAAATATTGGCTCATGCTGTGCGTGCTCTTCTGAGAACCTGAATAAAGTAATCATCTTTCCATGTTACTACATGTAGAGCTATTCCAGTCTTTAATGGCTGCAAAGAATTCGTTGTTCGAGTGGACTATAATTTATTTAACAATTTGGACCCTTAGCGATGAACTTCTGATTGTTTCTAGCTTTTCACTATCACAGACAGTAACGGTAAGGGTATATTTGTACACATTCCATCTTTGAGTACTTTGACAGAGTGAGTATAGTTTAAATTCCAGGGACTATGTCTTACTCATTTCTCTTTGTACAAATCTTTCTATCTTACAGTATTGTACATTTTCCTTTTTCATTCACATTTTCTCATGTATTTTAGTAAACATATATTCTTCATATGAGTGTCTCATTCCACCAACATCTACTGAACACCCACTCTGCCAACCCCCACCTCCTGCCACTGGAATCTCTGCTGGAGAGACAAAGGTGAATGTGTCACAGCTCTTGCCCTCAAGCTCTCTTTGGTGGGCAAGAGAGATAGCTGATCAGATAATTACAACCTATTATAACAATTATTGTGATAAACAGAAGCACAAGGTGCTAAGGAAACACAGAGGAGGAGAGGCACCAACCACGACTGGGGATATTAAGGAAGACTTCCTGGAGTAGGGGACTCCTAAACTGAGTCTTAAAGGCAGAAGGAAAGTTAACCAGATCGAAGGAAGCAAGAGTATTCCAGGCAGACTGAATAGTGGAAAGTAGATGGGAGGAGACAGATTGTGAAGGGACAAGATACGAGTTTGGATACAGGACTGAAAGCTATAAGTGGAGGAGTGAAATGGTCAGATTTATGTTTTTAGAAAAAAATATCCCCAAAATGGAAAATAGTTAAGATTTGGGGTGCCTAGGTGGCTCGGGTGGGTAAGCATCCAACTCTTGATTTCAGCCCACGTCATGATCTTGTGATTTGTGAGTTTGAGCCCTGCATTGGGCTCTGTTGAACTTGCCTGGGATTCTCTGTGCCCCTTCCCTGCTCTCTTTCTCTCTCTCTCAAAATTAAATAAATATACATTAAAAAAAAAAAAAGAAAGAAAGAAAATAGTTAAGTTTTAAAAAGGCCAGTGTGGGGGTATGGGTGCACTGGCTGCAGTGTGGGAGATGCCATTAAGGAGTTTGAAACTTAGGCAGAGAGGCCAGTCGGGGCTGTTAGAGTCAGAGGTGACATGCTGGAAGACAAGGTCCCCCCCCTCTTGGTAATCTGTTGCTAAATGGTTTATGGTTTTACTCATTTAAGCAGAATCTCTCCCTAATGTATTCAGACTGGCTATTGAAGATGTAAGAAAGCTATTAATTTTTTAAAGTATATCTAATGTTTCTCTACTTTTGAAGTTGAAAAAAGATTTTTTTATTATTTATTTATTTTGAGAGAGAGTGTGTGGGTGGGGGAGAGCCAGAGAGAGAGCAAGAGAATCCCAAGCAGGCTCCATGAAGCCAGCACACAGAGCCTGACATGGAGCTTGAATCCATGAAACCCTGAGATCATGACCTGAGTCGAAGTCAGACACTCAACTGACTGAGAGACTCAAGTGCCCCTCTACTTTTTAAGTTTTTAATTCTAAGTGTTTAGTTGATTTCTTTGGCTTTTCTACGTAATTATTTTTGTCTGACTACTTTTGCCTATTGATGTATTTTTTTATCCCTTCCCTCTTTTTCCATATTTATTATGCAGATCTCAAACATAAACAAGAATAAAGATCATACAACACACCCCCATATGTCCTTTGCCCAGGTTCAGTAACTGTTAAGGTTTGGTCCTGGGGCACCTGAGTGGCTCAGTCAGCTAAGTGCCCAACTCTTGGTTTTGAGCTCACAGTTTCATGAGTTTGAGCCCCATCACGGCCTTCTCTGTTGGCAGCATGGAGCCTGCTTGGGATTCTCACCTCCCTCTCTCTCTCTGCCTCTACCCCACTTGCACTCTTTCTGTCTCTATCAAAATAAAGAAATTTTTAAAGAAATTTTTAAAAGATTTGGTGCCACTTCATCTTTCCCTTTTTTGTGTTTTTGTGCTATTGCTAAAGTGCTTTAAAGCAGAATCCCAGACCTCATATTATTTCAGCTCTACATACTTCCATATGCATCTCTGAAAATACACATATTTCCTGTATTTTTCAGATACAGATTTTTTCCTTTTTTAAAAAATTTTTAAACTTTATTTTGAGATTGAGAGAGAGAGAGAGAGAGAGAGAGAGAGAGAGACCAAGCAGGGGGTAGGGGCAGAGAGAGAGGAAGAGAGAATTCCTAGTAGGCTCTGCCCTGTCAGCACAGAACCCAGTGTGGAGCTCAAATTCACAAACTGTAAGATCATGACCTGAGCCAAAATCAAGAGTTGGAAGCTTAACTGACTGAGCCGCCCAGGCGCCTCCGATAACAGATATTTTCGTACATAACTGCAGTGCCGTTATCATTCTTAGCAGCGATTTCTTGGTATAATTTAATATCTAGTATATATTCATATTCCTTTTGTATCTCAAAATTTCTTTTAATAGTTGGTTGATTTGTTGCAGTTGGGATTGGAATCACACATCACATTTGGTAGTTTGAACTCAAAAGACTTTTTAAATTTATAGCAGTCCATAACATTACTCCCTTTAAAAAACCAAAAAACAAAAAAACCAAAAACAAACATCAACAAATGAATGAACAGAAGCCCCTGGCTGGCTCAGTCTTCAGAGCATGCAACTCTTGATCACAGGATCGGGAGTTTGAGCCCCACATTGGGTGTGGCGATTACTTAAAAAATAAAATCTTTAAAAAGAAATAAACAAAAAACAGAATCAGACCTGTAAACACAGAGTATAAGCGGATGGCCACCAGGGGCGGGGGGAGTAGAGGATGGACACAGTGGGTGAAGAGAAGTGATTCAGGCTTCCCGTCGGAATGACTATGTCATGGGGATGGAGGACGTAGCAGAAGGAAGCCGGTCAGTGCGATTGCCGCAGTGTTGTATGGTGAGCACAGCACAAGGTGTACACCTGTTGAGTCACTATGATGTACCCCCGAAACTAATGTAACATTGTGTGGCAACTACACTCAAATAAAAATGATAACAAAATAAAAATGCCGTTGATTAGCGACGAAATCAGGCCCGGGTCCTGTAGAATGTCCCACATTTAGGATGTATCTTTTTCCTCATACTGTAATTTAACGAATTCTTCTGGCTCTCATATTTCCTATTAGCCAGAGGTTAGCTTTGAATAACTAGTGGATTCTGGTTCCTCTTTTCTTTGGGAGGAGGGTGCAAGACTATTCAGAGGCAGGGCTGTGAAGTGCTGCCTCTGTCTACAGGCCCTCCCAGGGGTGCTGGGATTGATTAGTGGCTCAGGCATTGACAGCTCATCTCTCCATTATAAATTTCCCCATCAACCTTCCATCGAATGAGTTCATCCACTGATGCTTGTCACTTGAATGAATTATTTCATCATGGACTCTAAAATTTTTAAAAATTCTGTCAATCTTTTCACAGTTACTAGCTGAATAAAGAACATTCCCTCAGTAACTAGGGCTATTTGGTTGTTCTGAAATATAACATGTACCAAAAAGACAAGATAAATGCTTAATTCATTTTCTTTTATTGCAATTTTTGAATTAAGGAGTTGGTACTTTAATTGTTCCATTTTAAGTATCTATTGATCATGCTTCTATTTTATGACTTATTGCATTGGCGAGTACAGTGATTCTCCTGCCATGAGTATCTGGTTATCTCAGCCTTTGAGAAATGGGTGTTCATTTGCACAAAAGGCTTTACATTCGTAGGTATGTGAATGACTTTCTGCGTGCCACCCATCAGTCCACCTAGTCCTGTATTTTTCAGAAGAAAACAGAAAAACCTTTCCTTTGGTTTCTCCTCTCTTGTTCCAGGTCATACTGTGAATAAGATGCGTCAGCACTCAGATTCAGAAGTGGCTTGTCTTGCTAGAGAAGTCTACACTGAGTGGAGAACTTTCATTGAAAACCACTTAGACAGACCTTCTATTGAAGTGCGAAGTGACCCCAAAACTGAGACATTCAGGAAAAATGCCCAGAAGTTACTTTCAGAAGCCTTGGAATTAGAGGTAATGTCTCCTCGTTGTAATGTGATTGATTCTCTTAGTTAAATGGGCCTCACATTTTCATAATGATCTTTCATAGTCTTAGTGCTTTGGCTTTATTCTACCTGGGCTTTCTGTAAGGATTCTGAATTTGTAAGCATTCTGGGAGATAGTATTGTAGAAAGACTACAGACTTTGGAACTGTCAAGACTGGGATTAAAACCCTGGCTCTATTACGTACTTGTTGGGTCACTTTAGGCAAATCCCTTAATGTTTCTGAGACTTGATCACTTTACAATGAGTATTATAATTCCTACCACCCATAATTATTGGAAAGATTAAATGAAACACTTATACAGAGGAATAGTATATATAGTATGTGATAATTAGAAGTCACTTAATGAGTATTAGTTCCTTCCTACTTAAAGTTCTTCCCCTTCCCATTGAAGCAAAAATTCTGGTATGGACTCTGCTGTGGAGTATCAGTCTATTGAAGAGACACTACTCCCGATTTTTAAAAATGTCAGCACTCATACCTTTAGTTCCAAGGCATGTAATCAGTTGGCAAGACATCATCTCTATCGTTTTCATAGCTAACAGTTCAGATGTTAGTGGTTTTGAGGTACACAAGGTAGAAGGATTTTGCTCATCATCATCATAAACAAATCTTCTAGATCAATTAATATTCTAGACTAGTCAGAGTTAACATCCATATTTTTTTCCTATTCTTAAGGTATCACTATTAAAATATCCTTAAAGAATTATTTGAGGGGTACCTAGGGGGCTCAGTTGGTTGAGCATCCAGCTCTGGATTTGGGCTCAGGTCATGACTTCACAGTCATGGGATTGAGCCCCTAATTGGGCTCTGCTGGCTTGGAACTCTCTCTCTCTCTCTCTCTCTCAAAAATAAATAAATAAATAAATAAGAATAATTTAATATTATTAACAAAAGAAACAATTTCAGAAGTCTGGTTTAAATGCTAGATTTGTATTCTCTGAAAAAAATATTTTAACCTTTCTATCCAATTATGCATCTACAAAAGAAAGATAAATGAACTTGTGGTATATTACTTCTTAAAAATAGAATTTTGGGTTTTTAAATACAAACTTATGATAGAAAATGAGAAAATGCAGAAAGGAAAAATAAAATCACCATTGAACTACCTCCAGACATAATCTTATTAATATTTTGGTGCATTTCCTGTTTGGTAAATTATTATAGCTCTTTAAATGAATATTGGGCAAGTTAACGATTATACCATATTTATTAAGAGCCAGTCATATGCTAAATGTTCCATAAGATGCTTTTATTGATTATTTAAATAACTTCCGAAAATTGACAATTATTTACATTTGTGTTTTACTTTTAACCTTGATCAATATCAGTGTCATTTTGCATATCCTTTTCTATGTATCTTTATTTTTTTCATGTTTATAGTTTTTAATGTCTATTTGATAGTTTAATGTAAGCTTGGTTAACTTCTCCTAAAGGAAGCTTTAATATGACTATTAAACCCTTGAAGAAAGAAAAAAATATGAAGACTGTAAGTCTAATTTTCCAGAGTATCGATTAGCTAACAAGATTTGCTATTTAATATTTTACATAAGGTTTATTTTTAAAATAAGCCAAAATTATTGCAGAAACATAGAGTGTGGGTATATAATATGTAGTTAATGTGGTGGTAAATCCCAGTTCCCTATGGTATCTTTTTAAGTAAATGATAATAACGAAGCTATGCTTGTAAGGATTAATGAGCAGTTTGCCTGCTATATTAAACTCCATAATAATTATCCTTTTAGTTTATCCATTAATTATCCTTTAAATGGCACATCAAGTGGTAAGCACTCAAGTGTTACAAAGCAAAGTTAAAAAAGTGATACATTCGTTAGTGCTTTCCCGCGTAATTGGAAAAAATATCAGATTAAGCATAGTTGAATGGTTTTGCTCCCAAAGAATAAATTTTTAAAATTAAAAATGTGCATCTTACTATCATCCTTGGCCAAAAAAAAATCAATCTGTTTTCCTTGCATAATAAACAGCATTTGATAGTATTTTTTATCAGTTTGGTATGTCAGAAAATATAAATGTAAACACTTTTATATAACGTTAACTCCTAGCACCTATCATCATCTGAAATATTTCCATATTAGGGTAAATCAATGACCCATCTAATCCAGTATCTGGTCTTTGACAGTAACCAATGTTGAGTGCATTCAAATCAGACATCAGATCTCCAGAAATGTACCTTATCAGGCAGTAGTAAACCATTGGGTAAGTTACTGGCCCAATGACTAAAAGGCCTTTACAATTTGATCCTAGCGTGTGTTCTTGCAAATCCACTCATTACATTTTTGTAGAAGAAAATGTTCTCATGTTATTTGTTTGGGTCATGTCCTTTAGTCGTGAAAGCCACAGATGAAGAATATACACACACAGCCAAAAGACGCATCTCTTTATGACTCTACACAGGTCTTGCTTTCCAGATTTATGGATTATTTCCTTGTTCTTGGAATAATGGGATAGATGAATAAAAACTCCACTTTTGAGACCCATGCTCCATTCCCCTTTACTTTCTCCCTTCCGGATCTTCTTTGTTCTTCCCTGTCTTTTAGATCTTTCCTCATATGAACGTCCCCTGTGGTGTCATTCTCTTACTTCCCCTTCCTCATTATCCACTCTCCTTCCTACCTCACGGCCTGTGATCATTTTCCTATTATGTCATTAAAAAAAAATGAACCTGGTTCTCAAAGTGAGCCTATATCATTAAGAGTTATGAAACACTGGCCGGTTGGCCCAGTTGGTTGTCAGATGGTGCTAATGAGATCCAGGTCAGGGGTACGTCCCCATATGGGACTGTTAGTTTTTCCTTTGTTTAATGGCCTCAGACTGCACCTCTGGCTTTGACCAGCTCTCTCATAAATGTATTTGAGTGGTCAAAAAGGAGTGTGGGTAGATGTGTACAAATCCAATCATGCTATTGGAAAACTCATACAAAGTTTGCTCCCAGTGGATAGTCAAGTCAACAAAATGTTTAGTACCACTGCTGCTGGTGCCGGACAGAATATAAACACAAATGAGTCGCATTTCCTGGACTAAGAAAGCTTACTCTCTCCTGGCTGAGAGCCTGAGAATGACTATAAGGCAGGATGAAAATATGTCTGAAATAGTGGTATTGGTAAGTGGTATAGATACACAAAGGACAGAACAGTGAAGTCTGATGGGGGAATCTGGGACGGTTTCATGGAAGAGGTGACAGTTGAAGGAGATAGGATTTTCCCGACTAGAAAATACATATCCAAATAGAAACGCTATATTTCATATCTCATCTTTTATGTATAGGATGTTATTGGAAAAGCAGGAAAGGAGGGAGGACTACTTAGGGGAAAAGGATATTTATGTAACAAATGCTTATTGAACACTTAAGGGATTCAGAAATAATTCCAAAATGGTAACAGCCATAGAGGGGCTCACTGTCTAGGACAGGGAGATAGACAAAGAGTCACCATCCAATGTGGGAAGTTCTGCGCTTGAGGAAAACCCATGAAGAAGACCTTCTTACCTTGCTTTTAAAGAGCTTACAGATGTGGCAAACATCACTAATTGACTATGGCACCATTTCCCACTGGGCCCAGACTCCTTGATGAAAGACAGCTCTAGATGGGCATATCTTATATCTTCCCCAGCTACAGCCGGTTTGTCCAGGATTGGACAACTGAGTAACACAGTCAACTTACAGGTACAAACAGATAAGGAAGGCAAATCAGATTCTCAGGCTCTGAGAAGTGTGAACTAGGAAATGGCAAGAAAGCAGCAGTGGGAGTATTGAAGCAGAAAGGGTGTTGGAGGAGTTAGGAGGGAGCAGGAAATGTGGGCAGAGATGTGTAGACAGGGGAGAGAATAAAGCCGCTAGAATTGATAGTAAGGCAAATGGAGAGGAGCAAAAACATGCAAGAAAGAGCCTAGGCAGGTCCTGAGACACACAAGAGAAAGGATATGGTCTCTAAATAAACACGTAGGTTTCTTGTTCCCATTTCCACTGATACAGGTATATCCCATTCCTGTTCCCATTCCATTCACATGGATGTTTCTCACAGCAAAACCTCTTTTTCTCAAGGCCTCAGTGAGACTCTGGTCCTTTCACCCACCCCAGAGGACTTACCTGAATCACCAAGTTAGGGCCCACTGGAAAGGACTCAACAATTTGGGTAGGTTTGAAATATCCAAAGGCAGTTATAAGATAGACACTCTTCACTTGGTGCAGTGAACTTGTACACATGGGTGTGTGGTGAATTATTTTCCCTTGTGATTTAGTTTAATATCAGTGATGTTTTTCTTCATTGTGATTGGCCTTCATTTAACAAGAGGCATGCATGAGAATTATTAGGTTCCTATTCGTGCCACATCACTGGTACAGCGTGGACTCCACTGCCCCCCCTGGTTATCCACATATGTGCCATCTCCTTATTCGACTAGGCGTTTCTGGAGGGCAGGGGTCAGGTCTTTTTTGCTCAGTGTCTCTAAATACCCAAATCAGGCCAGACTCAGAATAGTGACTCAGGAACTCTTTGCTGAATGAAGTATGGATGATATCCAGTTATGTGAATTTCAAGGTACTCTCCAAATTTATATATATATATATATATATATATACTACAGTTTGATGGAATGGCCATGACTTATTTTTGCAAATGCACATATACCCTTCTCCCACAACAGCCACTTTCCTCAAAAAAACAAACAAACAAAAAAAAAGGAAGATTAAGACTTCGTCTTGTCTGTTATGTTAAGAGAATCTCCGAACAGTGACTGACCATCCTCACGCTGAGATGACTGGCCTTTCTGGCAAATGTCGCCGGACGAACAGTGGACCAAACAGCAAGCCAGCCTTCCCATCTCCTAAAGTAGTCTTGTACCAGGGCTGCCTCAGGCCAGGTGCTGGTTCAGTGCCCTCCCAGAAGGCCTTGAAAGGCTCAAGGAGTCTCAGTCCTAGAGAACCGTGTTGCCAAACCACTCACTCCAATGCAGGCCTTGGAGATAGTCCATCATCAGGATCACGAACTTCCCTGAGCATCTTTTGTCTGCTACGCATAGGCAGACCGTCCGGGCCTAGACAGTCATCCTCCTTGTCTCTCTTTCTCTCAGGGCTGTTCTGCTGTCTGCCCGGTCCTTTTTTCTTCCAAGTTTCCTTTCTCTATTCGTTTTTGGTCTGTTGGTCTCTCTCTTATGTGAGGACATTTTATCAAATGTCGGGCGTTCCTTTATTACTTTTGGCACATTTTTCTTGAACTTTTCTTTTAAATAGAACTGTAGTACATATGTAATGCCCAAGATTTCAATATCACCCCAAAACCAGAAACCGCCAGGGAGACCGAGTCACGCATGTAAAAGCAAAGGGCATTTATTATTACGGCTTGGGCTCGCCAGGCCTAAGTTCGGTCTCACAGCCTTCACCAACGCAGTGGATCTGTGCTGAGAGCCCCGAACAAAGGTGGGGTAGGGCTTTTATGAGTTTGGGGAGGGGGAGTTACAGGAAATTGTGACATAGGTACAGCGATCCAATTATTATTACACAATATTATTGACAGCAGGTTTATCCAATTACAACATTTAGAGTGTTAACCAATCACAGAGTAGGCCCACGACCCAGGACCCTCATGTAGGGTGTAACCAGCCTTAAGCAATAACTGATTAGGCCTGCCCTTAGGAATGTTAAGGGTATTACAAGGGTGGTCCCTCTTGCCTTGGGCAATGTGTGCCCTTCTATTGTCTCAAACCTGCGTCCTTACACATATAGGAAAGTGCACAGAAGATATAAGTACATCTCAGTGAATTTCTTACAAAGCAAATGCCCACTTCACCTGACCAGATATGTCTCCGGTCAAACATTCTCTCCCGAAGCCAGGGGCTGCCCTCCTGGCTTGGCACCCTTTGCCGTAGCCCTGGGCCCCAGCACCCTCTCCCGGTCCCTTTCCTGATACTCGTACACTTACAGTCCTCTTCTCTACTGGTCTCTAGCTGGGCTGTGCTCTCCGTGGAGCCAAGGACTGTGGGCCTTGTTCACTGCTTTTTCCTCAGCCCACACACAGAGCCTAGCACATAGTAAGTGCTGAACAAGTATTTGAATGAGTGGCAGGATGGGGAGGGAAGGAAAAAAAAGGAAGCAAGAAAAAGAAAATTATTTCCTGTTTTCAGGGAAAACAAACTCAGAAAATAGGTCATTATAACATGTTATGAAAATGTCTCAGGGAAGCTCAGGACATTGTGGCTACCCAAGGAAGAACTTTCAGTCCTTTGAGCTTTTTTGCTTTTCAGTTTTGAGCTAAGTTCTCACATGTAAATAGGACTATGTTTCTTGGGAAAAGTGGTCCTTGCTGAGGGAACATTCAACTGGGCAGTGGCACAGCAATATTGGAAAGCACCTTGGCTTGCTCAGGCTGGGCCATGGTCAGGACTGGCGTGGCGAGTAGTGGGAGGTGGGCCTGGAGAAGAGGGTAGTGAGGGGGTCTCTGACCAGCAGCCCAGTCTGTCCTGGATCCAGACTGGACAGAGACCCAGACCTATCCTGCTTTGATTAGATCTGCGACTCCAGGAGGGCTTGGGCCTGAGCAGGACCACCCTAGGATTGCCGCCGGTCCCGTCGCTAGGCCCATGCTGCTTAGCTGACCCCGTGGAGGTCTCTTCAAACTCAACTGGTCTCTCCAAATGTAAGGGGGCAGTTAGTATGGTGAAAGGAGAGGAACAGGAACTTTGGGGTCAGGGGAGCCAGGTCGGAGTCCCAGTCTCTTAGTTGTAAGACCTTGAACCTTTCTTTACCCTTGAACCGACTTCCTCATCTGTAAAATGAAGTGACAGGAGTTGTGAGCGTTAAATGTGAAAAGTGATTTATAAACTGTTCTACACACATATCAGGACCCAGACCCAGTGTTGTAAGGGGTTAAAAGGCACTTTAAAAGACAAACCAAAAAAAGTATAAACTGTTATACTGATTTATTATCCTTGGTCTTCGTTTCCTGGTTGGTAAAGTACAGGGCCCAGTACCCGTTGCTTAGTTCAGGCCAGTTTCCTGTTATAATGGCAAATATTACCACCCGGCGGGGGTTGTGAATGAGGTCCCTGTCACAAAGCACATGGCCTTGTTCCTTAATTGCTAGGGTGGAATTAATTTGCTCTTCCTGTTTCTCTTGTGACAGGAAGTAGATGTCCTTGAATTTCAGTTGATTAATGGAGGCCTCTGAGCAGAGTGCTCCAGCCTCTCTTGCTTTTAATCCTTATGCAACACAAGGCCCTAATTTGATAATTTTGCTGTTTTTTAGATGGATCACCTACTGGTTGAAAATATCGAGCGGGAAACGTTTCATCTCTGCTCCCGCCTCATTAACGGGCCATACCGGCGGACGGTGAGAGCCCTCGTCTTCACATTAAAGCACCGAGCTGAAATCCGGGCTCAGGTGAAGAACGGCTCGCTGCCGGTCGGCACGTTTGTACAGAACCACAAAAAATGACCCGAGGATGGTTCCAAAGCTGGGCTGGGCAGAAAGCAAAATGGGCCTCTTTCTGCCATTCAAAGACTCTTTTGAGTTTGGGTGATGGCTGCTTCTGGTGGTGCTAAATTTTCCCGTGGTGCCATTCCTTCAGAAGGAGGACGCGGAGAGCCCCGGGAGCCAGGCCTGCGGGAGACGCTTCGTTAGCTGCGTCACTTGTGCGGCTGGCAGGCCGCGCTGGCTGTCACTAGGAAGCGCGGTATGGTTGCCATCACCCAACCCAGGGAAGGGGTGACGATTTCACTGTGAGTGTGCCAAGGACACCTCTAAACTTCCCCCATGTCAGACAGACGGAGTTACTACTTTATTTCGCCACCCCGCAGGTAACTGAAACTCAATTACCGTGGCCGCTCACTCAGTCCCATCCCCCTGAGTTTAGATAGCTCCGGTGCCTCTCAGAACTCCCCTGTCTGTTCTCTTTGCTCTACCCCAGGGGTGAGCCTGCTGGAGCCAGCCAACTACCCCTTCATTCCAGAACTCACTTATCTGAACATTTCAGCTCTCCCTGGAAGACCTTCCGCGTTGGTCTCCGCAGCCCCCATGCTGAGGCTTCTAATGAGGAACTGGCCCGAAGCATCCCACACCTTGGGGTTTATTTGAATACGCTGGCTCTTGGTTTAGGGCTCTGCAGAAGATACAAAATGAAATTTCTCTTGAAATGAATTACCATAGTAGAAAAAAATGCATCTATATTCTGAAATGGAATGCCTCTGTATAGGCCTGCTTGAACAATTATGTGACTATTTGCTCTTTTAAAGTCATAATAAACTGGGACTTTTTTTTCCCCCTAAAACAAAAGGCATGGCCTGTTCATTGAAAAGTATTTGGGGTTGAGAAAGGGGACAGTTGGTGAAAACAACGATTGGATGGGAATTTGAGGGAGATAGCAATACCCAAGGAAGGCTTTTTAAGTTAGGGGAGACGAGAGCATGTTTATAATCTGAAAAGAAGGATCCAATAAAAAGGAAGCAATTCAACCTTTTAAAAAGAGGGGCTAAGTTAAAAAGCAAGGAGAAAAGGGAGGGGCCTAACGTCTACCTTCTAAGTGCTAGAGACCATCCCTAAGATCATTTGTTAGTATTTACATTGATGTTTATGTAGTATCTTAAAAAGGCTGGTTTAACCTTCTCATCTGTTGTATTGGTAAATATCATTTCAGTGTTTTAGGTTTCTTCATTTAGCACTTATTTACGGAGCACCCACTCCTCGGGGCACCCTGGGAACCCAGCAGTAGCCGCAGATGAGACCCTGAGGCTCACCAGCAGAAGTGTCTTGTTCAGTTCCCCGCTACTAATAACTGTTGAAGCTAGAATAGTAATCGAGCTCTTGACCATGGGCTCAGCACTGTGGTAGACATTTTAAAAACTAATAATACTAATACCTAATTAAAGACGAGGACAGTGAGGCTCAGAAGGGCTAGTAACTTACTCAGGGTCACACACAGATGGTGAACAGCAGATTTAAGATCCAAAACTGAAGGCTACTCGATGTAGATGGTCTTCTTGGTTGATTTCATCCACTCGCACCCTTAGGCATTTCACACATGCCGATGCCTCTCCAGTTTGTCTTCAGACGCCTGAGCTTCAGAGAGCATCTCCTAGATGTGACATGTCTTCTTTTACTTGGCAATACTGGCACTTTAGCTAGGGGCCCAGGGGTCAGCCTAGGCTCCTCATCCCTCCTCCCCTCACCCAACCAAGTCCTGGTGGTTTTACTTCTCACACAGATTTACAATTGCTTGTCTCTCCTCCATCTCTAGTACAACTTCAGGACTTTATCCTCCTTGCCTAGATGATCACAGTGGCCCCCTAGCTGCTCCCTCTGCCTCTAGTCTTAACCTCTTCAAATTGGCCTCTCTGTGCTAGAAACAAAGTGACATATCAAAACTGAAAATCACACTGTGTCACACCCCCACACCCCCCAGCATTTTCACATGAGAGCATTTTCTCTCCCTGGAGTGCTACTCTGTATCTAATTCCCTCCCCTGCCCCTTCCTGTGTACTGTTCTATATACATACTCAAATGTTCTCTGGTTATGCTTTTGATTCTATCCCCCACTTGATTGTAACCTCCTTCAGAAGTCCTGCCACAAGTCAGAAGTCCTGTCTTAAACCTCTGTGTATCTTCAATCCTTAGAACAGTGCTCTAATATATACTAGTGGAATTAATGGGTGTCCAGGTGCCTATGCCCTTTCTGCCTCCACCTTTGTTCCCCTAGACTCTATTATACACAGAGTAGCTAGAGTGAACCTTTAAAAATGTAAAAACAAATCATATATCTCCTCTGCTCAAAACCTAATGGCGTCTGTCTCAGAGCAAACTCCCAAGCCCTTACCATGTCCTGCTAGAATCCTGGCTGCCTCTTTGACTCACTTCCGAACATTCTCTCCCTTTCCTACACCCTGGCTCCCTTGCTGTTGTGAACACACACCAGACACATTCCTACCTCAGGCCTTTGCACTTACTCTTCTCCTGATTGCAATGCTCTTTTCATAGGTGCCTGCATGTTCCTGTCTTCACTTGATTCGGGTCTCTGTTTGCCTTATCAGAAAGGCCTTCACTGACTCCCCTAAATAAAACAGCACTCCCTCCCAATCATTTCTTAATATTCTAACTTGATTTATTTTTGTTCAGAGTATTTATCCCCTTCGTTGATACAGTTTTTTTTTTTTTATGTCTTTTTTATTTTGAGAGACAGAGACAGAGAGCAAGCAGGAGAGGAGCAGAGAGAGGGGGAGACACAGAATCGGAAGCAGGCTGCAGGCTCTGAGCTGCCAGCACAGAGACCGATGCAGGGCTCGAGCCCACAGACTGTGAGATCATGACCTGAACCGAAGTCAGACACTCACCCGACTGAGCCACCCAGGTGCCCCTGATACAGTGTATTATTTCTTTATTGCTTATCACCCCCACTTCCTGTCAGAATTTAAGCTTCTCCTCTAAAAAAAGTTTTTAAGGTTTATTTATATTTGAGAGAGGGAGCGAGAGAGAGCATGAGCAGAGGAGGGGAAGAGAAAGGGGGAGTCAGAGGATCTGAAGTGGGCTCTGCACTGACACAGCCTGATGTGGGACTTGAACCCACAAACTGTGAGATCATGATCTGAGCTGACGTCAGACCCTCAACTGACTGAGCCACCCTGATGCCCCAAGAATTTAAGCTTCTTAATCGCAGTCTTTGTTTTGTTCCTCCTGTACCTCCAGCACCTAGAGCAGAGGCTGGCACAAACTATGTCAGTAATTGAATGGCTAGTTGTATGCATACAGAAAAGTCATCTAATCCAATCAGGGAATGCTTCCTGGGGGAGGTGATAATCTGTGTGCAGTCTGAAAGGGCATAAGTAGGTAATTGGATGGTTGAAGTGTATGCCCGACAGAGAAAGCAGAGTACAGAAAGCCCCAGAACTGTGATCGCTGGGGGTGGGGGTGGGGGTGGGGATTGGTGTGGTGCAGTGAAGGACACATGCAGAAGAGTACCTGGGGATGAGGCCGGAGGGGAGAGCGAGCACCAGGCCAAATCCGAAGGGTCTTGAGCACAGAGTGAAGGGGTTTGGACTGATGGAAGCAGGAACTAGTTAGTTTCTTATTACCGGGCTGTGTGGAACAGAAGCTAGAGCAGGGAGAGGGGCAAGAAGGAGGAAGCTTCATTTATAAATACCCAAAGGGTGCGCTAACTTAGGAACCCAGAGTAAGTTGAAAACAAATTGCTGTCTGGCTGAAAGGCTTCAGTGGTGATAGTTAGAAAGTGAAATGATTGCAGAGATGTGCTTTGGAGATTTGGAAAGCAGGCTGCGTTATTTGTGGCTGTTTTCTCCTTGATGCATGTGCAGAATTTCCATGCACGGTAATGGAGCTATTCTGAGTGCTCACCAAAGGGAAGGAGGCGCATAGACACCCTTGTACGCTCATCCACTCACAGAGAAGCACCTCTGAGCCCCAGTCTGTTACGAATGAAAAGGACAGCTCCTGAAAAGGGGTGAGAGAGGTTCCCTAGGACTCTGAGTCACCTCTAAGTCTAGGCATGAATATGTCTTCTGTGTTCATTTAGTTGCTAGAGAAAGTTAGGAAATTAAGTACTCTTAGAGTCTGCTCCAGTAGCTTATTGGTCCTTTTCTGGTGGTTGAATTGGAGGTACTGGTCCCTTGGGTAGGGATGGGGTCTTTGCATTCATTCGCTCAGCGGACAGATGTTGCCCATCTGCTGTGTGCCCAGGACTGGACTGGCTCTGGGGAAACCGCAATACATGAGAGATAATCTCTACCTTTGGGAAGCTCTTAGTCTGGGGGCGAGACAGACACATAGGTCAGTAATTATAGTATAAGATAATAGGTACTTTCTGTAGATGTTTAGTTAAAATGTTGAGAAAGTGGGAAAAGGAATGATTCACACCATTCTAAGGGAAGGAAAGTCTTCACAGAGCGTTGATGTTTGAACCAAATCCTGGAGTAGAGGTGGGAGTTCTTAGGAGTAGTGTGTATGCGGAGGCACACGTGTTTCAGTAGAGGCAAATGATATGTGTGGTGGAACCATAGGCTCATAGGAAAGGTGGGCAGAAATGGGGCAAAAAGACAAAACACAGGGCCTTAGAAGCCTTGTACAGGAGTAGACTTTGGCCTTCAGATAATGGGAGGCCGGGAGACGTTTTTGAGGAGGTGAGGGACCTAAGAGGGTGTGTGTTTTACAAAGATAAAATGTTCCTATGTAAAAGCATATTCAAAAAAAAACTTTTTTTTAATTGTTAACCCAAAAGCTTAAGACAAAGGAAAGACACACTTGAGATTCAGTAAATGAGAGGTGTTTTGTTTTTTTTTTTTGACAAATGAAGTTTAGAGTTGACCAAACAGACATCATTAGAGAGTCCTAGGTTTGAAAAATGGCAGGAGGCTCATATAATGCATTTACTTTGTTCAGTGGTGAGGGAACAGGCAGCTGGCCTTTTTTCATTGATAGAATATCAGGTTCTTTAAACTTGTGCTTGTCAACCTTGGTTTTCTTTTGCTGCAGCCTCAGGCCTCAGAGCCTCACTCTGAGATTTGTAATGTGTTTTGGATGCATTTATCACAGGCAGATGGGACGGGGGCTTGGCTTGTTACTGCCCATTATTGCTATCAAAGGGAGTCCATCCAGAAAACAAGGCTTTGGAAGCTTTCATTAGGTCGAGACACTGCCTTGGTTTCAAAGGAGAGATGGTTTGATTGGATGACATTGTGTTTTCTTTTAAATCAACCAAAATAATAAAATTGCTGTCAGGGATAGGCTTACCCATAAGCTAAGGAGCTTAGTCTCAAGATCCAAGAGGACCAGGATGTCCAATCAGATGCTGCTAGTTCATCTTGTTAGAATCACTCATTCAGTGTGTGTGTGTGTTGAGCTCTTACGAACCAGGTCCAGGGGGCACAGGGATAAATGAGACATAGTCTCTGGCCCTAAGAAGTCACAGTCTAATGAAAGAAATAGATAACCCATTAAAAAAGCACAAATGATTGTGAGTGATGGGAATTCAAAGAAAAGGAAGTAAGCCAGTAAACATATTAGAAGATGCTCAACCCTACTAATAAAAGGGGAATGGCAAAGATCAATGCCATCCTTGAGGACGTAAAGGATGCAGGGACAGTGATTCTCATCATCTTTATTTCAGTCACCGATCTGGCCCCTTGCATGAAGCAGGTGGATCCTGGAGGATGACTGTGGACTACAGCAAAACCAACCAAGTGGTGGTTCTGCCTATGGGTGCTGTGCCAGATATGGCACCCTCCTAGAGTGCATTCGCATGTTCTCAGGTCCATGGTGTAAAGCTATGGACCTGGTGAGTGTTTTCCATCTCCTTCCCCATCAGAAGGAAAGATCGGAATTCATATTCGCTTGGAACAGACAAAAGCACACAATTACCGTCTTGCCCTCTCACGACCGAGGCTGAGAACACCTAATACTGCTGAGATACCTTGCTGAACATCAACTTGGGCCGGATGAGCAAGGAAGTATATCGGAAGCCTTAAAGAGACACACGCATTGCAGAGAGTGGAAGAAAACGCTATGAAGATTGAGGGGCCGGACATCTCAGTGGAACTTTTAGGGAACAGTGGTCTGGGATATGCCAGGGACAGATCTTCCAAAGTGAAAGATGCAATGATTGTGACTGCCACCTCCACCCTCCCATTAAGAAAGAAATGCAACGTCAGGTGGGCCCCCTTGGGTTTTGGAGGCAGCATATCTCACACCTGGGAATACTGCTCCATCCCATATACTAGATGACACAGAAAGCTGCCAGTTTTGATGGTGGCCCAGAATGGGAAAGGGCTCAGCAGCAGATCCAGGCTACAGTACAGGTAGCCATATGATCTGGCAGAACCCATGGTGTCTGAGGTATATGTAATGGTAAAAGACACGTATGGAGTTTACAACAAGGCCGAGTAGGAGACAACGTAGACCCTTGGGTTCTGGAGCAGGGCCATGCCATCAGCAACCAGGAATAACACCCTTTTCAAAAATTAGCTTCTGATTTGCTGAGGGTTCTGGTAGAAACAGAACAGATCATCTGACTGCAGACCATCAAGTTGACCATGGAGCTAAAGCTGTTCATCATAAGGTAGATTCTGTCAGATCCACCAAATCATAGGGTCTCACAAGGCCGGCAACAATTCATCAGGATAGACACGGTGCAACTGGGATTTGGCACAGCGAGGCCAAAGGGCAAAATACAACTGAAGGAGCAGGTGGCCCAGACATTTTGTCATCTGCCATGTTTGCACCAGTGCCTCTCCCTGAGGTCGCCTATGGCTGCCTGAGGAGCTCCTTATATCCAGCTGGAGGAGAAAAAGAGCCAAGCTTTGTTCATGGGTGGGTCAGCTCAGTATGTGTGAGCAAGCCAAAAATAGACTGTTGCTACACTGCAGGCCCCACTGCAGTGTCCTTGAAAGACAGCAGAGGAGGAAATTCTTCCAGTGGACAAGCTCTGAATAGTACACCCAGTCATCCACCTTTGATGGAGAGACAGAGGGTCCATGGTTAGAAGCACATGGATCCAGTGGGTAGTGGTGAATGGCTTGGCTGGTTGGTTAGAGGTCTGGAAGGATAAGAATGAAAAATCCGGGAGAAAGAGCTCTGGGGTAGAGGCACGTGGATGGGCTTGAGAGTGGACCCCAAGTGTGAAGTTCATTGTAGTCCATGTTAACACCCACCAGAGGATGTATACCATGGAAGAAGCACTAAACAAATACAAGGAGCCATGCTGCTTGTGAACCATATGATCTAGCAGAATCCATGGTATTTGACCAAGCAGCCAGAGCTGCTCATCATAAGCTGGATTCTATCCAAGCCACCAAATCATAAGGTCACACAGTCCCTAACAAACTTCCTGTACGCTAATCTCCATCCCACGGTCTACCTCCCAGGGGACAGGACCTGCAACATAGCTCTTCTAATTTCTGGTAACAACTCTTAAATCAGATGTCAGCAACATTTTCTAAAAAGGGATAGAAAAAGGCCTGGTTTGCAGGCCATATGGTCTCTCACACCTACTCAGCTCTGGTGTTATAGTATAAAAGCAACCATAAATAATACGAAATGAATACGAAAATGAATGAGTGTGGCTGAATTCCAAAAAACTTTTCAAAGGCATGTGGTAGGTGGCGTTTGGCCTTAGTTCGCCAACCCCTACTCTAGAGAAACAGTTTTTACAGGTGTACCAAGTAGGATTACAAAAGTTTACATTTTAGAAGCAATCTAAATTTACACTAAAAAAAATGGTTACATAAATTGTGGTATTTACAGATTTTGGAATACTATGAAGCATATAAAAAGAATGAGTTTAGATCTATAAAGCAGCACTGTCCAATAGAAATAGAACATGAGCCAGTCACAGATGTAATTTTGAATTTTCCAGGAGCCCCAGTGAAAACTGTAGAGAGAAACAGATGAAATTAAGAATATATTTGAGGGGCACCTGTGTGGCTCAGTCAGTTGAACATCTGACTTCGGCTCAGGTCATGATCTCACAGTTCATGGGTTCGAGCCCACAGGCTCTGTGCTGGCATCTCAGCTCCTGGAGCTGCTTCAGATTCTGTGTCTCCCTCTCTCTCTGCCCCTCTCCTACTTGCACTTTTTCTCTCTCTCAAGAATAAATAAAAAAAGGAAAAATATATTTGAGCTCTCTACACTGAAGATATTATCACTTTAACATGTAGTTAACATAAAAATTATTAACGAGATACTTTACATTCTTTTTTTGTACTAAGTTTTTGAAATCTGATGTGTATTTAACATTTAGCAGCCTATCTCAATTTGGGCCAGCTACGTTTTCAAGTGTTCCGTAGCCGCGTGTGGCTGGTGCTACTGTATTGGACAGCATAGATCTGTACTGACACGGAGACTCCTACATACTGATATAAACATGGTTACGTGAAAGGGAAGTCACCACCTCGGTATGAACCACTTTGGTAAAGGGGAAAACTCCACGAACATACTGAAGCAGAAGATGTATACACATGTGTACCCAATTTAGAGTGAGGCTTCATGTAGAGCGATGGAGGACGGACTCACTCTCTCCTTATCTGAGTTTTTACAATAAACTTTTTTTGAGAGAGAGACAGAGCGGGAGCAGGGGAGGGTCAGAGAGAGTGGGAGACACAGAATCCGAAGCAGGCTCTAGGCTCTGAGCTGTCAGCCCAGAGCCCGAAGCGGGGCTCAAACCCACAAACCGTGAGATCATGACCTGAGCTGAAGCCAGATGCTCAACCAACTGAGCCACCCAGGCGCCCCTAAGATAAACTTTTTATTGGGGATAATTTTAGGCTTACAAAAAATTTGCAAAGATAATGCACAGGGTTCCCGTATGCCCCTCACCCAGTGTCCCCTGTCGTTAACATTGTACATCAGTGTGGTACATTTGTCAAAATTAAAAATCCACCACTGGTATATCACTATGAACTAAACTCCAGATTTCATTCCACCTTCACCAATGTTTCCACTAATGTCCCCAGGATTCGTGTTGGGATTGAACTGCCTTTAGTCATCGTGCCTCTCCAGTCCTCTCTGCCCTCTGGCCAGTTTCTCAGTCTCTTGTGTTTCCTAGGACAGTGACAGTCTTAAGCAGTGCTGGCCAGGCATTTTGTAGATGTTCCTAAGTTTGGATTTGTCTGAAGCAGTCCTCCTGACTGAACTGGGGTACCGGGTTTCAGGGAAGACGCCACAGAGGTGAGCTGTCGTTCTTGTCACAGCACATCCAGGGGTGTAGGACATCCACGTGTTATCCCTAGGGCAGTTCACCTTTGTGGCTTGGTTAAGGTAGTGTGCCCTGTCTCTCCACTGTAAATGTTACTATTTTTCCCTTCCCATACTCTACCCTTTTAAGGCAAGTCACTAAGTCCAGACCTTCCTCAAAGGTGGCGGCGATTAAACTCCTCCTAGGTGGAGTATCTGCTTGTATTATTTGGAATTCTTCCCTAAGGAAGATCGGTCCATTCTCCCCTATCTATCTGGCTAGCTAGCTAGCTCTCAGTATGGACTCACATAGTTATTTTATACTTTGAGCTGTAATCCAGTTGGATTGTGTGTCACAGTGAATATAAATTCGTGCATTGTGATGTTTTTAATGCAGAAAACACAAACAGCCATGCTGTGTGAGACACAAATTCTGTGATTGGCAAGACTTTTACCTCCACAGCTCTTCAGGACTGCCTTTGAGGAAGATAATCTTTGGCTCATTGCTATTCAACTAGCAACTTTAGACAAGGTATTTCAACTCTGCGGCTCTCTGTACCTCCATCTGAATAAGAGAATGTATCACGAAATGGCCTCGAGCTGAAGAAGGGGATGATGTTGTATGTACGGGTATTTTGCTGCCTATTAATAGACCTTAAGTCCTTAATGGCAAGGGTGAACTTCTCTTATTTATGTTGGAAGATGAGCCCAGAGCTAATAGCCCTTAAGAACATGACGCAAACGTATCAATATTTATATTCCATATCACAATCCCAAATAGTTCTTCTGCCCTACCTGTTCACCTCTGAGTGGGATCTGGTTTTCCTGTTCTTCCTCAGCTTTTTCTCCAGTGGCTGAAATCTACCCAGAGGCCTGGTATTCAGCGCCATGTCCTACAGATGTCTCCTGACCTCTGGCTTCATTCTCGTGCCTCTCATCGGTCTCTGCTATGACCACACTGACGTCCTTGTCACCCCCATGAACGAAAATACTTAAGGAGCATCCCCCTCCTCTGTGGCAGGCCCTGAGATGAGATGAACCAGAGAGGGGCTTTGTGCCATAGCCTGTCTTCCAGGGGGAACCAGGCCATCCATCCGTAGCAATCTGTCCTCTAGAGCAATGGGTGGGGGTCTGTGGGAGTGTCATGGAGGGAGGGCCTACGTGTGCCTGTGGAGGGGCCTGGTCTGGAGAGAATCACAAAGGCTTTGCAAGGATGCTAATTTTGGAGCCAGGCTTGGACAGGTATACAGGAGTTTACCAGGTAGTGAATGGGAGAAGTGGTGCTCCAGGCACAAGGAAAGATACATCCAAACCAGAGAAATGTCAAAGAACAGGGAACCTTAATATGCATGATACGGCTAGAGCCACAGTGCCGACAGAGGAAGAATGGCCCGAAGCGAGAGCAGAGGCTGAGGCGGGGGACAGTCTGGGAAGGCCTGGATTCCGAGCTGGAAATTTCTACTTGGGGAATTTTTAAGACCTGGAGAGGAGGAAATACCTAAGTAAAAGTAAAGGTCCTGGATCAGGGGCTTACTACTCATGTAACGGTTAGTCAACAAATACTGAGCACCTGTGGCACATCCGGAGGCACTGTTCGTTTCCTTCTCCACCTTCCAGGGAGCTCCAGGACAGGGACTGTGTCTGATTCATTTCTGTGTCCCCAGCACAGTCTAGTACGGAGCCGGAACTCAACACGCACACACTGAAATGAGGGGATTAGAAGGCCAGGTGAGACCCGGTGCCTGGGTCCCATTCAGGATCTCACCGTGCGGTACAGGGGCCAAGCCCTCCCTCAGCCGTGAGTTTCTCATGGTTCTGCGGTTTCTCTATACATGCAAGAGTCCCATCCTCTCCCGCCTGGTGCAGAGAGCAGAGCTCCCAGAGGAAGCACTGAGGGTTGGATTGCTTCAGAGCCAGAGAACGCATGGCCCATGGGAGGTTCATTTCAGAGGTAAGCAGCCCACGTGGCCATGGGGGACATGATTTGAGGACAGCCCACAAGGGAAAACGTGGCTAGCATTGTCATGGGGGCCTCCGGGCCAGTACTTGAGCTGATTAAATATCAGGATTTTTCAAAGGAATTATTTTGGAAAAGCTGTGTGGCAGAGAATCAGCTAATCAAAACTCCAGCCATCACATAGTGAGCTCCCGCTACATGTTAGAGAATGCGCTAGGTGCTCTCCACTCCGTATCTCTTTCTCACTATTACCTCCAAAATGTGACCTCAAGCCTATTCTTTTCCCCACCCCTAGAGCCAGGGCCTCTGACCTTGTCTCATTGGGGGCGCCCTTGGCCCTCCTGTAATCGGTTCTCCTCCCAGCAGCCAGAGTGAACATCTAAAACAGACTGCAGGTCAGGTCACTCCGTGCAAAGCCCTGCAGTGGCTCTTATCACACAAAGCCCTTACGGTGACCTACAAGGTCCCCAGTGGCCTGACCTCTGGCACTGCCTCCATCTTGTCTCCTACCCATGGCTCCAGCCGCTCCAGCCTCCTGTCCCTCAAACTCATAAACCGTGGCCCTTTGTTGGGGTGTTCGCTCCCCTGCTCCCTGTGCCTGGTGCACTCTGCCCATCCCGTGGTGACTCCTTGTCCTGCAGATCTAGCAGCTCCCCTCAGACAGGTCTTCCCTAGCCACCCTCTCTAATGAGGCCCCCATCCCCAAGCCGTTTTCTGACACATCAGTGCTTTTTTTTTCTTTGTAGGATTTAACCCCAGCTCAACTTCTTTACTCATTTATTGTTGATTCCTTTTGCCTGTCCCACCAGAGCACATGCTTCATGGGGGTGGTGACCTTGTCTGTCCCTCCTCTGGGTCTCCGGTGCCTGGCTCCGGGCTCAGCCCCTAGCAGGGCTCCATACATACGTCCTAAACGAGCATCTCCCCTTGCACGCCTTCACGCTGGCCCGTGAGCGCCCACACCACCGAGCAGCCCTGTTGCGCTACACGGGCAAACCTAACCCGGAGCGTGTGGACTGACAGATGGTGTGGAACCCAGAACCGAGGCGCGGCTGTTATTAGTCTGAGTTGCTTTTGCTTGGAATAGGATTAGCTTAAATACCATCCTGGGCGAGTGGATAAGGTAAAGCTCTGTTAGTTACATTCAGATTTTGTTTCCCTGCCGCAATCCAGAACCAGCCCTTTGCTGGGGTACTTCAACTCACGACTAAAGGTGTTGTCCCGAGAAGTCAGATGGGGTGGGAGTGTGGGGGGGTCACACACACACACAAGTCCTCAGTCCCCCGCCTCACTCTTCCCCTCCAGTCCCTGCCCCACACTGGCCTCTGGCGTGACCTCTCTGACCCCGAGAACCCAACCTCACCAGCGCGGGCAGGAAGTCTTGTTCTGGTCTGTGTTGTCCCCGAGGAAGCCCACCGGCCTTGCAGTGATGATGAAGATGTGCTGACGGAAGCTGCCACGTGACGCTCTCAGCACCTCCCAGCAGCCCTACAAGCCAGAAGAGTGACTCTGTCCTCCTGTGTCGAATGAAAATCTGATGGCTCAGAGAGGTTCAGTGACTTGCCCAGGGTTACTCAGCCAGCAAGTAACAAGGACAGGTGCCAAGCCCAGGGCTGTGGCCTGTGTGACAGGCATTTGAGGCCCTCAGTGAGTGGACAAGGGGTTCTCTCAGCAAAGCTGCCCTGCTCCTCCAGGTGCCCGGGCGTCCGCCTCGCCTGACTCAGCAAGGAGCCAGGTCAAAGGCAGGTCTGCCCCACGAAACTCCCGTGTTCTGACTAAAAAGCATCACTTGCTTTAGTTTCTTCCTCTTTGGCTCCACGAAGGAGCATTTAGCTTTAAGGGGGGGGCCAGGGGGTGGAGGGGTCATTTTCCACAAATAAACAGAGTTCTTAAAAACCGATTTATAACAATATATATAACAATAAAAGCTAATATTTAGGGAGTATTATGTGAAGACTCTGCTAAGTACTTTCCATGCATTATTTTGGACCCCCCCCCCACCAGACTGAAAAACAAATAAGAGATTACAAAAAGGTGCATGGTGAAAAGTAAGACTCCTGTCTCCATTTCCCCTCCAGGAGCCCGCTGTGACCTACTCCTGAAATGACTGTGGTCTCACTAATCCCCAACTGCCCTTGGAGGTAGATATGAATATCCTTGTATTACAAATCAGGAAACTGAGGCTCAGAGCCAGGAGACTGCGTACTCAAGGTCACACAGCTTCAGGTGGCAGAGCTGGGGTTTCTCCCCAGATGGACTGCCTCTAACCCCACGTGCACTCTGGCCCCGGACCACGCTGCCTCTTCTGGGGAGGAGAAAACCAGTAAGTCGAGCTGAGAAGCATAGACCAGGCAGCCTTTTCCTCCACATACCCATCTTCAAGAATTCAAATTTGTGGGGGCGCCTGGGTGGCTCAGCCAGTTAGCAGCCAACTTCAGCTCAGGTCATGGTCTCACAATTTGTGAGTTTGAGCCCCGTGTTAGGCTCTGTGCTGACAGCTCAGAGCCTGGAGCCTGCTTCCAATTCTGTGTGTGTGTCTCTCTCTCTCCCACGAGCCTGCTCACACTCTCTCTCTCTCTCCCTCTCTCTCTCTCTCACAAAAATAAAAAATTTTTTGGTTTTTTTTTTTTGAGAGAGACAAAGAGAGATAGCTGAGCACGGGAGGGTCAGAGAGAGAGAGGGGGACACAGAATCTGAAGCAGGATCCAGGCTCTGAGCTGTCAGCAGAGCCCGATGCGGGGCTCGAACCCACGAACTGTGAGATCATGACCTGTGCCGAAGCCGGACGCTTAACTGACTGAGCCACCCAGGCAGACCAAAAATAATTTTTTTAATTAAAAAAAAGAATTCAAATTCGGGCCTCATTAAGATGACAAATTATGACCTGTCATAGACCTCCAAGGTTATTGACCAGTAGTTAAGACCTTAAGCACTCCAACCCTGAACACCTGGAGATGACCATTCCCACTGTATCTGGCCTTCTTTACACCCTTGGTTTGCCCATTGGAGGCGTCGGCTCGGACAAGCTGTTCAATATAAATCAAGTTTTGTGAGACCAAATAGAAGGACACAACTGCACAGCTGTACACCGAGACCATGCCTCAGCTGCCCACTGGCCTGCGTGGCGGGGGTGGGCCAAGCCACCTCTCTGTGCCTCAGTGTCCTGGCTCCTAAGACGGGAATGATCACATCTCACGTCAAAGGTCTGGAGTTGCTCCAGTGAGGTGATAAAGGCCAAATGGCAAGTAACAATGCCACACGCAGATGTCGTTACTTTTAATGACCATAAAAGTTGGAGTGAATCTGGTAGGCTCTATGTAAAGACAGCTGGCTAAATTCACAATGACTATCGCTTCGCTCCCTTCCATCTCACCCACAAGCCTGCATTTGTGAAAGCTTTCACAGTCTATAAAATCCTATTCGTCAGCTGCCTTCTGAATCCTTGCCCAAGCCCTGAGATGCAGCAGGATTAGCAACCCCAGTTCACAGGTAAGAAGACTGAGGTTCCGAGAGGGGTCACAGAGCCGGTGGGAGGTGGTGCGGTCCTCATACCTGGCCTGTCACTGCCCTGCTGTCGCCCAGCCACAGAGTCAGTCTCCCAAGCCCCGCCCAGAGGTGGCTCATCAGGATCTAGCCCCGCCTCCCTCCCCAGATTTATCTGTCAGTTTGCCCCTCTACGCTCCAGTCTTGTCAAGAGTCTCTTCATTCCTCAAACACGCAGCGACCTCTCTCAGCCCTTGTTCTTTGCTTCCCTCTGCCAGGCCACCCGATGGACTTCTCACCATCCGTCATCAATTCCTCCCACCGTCCCCATGACAGACACCTGACACAACGAATTTTCATTGTTGTCACTACTGTACTGGTCATTTTGCAGAGTGATTCAGAGCCCAGGCTCTAGAACCAAGCTACCTGGGTTTAAATCCTGGTTTAGCCACTTACTGGCTGAGTGCTCCTGGGCAAGCTACTTTACGTCTCTGTGCCATGGAGCTGTGCCTTCTAGAATTCCGAGGAGTAAATAATACATGTAGAACTGTAAGCTCAGGGCGTGGTGCAGACTAAGCGTTAGCTCATTAGCATTGGCTACGATTATTGGTTTCTATTACTTGTATTGGGTGATGCCTGCCCTCTCCCTGTCCTTGTGCTGGGTGCTGAGCTGGCTCACAGTGTCTGGGCTCAGAACCTGAGGGAGGACAGGGGCATGTATACACCCCATGCCAGTGCATCCATTCTGACCAAGTCAGTGTTTGGCTGAAATCCTCCAGCGCCCGTGTTCATGGGCTCCCAGGAGCAAACACGACTCTGCAACCACTCCTTCCCTGCCAGCGGTGGCCTGGGTCCTTGTCCCCCCCACCCTGCTGAGTGTCAGGTCTGAAGGGAATGGCTTTGTCGGCCCTCCCTTCTTTCCATGTTAACCCCAGAGACAGGCGGCTCCTAGAGTGCAGGAGCATCCACTGCAGTACAATTTATCTCCCTGGGCTGCTCCCCTGTCTGTCACAGGGTCCCTGCAGGCTCAATTACACATCTGCTTCCAGGCTAGACTGGGGCAGCAAGCTGCCTAGATTCTCCAGGGGGTCCCGAGGGAGAGCCATGGGCCCTGTCAGACTGGGACCTCAGAGAGCTCAGGGCCCATTCAGCCGCTTCGCTTGTGACACATGAGGAAACTGAGGCTAAAATGGGGAGATACATCCAGAGCTCCCACCAGGGAGAATGGGCCCGGTGTGAAGTCTAGTGCAGGCCCCTGAGTACCCTCCAGGGAGTTTATTTTACTATACATGAGTGTATGGCCTTATTATTATCCAAATAGCTTTCTTTTTATACAACAAATATAATTGCTATGGAAACATGCGCTTTGAAACTAAAGCCTAAAGCAAACCACTGCACTTCCATAAACAAAGACCATATTCGGTCCGCACAAACACATTAGGAATGTATTCAGTGCAGCCTAAACATTTCCTGGCTTCACCAATCTGTGATTACAAAACGAAGGTTTATTTTTGTCCAAAGACAATGGCCCTGAGCCCCCTTCTATGTAAGCAAAAAATTATCCTCGAAGGGTCCCCCCAGTTATTCCTGGGACTCTCCAAGAGTAACTACAAACTAGTCTGTCGATTGTAGTCCTCATAAAATATTTCCCTGTTCTTCCTCTT